>NC_136262.1:171821461-172271461 GCF_964187855.1 Myxine glutinosa
AAGGTTAAAGGCTTCAAAACTTTATTAACCAAAACAATGAGTAACTAGAACGCCACTCAGTAGAGCGCATACTCTCGCCGTGGGGCAAGTTGGAATAGTACGATTTCACAAAAGTTTGAGGGAGGAGTTCAGTGATTAGACAAGACAAGACAGACACTGCACAGATATATATTTAGAATACATAGAAGATAATGTTAAAAAAAACAAGGCAATTCAGCGTTCAATTTTTATATAAGTGAGTGTATTTTGAGGCATGTGTGACTTCAAACAAGTGAATCCTCTTGGATTGCGCTGAGGTTCGGGCATGGAATTTCGAGCCTCGATCTTGTATACAAAAATAATAATAATAATAATAAGAACCTTGGGCCGAATCTCGCGCTTCACCAGTGCGCGTGCGCGAATTTACGTCACGTCGGCAGCGAGAAGGGGTTCCCCAACACGAACCAATCAGGAACTGCCACGTCACACTTATATGATCTCAGAATTCCTGTGACAGGAATTCTCGTTACACTGGCTGGAAGTCATTCGCTAGAGGCGCTTCCTCAGCGCTAATAATAATAAGAACCTTGGGCCGAATCTCGCGCTTCACCAGTGCGCGTGCGCGAATTTACGTCACGTCGGCAGCGAGAAGGGGTTCCCCAACACGAACCAATCAGGAACTGCCACGCCCACTTATATGATCTCAGAATTCCTGTGACAGGAATTAGCGTTACACTGGCTGGAAGTCATTCGCTAGAGGCGCTTCCTCAGCGCCAATAAAATTGAAAGCCAGGAAAAACAATCGTTTCATTCCTTCGGGATACAATTACAACATGTAAACCTGGCCCAAACGTGAAAACAAAACTCGCTCATTTTAAGTCGTACAAGCTAATGCTACCACTCATTCTTCTGGGAAGAATCCCGTGCACATGCTTGTCACACTTATAACTCACCTAAGTCTTTATAAGTTCATCAAATACTGACACCGCGATTGACATTCGCTGAGGTAAATGTTGATATCTCTTCTGAGGTAAAAAATAAAATAAAATAAATAACTTTTAAAGCATTATACGTATCAAACGATACATTTTATGAAACGGGGAAACCGAATACACACTTTGGTGGTTTTAAAATGACAGAATATGTCTTTATTAGAAAAAAAAAACCTTGAAGACGACGCTGCTAACAAAATACACCGCTCTAACGCATAACCACGAGTTTAAACTACAATTACAACAAATATGAAAACTATTTTCATATCACAATGTTAAATATAGAATATATAGAAGATAATGTTTAAAAAAAATGAGCCCTATCTTCCAATGGTAAACAATCCGTCAAAAAATTCCTGGATCCGGAATAATATCCTGAGCTTCACCAAAAACTAATCAATTCTTCCTTATCCCAAGGGCAATCATCCCACTGAAGCGCGGTGCTGCGCGCGCTAAGGCTTTTACGAAAGGAGCAAGCGGACAACGCGGTTCATACAAAAGAGTCTTTATTCAAAGCACTCAAACTGCAGCACTGAGCTGCTTGGGGCTGCGCGCCCCGTGTATATCCTGAGGCCACGCCTCTCTCCCCGGCGTGGCCCACCCCTACTTGGTGTGCGGGGTGATGTCACCACGTCAGTGCTTTCGTGTCCGCCACACGCGCCCCCCCAGAATCCCCGCGCACCTGAAGGGTCAGTTTGCGGGGCAAACGGATGACCCGGCCGGAGCGCCCCTGGCGACTGGCGGCGTCCGGGATGCAGGGATGCCATCTGGGATGCCTCCGGCTGCTCCTGGGATGGGTGCAGGACCGGGGGGCGGCGTGGTGGCGGGGCTGGGCGGTGCCGGGGGTCCGCCCGCAGGGGGGCGGCCCCGACGTGGGGGCCGGGCCACTGGCGGTGGTTGGTCCACGTCGAGGTGGGGCCGGCTTGAGGCGGTCCACAGAAACGCGGTCAGGAGTACCGCCGATGTCCAGGGTGAAGTGCTTCACCCCGGTCTCCAGCACGCGGAAAGGCCCGTCGTACAGGGGCCGCAGTGGTGTCCGGTGGGCATCGTGGCGGACGAAGACGTACTCCGCCGTGCGAAGCTCCAGGGCGACGTGCGTCGGTGGGTGCCCGTGGCGTGCCATTGGCACCGGGTCGAACCTCTGGGCGGTCTCCTGCAGAGCGGAGCGCTGCTGTGCCGTAGACCATGGTGCCGTGGAGTCGGGGAGGAACTCGCCCGGCACCCGCAGCGGTTGCCCGAAGACCAACTCCGCCGCGGATGCGCGCAGGTCATCCTTGGGCGCCGTCCGGAGGCCCAGCAGGACCCAGGGGAGCCTGTCGACCCAGCCGCCGTCGCGGAGGGTGGCCCAGAGCGCGGCCTTCAACGAGCGGTGGAACTGATCACACAGGCCGTTGGCCTGGGGGTGGTAGGCCATGGTTCGGTGCAGCTGGACCCCGAGCCCCGCGCGACCACCCCCCCAGAGCTCCGAGGGTGAACTGGGGGCCGCGGTCGGACGAGATGTCTGACGGGGCACCGAACCGGGCGACCCAGGTGGCGATGAACGCCTGCGCGATGTCCGCCGCCGTCGTCCACGCCAAGGGCACGGCCTCCGGCCACCGGGTGGTGCGGTCCACCATGGTGAGGACGTGGGTGAAACCCTGCGAGGGGGGCAGAGGTCCTACCAGGTCCATGTGGACATGGTCAAACCGGCGTTCCAGCACCGTAAACGGGGCCAATGGGGCCTGGGTGTGCCGGTGCACCTTGGCACGCTGGCACGTCCTGGCCCAGCCGCGGACGGCCTTCCGGAGGCCATGACAGACGAATTTGTCGGCGATCAACCTCTGGGAGGCCCTCGTGCCCGGGTGGGACAGGCCGTGGATGGCGTCAAACACCTGGCACTGCCAGCCCGCGGGCACGATGGGGCGAGGCCGCCCGAGGGAGACGTCGCACAAGAGGGGCCGTGCCCGCGCCGTCGAACGGCACCTCGGTGACGTGGAGGCCCGTGACGGCGGTCCGCAAGGCCTGGACGTCGGGGTCAGCGGCCTGGTCCGCTGCCATCCGGGCATAGTCGATGCCGAGGTGGACTGCGTGGGCGACGGCCCGGGAAAGGCAATCCGCCACCGGGTTGTCCTTCCCCGCGACGTGCCGGATGTCCGTTGTGTACTCGGACACGGCCGAGAGGTGACGCTGCTGCCGGGCCGACCACGGCTCGGTGACCTTGCCCATCGCGAAGACCAGCGGCTTGTGGTCGACGAAGGCCGTGAACGCACGGCCCTCAAGCAGATGGCAGAAGTGCCTGACCGCCAAGTGAAGCCCGAGCAACTCGCGGTCGAAGGTACTGTAACGGCGTTCGGGCGGGCGAAGCTGCCGGCTAAAGAACGCCAGCGGTTGTCAAGCTCCACGCACCCATTGCTCGTGCACCGCGCCCACCGCGTAGTCCGAGGCGTCGGTGGTGAGGGCGATCGTGGCCGAACCTGGCGTGGAACCGGCACCAGGTGGTGGAGCTGGAGGAGCGCGGCTGGCTCCGCCAGGCTGGTGGAGCCGGCGGTTTTCCCCGCGGTGGCGGTTTTCTCCGCGGTGATGGGCGGGGCTCGGCGGCGGCCATGAGGTGTGCATCGGCATCAGCCTCGGGATCCACAAGGTGTGCAGCAGCATCAGCCTCGAGATCCGCGACGGCCCGCACCGACTCTCGCCCGCGTGTCCGAAGCCGCGAAGTACCTGTCTGCCTCGGCGGCCAGTGCTCGGGGTTCCGTTATCATGGTCCCGGCCAAGGCGAGGCGTACCTGTGCTGGTAGTTGGCGATGGAAAAGCGCCCGAATAGATAACCAGGGGCTTCGTCGCCCAACAGCGACAGCATATGGTCCATTCGGACCGACGGGCGCGTGTCGCCGAGCTCGGGGAGATCCAGGATGTGGTCGGCCCGTACGTCCTCCGTGAGGCCGAACGTGGCTAGGAGTAGCCGCTTGAGCACCTCGTACTTGTGGCTGTCCGGTGGGTGGCAAAGGACGGACACAACTCGAGCGGCCGTGCCGGGCCCGAGGGAGGCGACGACGTGGCAGTAGCGCGTGTCGTCGCTGGTGATGCGCCGAAGCTGAAACTGGGCTTCAGCTTGGACGAACCAAACTTCGGCCTGGGCCTCCCAAAATTCGGGAAGTTTGACCGACATCGCGTTGTTTGCCATTGCAATGGCGTCGTGTTCGGAAGGATCGCTACGGCAGATCCAACGTCGATGTCACCAAATGAAGCGCGGTGCTGCACGCGCTATAGTCTAGTAGGAAGACTAGGTCCCCCTGCTCCCCCCGGAGATATACTTCTAATCAGTGTTTCTAGATTGGAAAAAATGTGTAGAAAATGACTAGCTATGGCCCCAAGCTGAAAAAATGTCCCACATACCATTTTTATGCAAATTACTGCTGCAAATTTTATGCAAAATTATGCAAATTTTATGCAAATTTTTGATGAGGAGTAGAGTTGAGGGGTCTTTGAGGGCTTCATCGAGGTGCTCTCGGTTGCAAGACTGGGTCATTCTGAGAAGCACAGCAGGGTCAGAGATCATGATGTTCTCCTCCTCAGTGAATCTCTCCATCAACAGCCTCTCCATTGCCTCACACACTGTTTTGAGGCAAAAGAGGGACTTTGCGTAGGCCTTTCCACTGAGAACACCTTTGAGAGATCCACTTGTTACTAGTTGTGCCTCAAAGAGAATCTCTGCATATCCAGAACCACGCATCTTGTGTCCAGTGAGCATCCCGATGTAGTTCATGGATGTGTGGAAGGGTCCAATCGTTACTACATGACTAGCAAATTCATTTGGCCAGCGCCAGATGATGGGAAGGGCTTTCATGCAGACACCCAGATCAAATGTATTCAGGACCCATCTCTGACCCACCTCAGCAGTTGCTGCCTCGGAACGCTTCAGTAGCTCACGAACAACTGCGTTGTCTGTGATCGGTTGGTGGATAGGCGTGCAGTAGTCGACTGTTGATTTGCTGGGTGGGGGGAGAACCAGTTGCAGAGGTGAAACCCCCTAGCCCAGGCACAGGCTGCAGGCCATTGCCATGCCATGCAGGCACCAGGCACAGACCGATCACAGACAACGCAGTTGTTCGTGAGCTACTGAAGCGTTCCGAGGCAGCAACTGCTGAGGTGGGTCAGAGATGGGTCCTGAATACATTTGATCTGGGTGTCTGCATGAAAGCCCTTCCCATCATCTGGCGCTGGCCAAATGAATTTGCTAGTCATGTAGTAACGATTGGACCCTTCCACACATCCATGAACTACATCGGGATGCTCACTGGACACAAGATGCGTGGTTCTGGATATGCAGAGATTCTCTTTGAGGCACAACTAGTAACAAGTGGATCTCTCAAAGGTGTTCTCAGTGGAAAGGCCTACGCAAAGTCCCTCTTTTGCCTCAAAACAGTGTGTGAGGCAATGGAGAGGCTGTTGATGGAGAGATTCACTGAGGAGGAGAACATCATGATCTCTGACCCTGCTGTGCTTCTCAGAATGACCCAGTCTTGCAACCGAGAGCACCTCGATGAAGCCCTCAAAGACCCCTCAACTCTACTCATCATCAAAAATTTGCATAAAATTTGCATAATTTTGCATAAAATTTGCAGCAGTAATTTGCATAAAAATGGTATGTGGGACATTTTTTCAGCTTGGGGCCATAGCTAGTCATTTTCTACACATTTTTTCCAATCTAGAAACACTGATTAGAAGTATATCTCCGGGGGGTGCAGGGGGAACTAGTCTTCCTACTAGACTACTAAGGCTTACGAAAGGAGCAAGCGGACAACGCGGTTCATACAAAAGAGTCTTTATTCAAAGCACTCAAACTGCAGCACTGAGCTGCTCGGGGCTGCGCGCCCCGTGTATATCCTGAGGCCACGCCTCTCTCCCCGGCGTGGCCCACCCCCACTTGGTGTGCGGGATGATGTCACCACGTCAGTGCTTTCGTGTCCGCCACACCACCAACTTTCATCCAAATCCGTTCAGAACTTTTTCAGATATCTTGTTCACAATCACACGAACACACACACACACACACACACACACACACACACACACACACACACACACACACACACACACACCTACACACACACACACACACACACACACACACTGACATGATCGAATGCCTTACTCCCTGGCGGGAGTAATAATAAAATAATTCACCCGGAAAAAGAAAACCTGTGGGGGATACCCCATAGAGGCATAATTCACTAGCACGGCACCAGTGGGTCTTTTGACGGTATGGGCGTGGCGTGCGCTCGGGTGTTGGAGCCACGCTCCTGTAAGAGGATCGGGCGGAAGTCATGGGGGATATAAAAAGACATGAGTCCGGTCGGGTTTCAGTTCTATTGAAATAAAGGAGCCTTGAACAAGTCAAGAAGTTTTTACCCTCTCGTTGTCCGCAACTCCTACATTGGTGACCCCATCTCGCTCTTGAACGTTTTCGGAGCTTTGAACGAACATGGCGACAAGCGCAGTTTCGATCAAACTGCCGGAGTTTTGGGAAGGACAGGCGGCTGTTTGGTTCGAGGCCCAATTCGCCATTCAGAGCATTTCTGCTGACGACACGAAGTATTATTATGTCGTGTCTGCGCTCAGCGGCTCCACGGTGACCAGAGTGATCAGCCTTCTCCAGGATCCTCCGGAGGGCGGCAAGTACGAGACGCTAAAGGCGCTGCTGCTTGATACCTACGAGCTCACTGAGGCCAAGCAGGCCCGTCAGCTCCTTTCTCTACCCGGGCTGGGCGACTCCAAGCCGTCAGAGCTGATGGACCACATGTTGTCTCTCCTGGGCAGTCACCGGCCATGTCTTTTCTTCAAGGAGCTGTTCCTGCAGCAGCTGCCAGGACAGGTACTGTCAGCCTTGGCCAACTCGCCCATTCAGGATTTCCACGCCCTGGCCAGGGAAGCAGACAAGTTTTTTCTCCGCCAGACAGCAATGCAGTGCGGCTGCATTGGACCCCGGCCCCTTCGTGCCTACGCCACGGGCGGGCACCGTTGTGGCCGCCATTACGACCCAGCGGCGGAAGCCCCCAGGCTTGTGTTTTTACCATGCAAGGTTTGGTCCCAAGGCCAAGGCATGCCAGCCACCCTGCAGCTTCTGCGAGTGGGGGAACGGGATGGCCGGCGCTCGTTAACTGCCATGAGCGTTGGCCGTTCGGGCAGTTTGTTGTTCATTTCGGACACCGACTCCGGACGTCGTTTCCTCTGTGACACCGGTGCCCAGGTGAGCGTTCTGCCTGCGTCGACATTGGACTGGGAGGCCGGGAGTCACGGCCCCGCCCTGGAAGCCGCCAACGACAGTGCCATTCAGACTTTTGGTAAACGGAACGTGGCACTGTGTTTTGGCAGGCAGCGGTTCATGTGGGATTTTGTCACGGCTAGGGTGTCCACCCCCTTGCTGGGCACCGATTTCCTCTGTGCCAATGGCCTATTGGTGGATGTCAAAAATCGGCGGCTCATTAATGCGGAGACATTCAGTTCACTTCCATTGCTCGCTGAGCGGGTCCGGCTCGACGAGGCTTGCTTGCACGCTGTCGACCTCTGATGAGTTCGCCCGCCTCCTCACCGAGTTCCCGGCCCTGACACGGCCCACCTTTTCGGCCGTTGTCGTCAGACACGGGGTGGAGCATCACATTCCGACCACCGGCCTGCCTGTCTACGCCCGGGCTCGACGCCTCGACCCGGGGAAATTCGCTGTCGCAAAGGCGGAGTTCGACACATTGGAGCGTCTTGGCATCGTACGACGGTCCGACAGCCTGTGGGCCTCGCCTCTCCACATTGCGCTGAAGCCCGGTGGCTGTTGGCGCCTGTGCGGAGATTACTCCCACCTTAACGACGCCACTACCCCCCGACCTCTACCCAATCCCGCACATCCAGGATTTTTCTGCCCGCTTGGCCGGTAAAGTTGTTTTTTCTAAGGTGGACCTCGTTCGTGGTTACCACCAGGTCCCCGTCCGGCCGCACGACATTCCTCAGACCGCAGTGATTACACCGTTCGGACTTTTCGAATTGCTCCGTATGCCTTTTGGGCTCAAGAATGCGGCCCAGGCTTTCCAGCGCCTGATGGACAGCGTGTTGCGGGATTTGCTGTTTCTGTTTGTCTACCTGGCCGATATTCTCATCGCCAGCGCTTCCAGGACGGAGCACATGCTTCACCTCCGAGCGCTCTTCGAACGCCTCAGTCAGCACGGCCTTATCATTAACCCGGCCCGGTTTCTTGGCCACCGCATCACGAGGGAGGGAGCCGTCCCACTGCCATCAAAAGTGGAGGCTGTGTAGGGTTTTCCACGCCCCCTCACCGTCAGGGCCTTGCAGGTGTTTTTGAGCATGGTGAACTTTTACCATCGTTTTGTGCCCCGTGCGTCCCAGCTGATGCGGCCCCTTTATGAGGCCCTCAAGGGCAAGCCTGCCAAACGTGCCATCGACTGGATCGAGGAAATGGCCAAGGCTTTCACGGATGCTAAACTGGCCCTCGCCAGCGCAACCATGCTGGTGCATCCGTCGCCCGATGCACCGATTGCTCTTACCACGGACGCTTCAGACTACGCGGTTGGCGCCGTGCACGAGCAGTGGGTAAACGGGGCCTGGCAGTCGCTTGCTTCGATCGTGAGCTCCTAGGCTTCTACCTAGCTGTCCGACACTTCCGTTACCTGTTGGAAGCCCGACCATTCACGGCGTTTGTGGACCACAAGCCCCTGGGTTTTGCCATGGCCAAGGTCTCGGAGCCGTAGTCTGCCCATCAACAACGCCAGCTCTCCTTCGTTTCCGAGTTCACGACGGAAATCTAACATGTTGTGGGAAGGATAACACGGTCGCCGATTGTCTTTCCCGGTCCATAGCTGGCGCGGTTCACCTTGGCATCGACTACGCCCGCATGGCGGCCGATCAGATCTCCGACCCGGATGTCCAGGCCTGCAGGGCGGCGGTCACGGGGCTTCGACTGTCTGATGTGCCGTTCAGGGACACGGGCACCACGCGACTGTGCGACGTTTCTTTGGGACAGCCTCGCCCCGTCGTACCCACCAGCTGGAAACGGCTGGTGTTCGATGCCGTCCGCGGTCTTTCTCACCCGGGCAGGAAGGCGTCACAAAAGTGGGTGGCGGCAAAGTTCGTTTGGCACGGGCTCAGGAAGGATGTGCGCGACTGGGCCAACACCTGCGTCTAGTGCCAACGCTCGAATGTGCATCGCCATACCCAGGCCCCGTTGGCGCTATTCAGTGCCCGAGCGACGGTTTGACCATGTTAACGTGGACCTGGTGGGGCCGCTTCCCCCCTCACGGGGATTCACCCACCTCCTCACGATGGTCGATAGGACCACCAGGTGGCCAGAGGCCAAACCGCTTACATCTACGACGTCTGCCGATGTGGCCCGGGCGTTCATCGGCACTTGGGTTGCCTGTTTTGGCACCCCCATCGTATATCTCTTCAGACAGGGGGCCCCAGTTCACTTCAGAGCTCTGAGATGCTGTTGCCCAGGGGTTGGGGGTAAAGCTCCTTCGCACGACTGCATATCATCCCCAGGCTAATGGATTGTGTGAGAGGTTCCATCGCTCCATGAAAGCTGCTCTCATGGCCAGCCTCCGGGGTGACAGTTGGGCAGACAGACTCCCGTGGGTCATGTTGGGCCTCAGGACAGCCCCTAAGGAAGTCCTCCAGTCCTCCGCTGAGCTTGTCTATGGCCAGCCGCTGCAGGTGCCCGGGGAGTTCAAGCCTGACGCCTCAAGCCCCTGGTCCGCTGCCCGTCAGCGGTCGGTTCTCCGGGAGAATGCCAAGATGTTTGCACCGGTGCCCACATCTCAACATAGTTTGCCTCAGGCCCACGTCCCGCCGGATCTACGTACAGCGGAGTACGTCTTTGTTCGCCATGACGCACACCGGGGGCCACTTCGGCCGCCTTATGACGGGCCTTTCCGCTTTCTGGAGGCCGGGGACAAGTCCTTCGTGGTCGACATCGGCGGCAAACCAGACCACCTTTCCCTGCACCGCCTCAATATGGCTGACTTGGACCTAGACCAGCCCCCTCGGTTGGCCCAACCCCCACGGCGGGGGCCGTCCCCCGTCGGGTAAGCCCCCGGTTGGCCTGCCTACCGCCAAGCCGCGAACAGTCCCTGCTCGCGTCATCAGGGGTCGTTTCGGCCGGGTGGTTAAGGCCCCCCGAAAACTGACATTGCCCGTGCGAGTGAATTCTGGGGGGGGGGGCGCATGTGGGGGAGACCCCATAGAGGCATAATTCACTAGCACGGGACCAGTGGGTCTATTGACGGTATGGGCGTGGCGTGCGCTCGGGTGTTGGAGCCATGCCCCTGTAAGAGGATCGGGCGGAAGTCATGGGCAATATAAAAAGACATGAGTTCCGGTTGGGTTTCAGTTCTGTTGAAATAAAGGAGCCTTGAACAAGTCAATAAGTTTTTACCCTCTCGTTGTCCGCAACTCCAAACCAAATCATGGAGAAATGAAACTCATGCGGTAATGCCCTTATCGTTGAGGTGTTCGATGTGAGAACCCCCACGCACACAACATGCATTCACACGAATTGCGAAGTTTTCAATGACGCTTCTGCAAGTTTCAATGTTTTCTGTCTGTACATAAGCCTCAACTGCTGCCTTCAGCTCAGGTTCATATCTGGACAATGTTTACTCTTTGCTCCGTAGAAAACGTCATTCTTCCCGTAGAATGCTTTGGTTATGCTTGAATGACTTCTCCAAAGATCATTGATCACGCCTGCAAAACAAAAAAAAATTAAGGTAATGACTAAAAGTACACAGGTCATTTTAAGCAGTTAACCTTTTATTGACACACCCTGTATATATACACTGTGTGTGTGTGTGTGTATATATATATATATACAGGGGCCTGCAAAAGTAGGTATACAGTAATGAAAAACAAAACGTGCGCACAAAACGTATTTTATTGATTATACAAGCATATCAATAATAACATATCAATAATAAACATATTAATCCCTCAAATGTTCAAACTGTTTGCCCCCCGGCATTCACACACTCCACTAGTCGAGTGTGGACACCCATGCACACTCTGGCACAAAGGTCTTTATCAGCATCAATTTCCTGGCAAGCCTCCCGTATGAACTGAATCATGGCATCAACAGAACGTGGCTTGTTTGCGAAAACCCTGTCTTTTACACATCCCCAGAAAAAGAAGTCCATAGGGGTGAGATCCGGCGAACGTGGTGGCTAGTCAACGGCTCCCCGACGTCCAATCCACCTGTTGGGAAATTCTTTGTCAAGTAGCGCACACACAGTGAGTGCGAAGTGCGGTGGCGCCCCATCCTGCTGAAAGTAGAAGTCGTCCTGCTGCTGTTGTTCGCGTACCTGTGGTATGATTGTATCCGTCAGCATGTTCAGATACACGTGTTGATCGACAGTCCTGTGCAGAATGATAGGTCCAACGACACCTTTGCAGGACAGGCCAGCCCACACTGTCACCCCAGGTTGATTGAGCTGTTGCTCAATCATGACTTTAGGGTTTTCAGTTGCGTAGTACACACAATTTTGTCGATTAACGGCACCCGATAGCTTAAAGTTTGCTTCATCGGACCACACGATTTTGCGCAGAATGCTGTCACCCTCTCGTTCCTCGTTCAGGATGGCTTCGCAAAATTGTAAACGCCGAGCCGAGTCATTCTCTAATAAACCATGTATCAATCGTGGCACGTACATTTTCAGTCCTGCATGGTGCATCAAACGACCCAACGACCCAATTCAGATGACGCCCTGTTTTTCGATTTCTGAGGGCTCTGGGTAAATACCAGGGCGACTTGCATTGCATTCTCTCGCGTTGTCACGGTGACTGGTCGACCACTTTTCGGCGAGTTGTGGACAGACTCCGTCCTCTCAAATTTGTCACGTATCCGGTAAATCGTGAGCCTCGTTGGTGGAGGCGATGCAAATGTTTCTCGCCACTGCTCTCGCACACGTTCACTATTCTCTGTCTTCCAGTAGTTTCAAAATCCATTTGCGCTCCTCGTCCGTTGAATTACCAGCCATCGTTAAATTTCCACTTCACCTGCAAATAATAGATGTATTATCGAAAAAATTACGAAAATAAAAATATTAAAAATGGTAATAATGATTTTAATGAATTCTAGTATTAAATGAATCCTAGCACCACTATTATAATACTGGTAATACTGGTATAATCCTTACTGTATACCTACTTTTGCAGCCCCCTGTATATATATATATATATATATATATATATATATATATATATATATATATATATATATATATATATATATATATATATGTATATATGTACACTGTATATATATATATATGTATATATGTACACTGTATATATATATATATATATGTATGTACACTGTATATATATATATATATATGTATGTACACTATATATATATACACTGTATATATGTATATCTATATATATATTTATATTTATATATATATATATGTATGTATATATATTTATATATTTATATATATATATATATATATATATATATATATATATATATATATATATAATATATATATATATATATATATGTATATATATATATATATATATTTATATACTGTATATATCTGTATATATATATATATATGTATGTATATATATATATATATATATATATATACATATATATATATATATATATATATATATATATATATATATGTATATGTATATGTATCCCTTTGGGAGCGGCTCGAGGGAAAGGGGGGGGGGGAGGGGGGGAGGGGCGTGAACTGTATGTTGTGTTGTACTGTATTATGATCATTATTATGTATTTTTACTCGGCATTATGTTGATGTGGATGGGATTATCAATTTTCACATAAAAGGCACATACAAGCCATAAAGGTCAATTAAAGAATACCGATTCTGAAACAAACAGGAAAAAGCAGAGTCAGCCTCAGGCAACGTATAACTTGTGATCCACAAGTTTGTCAACCAACCCTTTAGGTTTGGAAACAAAGCCACACCATCATCATTGGCATCTTGCTCATCCAAGCATCGTAATTGGCGTGATGTTGTATTATATGGATGAATGCAGTGGCGTAGTGATGGGGGGCGGACGGGAGACCAAACCAAGCGCGGAGTGGATGGGGCACCAAATGACACACTCAAAAAAACGGTTTTTTGTTTTTGTTTTTGTATACAACATCGAGGCTCGTGTAAGAGCTAACATTAATGACAAAAAAAAAAAACGG
The DNA here is from genome assembly GCF_964187855.1 of Myxine glutinosa. NCBI lineage: Eukaryota > Metazoa > Chordata > Myxini > Myxiniformes > Myxinidae > Myxine > Myxine glutinosa. Next base: position 171,834,638 of record NC_136262.1, read on the forward strand.
ATACATAAGAAATAATAAAGGGAGCAGGAGACAAGATGGGGAGAGAACGGGAAGCACACAGGTACAACATTTGGGAGCAGGGACATCGGGAGATCTGTGGGAGGTAGAGGGCTTGGGGGGAGGGTGAAGGGTGGGAGAGGTAAAAAAAAAAAAACACATGGGCACAGCTAGGACTTCCAGGAAAGAAGTCGGTATTTCAGAAAAGTGGATCTGGGGTGAATTAACGGGGTTAGAAAAGATCAAGGTTTCGGATGGGGGAGGATAAAAGATTGTGGTGAACAGCTGTTTTAAAGACCTGGAGGGATGAGTGGGATTGAAGAGAGTGAGGGAGTTTGTTCCAGAGGCGGGGGAAAATGGGAATGAAAGAGTGAAGGTGAGCAGAGAGACTTGATTTTGGCAGTTGCACCACAAGAGGGTTGCAGGCAGATCTTGTACGACCGAAAGGAGTATTTGGGGGACAGAGCACAGACAGGGCTGGGGGTGCGAGGCCAGAGAGGAGTAGGTATAAGACAGAAAGACCACCAACCTGCCTGCAGTGAGTGAGTGAAAGACCCTCAGAGTTAGCTTCATCGCGGGAGATTCCAATGATTCTGAAAGCTTTGGTTTCAACAGCGTGAAGCTGAGCTTGGTGTAAGGCAGGAGCACCAGCTCAGAGGGGAGAGCAGTATTCCATTGAGCTGCGGATGAAAGCCTTGTATGTGGTGAGGAGCTCAGGTTTGCCAAGGAAGGACTTCGCACGGCAGAGGATGCCCAGTCGGCGACTGGCTTTGGAGGCCAGCTTGGAAATGTGGATTTCCCAGGAAAGACCATGGCAGATTGTGAGACCCAAGAGCTTGAGTGACAGAACTTCTTGAAGAGGATTGTTGAGAAAGCAGATGGGAGAGTTGTCCAGACGGTCTTTTCGGAGAGACATAGTGAGTGTGTGAGATCTGTCAGGACTGAAAGACATGTTCCACTTGTTTGACCAGTCTGTGATTTTGTCCAGGTCTGCAGAGAGTGAGGAGTCTGCAGACTGCCGATCTGAGGGATGAGGTATGGAGCAGTAGAGAGTGGAGTCATCAGCAAAGAGATAGAGAGGATTTTCCAGAGAGTCGGAGAGATCATTGATGAAGACCAGAAAAAGCATAGGGCCCAGAACACTGCCTTAGGGAACTCCAGCCTGAACAGGAAGGGGGGGGGGGGGGATGAGAGAAATCCATTCAGGGCCACACGTTGACTACCACCAGAGAGGAAGTTCGCAAGGCCATGCGTGGATATTTCCATGGATACCATCGGAGGAGAGTTTTGTGACTAGAGCGGGGTGCCAGACCGTATCGAAGGCACATGATATGTCAAGGAAGACAGCTCTAATTTCCTGTTTGACATTGAGGACCTCCATCCATTGTTGTGACAACAGAAGCAGCATGTCCAGAGTGGAGTGACCTGGTCTGAATCCAAATTGATGATCAGAGATAAAGCCATTGGAGAAGAGGAAGAATTTTATATTCGAAGCAATTATGGATTCCATGACTTTTCTGATAATTGGGAGCAGGCTGATTGGTCTGTAGTTGCAAGGATCTGTTTTTCACCTTTTTGTGTAAAACGGTATGTTGGCTGATTTCCAAGCTGATGGTAGATGACCTTGAGCAAAAGAGGGTGAAGAGAACAGAGAGAGGGTGTGAAAGAGCGGCAGAGCAGGATTTTGGGACCCGTGGGTTGATGCCGTCTGGTCCAGGTGCAGAATCAGAGTCGAGGATTGACAGAAACTTCTCCACCTTGTCAGGAGAGAAGGACACGGAGTCCAGGAGCACCTGGGTATGGTGGGTACAGAGAGAGATGGGTTTGGGACACAAGATTTTGAGGCAAACACAGAGTTGAGGCATTCAGCTTTTTCACGTGCTTACTCAGCTGTGTGGCTGTTTGAGGTAAGGGAGAGGTTGGAGGGGGAACAAACACCAGAACCAGATTTGACAAGCCACCACCAGGATTTGGAAGAGGGAGACAGGTTTGAGAGTTCACTCTTGAGAGTAGAGAGATATTGTTTCCTGGCTGTCCTGAGGGTAGACACACACTTGTTCCGGGCTTTGTGAAAGGGAATGAGATTGCCTTCCGTTGGATTTGCCTTCCAGGAGGCGAAGGCAAGTTGTTTCAGGGCAACTGCCTCACCACAAGATTCCGTGTACCATGGACGGGAGGAAGGATATGACAACTGAAGACGGGATGGGATCATCTGTGCATGAGAGAGAGCAGTTTACTTTGGAAGAATTCCCAGGATGATTTGATGTCAAAGGCAGTAGAGATGGGAGACCAGTCCAGATGATTTATGGCTGCTTGAAGACCGTGCCAGTTGGCCTGAGTGAAATGCCAGACTCGTCATCGCTGAGGAGGCTCTCTGAGAATGGCCAGAGAGATGTCCACTTTAACAAGCATATGGTCAGATGAACCGATTGGAGCAGAAGAAGCGCAGCAGACATTTGCAGGGAAGTTTGTCATAACCAAGTCTAGAAGAGAAGATGCCCCATTGACTGATATCCGGGTTGGGAAGTTGACAGATTGTGTCAGTCCCAGTGAGGCGCAAAATTCCTTTGCCGAGGTGTCATGGCTGGTGAGAGAGGTGCCCACACCAAGCCAGCTGGCATGATGACAGTTGAAATCACCACATATGAGGAAGAGAGAGTTGGGATGAGGAGATAGTAGTTTGTCCATGTTATCAGACAGCGAGATGTAGATGGAGTCATCACTGTTTGGTGGACCTTACAACACACATATGAACAAAAGGTGGGAGCGAAGGGGAAGCCGTAGCCAGAGGTAATCCTGGAGGTGAGGTGGAGAGAGGGCAGTGCAGGGAGAGTGAGGAAGAGTTTTTGATGAAGATAAATTATTTTCATGCTCCATTTGGTTGTATTTGTATATAAATTAAAATACAACGAACTTGTGAGATCACGAGAAGCAACTTTCAGAACCACATTTTACAGTTTAAACTCCATGCTATGTGTCAATGTGTCAGGTCGCGATGTTTACAAACTCCTTTCCATCCGGATTCACTTTTTGCCTAATTCCTATTTCTATCACCTCGCACAGTAAATAAATCCGTGTTACGGTGTTCGTACTTACCGGGCTGCTGCTGCATAGATCTCTTATCTTGTATAATGAGGTATAATATGTGCACTCTGTAACATGGAGATCGCCCATTGGCCCGAGGGATGGAGGGGTGTAACTGTTGGATGTTTATTTATGACGAGTTGATCAGATCCAGATGTCTCTCTGCGCCATACGAGCCCAATTAGCGACGTCCAGTATCACGTGTCATGTTAGCCATGACGTATGACGTTTGACGTTTGATGTAGATGTGTTTGAGGGGAAAAAGCGAAGGTGCTGGCTCTTGAAGAGACTGGACACAAAGGTAAACGTGGTGAGAGTGAGACGCCTCAGTGAGTGTGATGGATTGGAAGGATACCAGGTCTAGCTGTCCAGCCTGGGTTTTAATCCCGACGCAGCTATAAACTGTTATCCTGGTGTTTAACTGGAGGGGTCATTCATCAGTGTGTACGCCATCGCCGTTAAGCTGGCCGTCCCATCTGTCGGCATTCGTTGGTGGACGTTAAGCTGGCCTTCCCTTCTGTCAGCATTGGTTGATGGACGTTAGGCTGGCCGTCCCATCTGTAGACATTGGTTGGTGGACGCTAAAGATCCCACGGTGTTCTTCTGAAAGAGTATGGGAGATGTCCCCAGCCCATGGCCAAATTACAGACGCTATAGTTTGCTTGCCTACTCACTACTCAGGCCTACCACTGCAATATTAATACTATAGTGTTAATTTGTGATTGGAATGATGAATGATGCTGTTTGGAATGAAAATATAGTGTTTGAGGGGAAACACCAGGAAAAAACACCAGGAAAAAACACCAGAAAAATAAAATGCTGAGCCTGCTGGGGAAGCTTAAGCTCTTTCATATGGCTCCCTCAATAGGAATTTCTGACTATGTCAGTGCCTGCATGCGGCGCTATTTTTGACCTTCGCCCCGAGCTCCACAAACCATCACTACGCCATTGGATGTACGCAAGCGGTTATGAAAGTATTTCCACACTGGAGCAATGCTTTCTGGCCTTTGAGAATATATTCTGGCAGGTGAAGATTGTGTTGTAGTCTGAGCAGTTATAAAGGTATCACATGCATGCACATTCTGGTGCATGGGCCTGGGCCTTGAGGAGAATATCTTCTGGCAGGTGTAGATTGAGTTGGAGTCTGTTCTGGAGGTCATTGTCCGAGTCATGGAAAAATTGTGGAACGAACTTGGACTGAGTATCCTGTGGTGGTAGAGACCCGATTTTGTGGTCGAACATCCCATGTATCTTTGAGGGATTCCAGCCAAACATTGTCACCTCATTTAACCCAATGGATGTCATTGATAGAGCATTGTTGTAAGCATGAATGTCCTTTAGGTGGTGATCATAAACTTCAAACAGGTCCTCAATAGTTTTGGTTTGGTCTCCTGGAGAAACTTCAGGTCCAACAACCCCCTTCCTATGAACATACAGTCACAAATCAGTTTGTCATTATCGATGCCTCAAATTGATTGACTCAAAGTATTTTTGTTGTTGCCTCTGATTATGTCCTCTTGTAACTGCTTTGCCATAGTGTTCTTTTTATCAGGTGACTTAGACATTGTTCATCAGTTTGTGATTCTCTGACAGACACATGACATTCCTTCTGATTGTGCAGCCATTCTTCATTTTCTGTTACTGTGTTGTAAGCCTGGCATTGTCTGTTTTTAGTTAGTTGACTGACGTCTATTGCCAATTTCTTATTCCTCTGACAGATGCCTGGTGTTTTCTCTGAATGGAAAGTCCATCTTCACAATGTTTGTCAGTTACTACTTCACTGACAGATGCCTGGCATTTTCTCAAATGGGCAAGTCTATGTTGATGTTGTTATTCAGTTTGAGATTCTCTGACATTGGCAAGTTGATCTTCCAGTAATTGTTCCTGTTTCACATCTCTGCCTTCTTATCTACTCTATACAGACAAAAGTTGATCTTTGAGCAAGGTTTGACCTTGCGGCCAGCATTTCAGGACTGCATACGATTTATGAATTGAGGCAAATAGAACAGACAATTCTGTATTTTAGGAGCAAGTGATATCCTGAATTTGGGGAGGACTTCTTGGATGCCGCATTACTAATGTGAGACTGCTTTAGCTTGTTTTTCCAGGCCCGGATATGAATGTGACTCCTGCTTCCCACATGACTCTGGGAGACACAGCACCATGTCCAAATAAGTCAGTAGTAATGTACACACCAACCCTTTTGAGTTTTTGACCTTGTGACTTGTTCACAGTCATTGCAAGCATGACCTGATTGGAAACTGGACCACACAATCTGAAAGGGGAAAATGGGAGTCTGATGGTGAAATGGAAATTCGTGGAATGAAGATCTGCTTCCCTTTGCTTGGTCCTATTGCGACTTTCGCTAAGATGATATGATCATAGAGGCCAATGATGTATCAGGAGCCATTGTAATGTCTGTTAAAGGAGTCAAAATTCTGCAATAACATGACAGGCATCCCAAACTTTAGCTCCAGTATATGGAGTGGCATGCCTGAAAGCTGTTCAGAAATTTGACAGGGAACTGGAAGGTGTTGGCATCATCAACTATCTTGTCAGAGCTCCTGTAGATTCGTTTATCACCTTGTAAGAGTGTGATAAGGTGGTGATTCACATGCTCCACCTCTGCATTGGTTGGACAAAGAACAGCTCTGGAACAGAGCCACTCCTTATCTTCCTGGTGGACTTGTAGATCAGAGAAGACCCAAACAACCAACTCTTCCCTAGTACTCCCTTAAAACATGAGCTGCTGGTCGAGTGATATCTTGAGTTTGACTTTAGTGATGTCATTTGCCAGCTTGCCTTTGCCGACTTATATAAGGTAAGTGGCAAAATCTGCATGAGTGCCCTCTGGTTCCTCTCTTGCCATGTCTCCACGCATATTATATGTCAGCTTTATGACCTCAACACTCTCCCAGAGAGGGAGATTTTCAAGCACTGACCAACAATTTGGGCTCGACCATCCTTCCATACCACTGCAAAAATGTGGTGCTGGCCACCACTGTAAACGACAATGACTCCTACGAAAATCCTCCAATCCTTATGAATTTCTTTGAAACTGCGGTCCTCCATTTCAGTCATTCTTGCATTTTGTTTCTTCATATTCATATCCATTTCAGTCATTATAACACTCAGTCCGAAGCATGCAATCTATATAATATTCTCCGTAGATGATTCTGTCTGTGAGTCTGTCTGTCTGTGAGCCTGTCCGGGGTGTGGCCTCCTCCATTGAGGTAGTAGCTCCGCCCATTCTGGAAGAGGCTTCAAAAACAAATATCCACCATTTTCTTTCCTCGTACAGCTTTGAGGCCTCTTTTGTTAGGCCCGTGTTGTCTTGCTCCCTCTCACAGTTTTATTTCAACTCTGATTTGATATCTCATTTCATTTTTCACAGTCTCTAACATGGTTTTAGACTCGGTTGAAAAAAAACAGGAAGAAAATTAAATGAAAGTTACCGTTTATGGAACGAAATGCATTTTCAAAGGCCTGTAACATAAAGTTCATTGAGTCTCCCTCGTGGCTTTATCTCGACTCTAACTCACCATCTGATTTCATTTGTATCGGTGGTTTTAGACTCGGTTTCAGCAATAATTGAGAAAATTCACGCACACACGGGAAAATGCCGAGATCTATTAAAAATTCGCGCCACGATGTATCATACACCGCCCAAATAACTCAGACGGGAAAATGCCGAGATATATTTAAAAATCCCGGCAGACGTTTCCATTTGATGACAGTCGTCACAAAAAAGTCAACAATGTAGAGAGAGGGGCAGACTTCGTTCACGTATCGCCACAGATGGGAAATTGCCGACAGATATTTCTTCGTTCTTATTTCATTCATCATTATTATCTGGAAGTAAAGGTAATCCTGTGTAAACACTCCATTCATTCCATTGATCTTTTTTTTTTTTACACCAGTTTTCAACATCGTGTTCACATCCAGAATTAATAAACAAACTCCATTTCACGTGTTTCTGGACGTGTAATTCACATATGTAAAATAAATAAATAAACACACGGGAATTTGATGAGAGATTTTTTTTTGTTCTTATTAATCCCTACTGGTGTACACCGGAGGGAACTATAGGTTTCCACTCCGTCCCTCCGTCTGTCAGTCCGTCATGCAAAGAACAGCTTTCCGGATTTTATTTTCTAAACTCTTAATCATAATGATTTCAAACTTGGTACATGGTTTCCTCATGATAAGTTACAGATCAAGTTCGAACTTCATGACGTTTCGATCATTTTTGACAAAGTTATGGCACTTTGAACTTTGCTAATTTCCCCAACAGTTTTCTGGACTATAATTTGGAGTGCGGTAAGTCAAAGCTGTTAATATTCCTTGTTTTAATTCCAATTTACATTCTGTTTACACTTTTAGTGAGAAGTAGGGGTCTGTGCAACCATTCATGAACTTTATTTGGTGCAAATCGGATATTTTTTTAGCTGAGTTACCTCAGACCGTGAGTTGGTAATTATATAATTCACACAGTGCAATACGTGCAGGCCGCTTCACGGAGCGACCTTGCGGGCTTATTTTAACTCCGATTTACATTCTGTTTCCACTTTTAGTGAGAGGTAGGGGTCGGTGCAACTATTCATCAACTTTATTTGGTGCAAATTGGATAATTTTTAGCCGCGTTGCCTCAGACCGCGAGTTGGTAATTATATAATTCACACTGCCGGTAGGGGACATGTATTGCAGTGCAATACTCAGAATGCTTGTTAGTCCCCTACCGGTGTACACCGGAGGGGACTATAGGTTCGCATGCCATCCCTCCGTCCGTCAGTCCGTCAGTCTTTTTGAGACATGAGTCTGTCACCCAAAGAACAATTTTCAGGACTTTTTTTCTAAACGCTTAATGCTAATGATTTCAAACTTGGCACATGGGTTCCTCATGATAAGTTACAGACGAAGTTCGAACTTCACGACGTTTCGATCATTTTTGACAAAGTTATGGCACTTTGAACTTTGGGAATTCTGATAATTCTGATGATCCTTAACTCAGTGCCATTTTAAGTTTTAATTTCCTTTAAAAACCCATTTCTCTGCAATAGTAGGACCGATTGAGATAAAATTTTCACCATATGATGGACTCGGTCTGTAGAATATTTTAATGGTAATTATGACGTCACAGGTCACGTGGTTCGGCCACCATATTGTTTTTCGTGAAAACACGAAAACCCCCTTTTCTCTGCAACGGCTGAACAGATCGAGGCCAGACTTTGCAGGCAGAATCGCATACCCATGACGAACAAAAAAGTCAGCGAGCATGACATCATGCATCACATGGTTTCAGAGTTATGACGTTTTTAAGCATGAACCTTTAAAACCGAGCTACTCCCTCATTTTTGATCCAATCGAGGGGAAACTTCACAGATCTGTTCAGCACTAAAATGTCCTTTTGGAATTTGCGATAGGGCACGTGGTTTGGCAGATATTGTTAATTAAACGAAAATGTTTTTTAAAATGGATATCCGTTGTTTATTCTCAAGTTCTCCTCAAGCCGCACTGCGCGTCCTCAGCCTCGTCTCGCGAACGTCAACAGCGCGACACAGTGTGCGCTTTCCGGAGGGGCGGAGCCAAGCCGAGCAACATATATATACACATCGATCATTGATCGTGAACCGGAAAATATAATAAATTACTGATGACTGATGGTTTCAGAGTTATGACGTTTTTAAGCATGAACCTTTAAAACCGAGCCCCTCCCTCATTTTTGATCCAATCGAGGGGAAACTTCACAAATCTGTTCAGCATGTCAGTCTACTAAAATGTCCTTTTGGAATTTGCGATAGGGCACGTGGTTTGGCAGATATCTTTAATTAAACGAAAATATTTAAAAAATGGATATCTCTTGAATCGCTAGTACCTCAGACCGTGAGTTGGTAATAATTTATATAATTCACACAGTGCAATACGTGCAGGCTGCTCCACGGAGCAACCTTGCGGGCTTATCAACGAGGCGAGGCGTAACACACGTGTCTCAGCATACCTCAGATCAGGTTTGTAAACCAGCATCAACCGTGCATAAATTTGCATATTCGATCATTTTTGACAAAGTTATGGCACTTTGAACTTTGGTAGGGGACATGTATTGCAGCGCAATACTCACAATGCTTGTTTTATAAGCTATGTGCACGTACACTTTAAAGAAGTTTATTTGAAATCTTTAATTTTAAAAATGTCATTTTGTATGCTGTAACGAAAAGAGTAACTTTGGTTTTTGTGGGACAGAAAGGTGCAATGTAATGTTCTTATATACTGCCCAAAAGACTTTTTTTCCCCCCAAGGGACTTTTCCATTTGAGCTGCATTCTTTATATCGTCGGAATGTTTCATTCTTTCATTCATTCTTTTCATTGTTTAGATGTAGTCACATTCTTTAGACGTTTTCTTTTGTCTAAAGAAAATTTCATTCTAAAGTTTTTCGAAAGACATTCTAAAGTTTCATTCTTTAGACGTTGTCACAATAAATCTTATTACAATAGAGCAAACGTATATGGTTCGCTATGTATGTATGTATGTATGTATGTATGTTTGTATGTATGTATGTCTGTTTGTATGTTTATATGCGACGAAAACGTCTTCTTCTTCTTCTTCAATTACATTTACGACCCTCTTAATTACCCCTCTTGTGTTAAGACTGCTGAGACCCCTCAGACCTTTAATGACCCTTTAATTCCCCCAAGACCCTTCAGACCACCAAGATCCCTGAAGACCAAAAACACCCCGAAGACCCAAAACACCCCAAAGACCCAAAACACCCCGAATACCCAAAAGACCCCGAATACCCAAAAGACCCCGAAGACCCAAAACACCCCGAATACCCAAAAGACCCCAAACACCCCGAAGACCCAAAACACCCGAATACCCAAAAGACTCCGAATACCCAAAACACCCCGAAGACCCAAAACACCCCGAAGATCCAAAACACCCTGAAGACCCAAAACACCCCGAAGACCCAAAACACCCCGAATACCCAAAACACCCCGAATACCCAAAACACCCCGAAGACCCAAAACACATCGAAGACCCAAAATACCCCGAAGACCCAAAAAGACCCAAAGACCCTTAAATACCAAGAAGAACCTTAAGACCCAAAAGCCCCTGAAGACCCCAAAGACCCAAAAGACACCAAAGACCCTTAAGAACCAAAAGCCTCAGAAGACACCAAAGACCCAAAAGACCCTGGAGACCCAAAACACCTCAAAGACCCAAAATACCCTTAAAGGCCCAGAGGATCCAAAAGACCCTGAAGAGCCAAATGGCCCTGAAGACCCAAAACACCATGAAACCCAAAAGACACCGAAATGGTCAAATATGCCTGCCCCTCTGAAACGACGTGGGGTGAGGCGCGCAGAGCGCACTGATTCACGCTAGTAGTTACATTTAGGTACTCTGCACATGGGGAGAGGGGCAGAGCTTTGTTCTCCAAAGGCTGGTGCCGAACCTGCAGATCAGGTCGAGGTGGTCATGTTGGAACAGATTGAATCTGGTCCGGTAATTACGATTATAATCGCTGCCGAAGTGGCCGCTGCCATTCGTCGTGATCCTGTGCTGTCACTTGTTGCGCACGTTGTTTTGTCAGGTTCTTGGTGCGAGTTGCTCTCGGCGTCAGAATATGCTCTAAATGCATCACGTCCATCCTAGCTGTCTTTAGCTCAAGGTTGCGTAATGTGGGGCATGTGGGTTGTCATTCCTGCTTCTTTATGTCAGCACTGTCTCAATGAGTTGCATGAGGGTCATTTGTAACTGCCATTTCCAAAATGAATAAAAGAATAAGGGAACAGAACGAGACCACCAATGAATGTCATGATCCTCTCCCTCTCCCCTGTGTGTGACCCACTCCCCTGTGTGTGACACACTCCCCTGTGTGTGACCCACTCCCATGTGAGTTATCCACTCCCCGTTGTGTGATCCTCTCCCCGGTGCAGTGTGTGTGATGTGGGAGGGATGGGGTGGGGAGGGAGGGGATTTGAGCTCTTGAAGTGACATTTTACATGAGGTGTAATTACACATTTCAAGCTGTATTTCCCATGTGCATGCACGTCCATTCACATGTTATCAGAAGTAAATAAATTGTGTGGATTACATCATTTGTGGATGTGATGAATTGCCAAGAACCATTTTGTAAAACTGAATGTGCAAGTCCAGCATCTGAATGAAGATGTCCAAATGTCACACACCTCCATGCCCGTGGGATTCCCATGGATGCCCCCACTAGTACATATATATATATAATACTAGCCAAAAGCACCCGGCGTTGCCCGGGTTCTTTTTGAATGAATTTACTACTATAATTCAGCTTTTACTCGCGGCCGTAGAAGATTGACTACTATAATTTAGCTCAGCTTTTAATTGCGAAATGGGCCCAGCCCGGCCGAAGCGGCCTCAAACGGCCTCACCACCTCGCCTATAACCTTCATGGGGCCCGTCCCGACATTTTTTGTTTCAGAGGTTTCCTCCTAACTTTCACCGTTCAGGAGATTAGCGCGTGCAGACAAACAAACAAAAACTTTCTTTTATATACGTATATAGAAGATATTGTAGGAGTTGCGGATGAGAAGAGGGCGAGACACTTCTCAGCTTGTTCAAAGCTCCTTTATTCCAACAGAACTAACTCGTGACCGGAACTCATGCATCTTTTATAACACAAAATCACTCTTAAGGGGGCGTGGCTCCAACACCCGAGAGCACGCCACGCCCATACCATCAATAGCCCCACTGGTCCCGTGCCTGTGGATTATGTCCCAATGGGGCAACCCCCACAATATCTATATATATATATATATATATATATATATATATATATATATATATATATATATATATATATATATATATATACATATATATATACATATATATATATATGTATATATGTATATATATATGTATGTATATATACATACATACAGACTTGGCATTTAATATGGAATATTTTTTTGTGGGGGTGAACTTACTTTTCAAGATGTCTTAGAACCAAAAGTTCATTGGAATTATGTTGAAACTATTCTAGATTTTGTTAATGTGACCTTTAAAAGAAACAAAAACCACATTTGACATTTCGAAACAAATAAATTGATCCTTGAAAGTGATGTAAACTGATATCGAACTCAATTCATGGACAGTACTGTGTTAAACTTCTGTACGTTTTCCAGAAGTATCTCTTTATTTTGCACATTAGCCAAAAAATTTTTTAACAAAAACAAAAGTTAAATTACGACTGGGATTACGGACAGTAAAATTACAGTTCAGTACTTCGTGTAACCCCCACGAGCATTCAGGAGAGCACGTACATGTCAAGGCATGCTGTTCACGAGGTTTGCCAAGGTTTGGACAGGAATCGCTTGCCATGCAGTGACAATAGCCTGCTGCAATTCACGCACAGAGGTCGGCTGCTGGTCCAAGTGGTCGATTTGATGCATTAATTCTGCCCACAAGTTCTCTATCGGATTCATATCCGGGGACATGGCAGGCCACTCCATATGCTCTACACCACGGTCAGCAAGAAAGTGTTGGATCATGCGAGCACGATGAGGCCGTGCATTGTCATCTTGGAAGACAAAGTTTCCTCGAAAGGCTGCACGAGCAAATGGAAGCAATGTTTCTTCCAGAATGGCCCTGTGCTTGAACTGGTTCAGGTTTCCATTCAGAACAACAATGTCAGTTTTGCCCCCTGCATGAAAAGCAGCCCAAACGGTCACCGCACCACCTCCAGATTGGACTCTTGGCACTATACAATCTTTATTGTAGGCTTCATGCACTTGTCTGCGCACTCGGACGTGGCCATCTTGACGATAGACCAGAAATCTAGACTCGTCACTGAAGATCACGTGATTCCAGTGTCCTGGCTGCCATTGACGGTGCTCTCGGGCCCACTGCAATCGGCGCTGGCAGTGTTGTCTGGTCAGCCATGGCTTTCTCAGGGGACGCCTGGCACGATAGCCTGCTTGAACCAGTCGTTGGTTGACTAGCCTTCTGGATACAGGCACATTTGTCAGTTGCTGCCACTCAGCCCTAAGCCGATTAGCTGACTTGGTATGGCCATTGCGGACTAACCGGTGCAGCTGGCGATCATCCCTCCTTGTGGTTCTGCGGGGACGTCCTGGCCTCGGTATTGGAGTAGGGACACCCCTCTGAGCATTTCGTTTCAGGATCTTTGACACCTGACCATGAGTGATGCCATATTGCCGAGCAATAGCACGCTGTTTCATGCCGTAATTTCGTAAAGCCACCACTCCATGACGAACAGCATTGTCGAGTTGACGGACCATCTCCAGAGGAAGCGGCAATAACTTTTGGAAACGTGCAGCAGTTGTTTTCCACTAATACAGAACGCAACAACCCTTGTATACCCGACTGTGAAGCCAATCATCAAATGCACCTGTCCGTACATTTTGCCACGCCACCTGTGATATAATCCTGTTGTTGACTTCTTGCTGCGACAGACAATCAGTGACATGGTTCTTTCAACAAATAAATCACCAAAGTGTAAAAGAAACTCACCAGATTGATATACTGAGTTAAGAAAGTAAACCCAAGTCAAGAAAAAAAAAAATTCCATATTAAATGCCAAGTCTGTATATATAAACCTGCTGAACGGTGCAAGTAAATTTCAACAATTACAGCTTTCCTTGGCATTGCCTGCATAATAATATCTATGATTTCCTATTTCTATTGAACTCCAAGTTCAAGAGCGAAGTGACAAACTTTTTTCTGTTTAGATAAATACCCCACATTTACTATGAAAAAGCACAAGGTTATCTTCATTCGAATGTAGCACATGGTTGTGGTTAGCATCAGTTATTACAGAAGCGCAGCAGTTCTAGAGCAGGAATTTGGAACAGGAATTTGGAATTTGTTCAGGTTGCCGATGGTAATTCAGTTACTCTTCATGACGGACATTGTAGGATATTTAACATCCATCAACTAATACTGACAGACAGGACGACTGGTTTAACGTCTATTCTAGGCACTACACACACATTGATGCCTCACCTTGCCTGTGAAACACCAGGATGACAGTTTATAGCTGGGTCGGGATTTTTACCAAGGCAAACAGCTCACAGATGAGTGTGTACACCTCTAGGCTATTCTACCAACCCAGTACACAAGGTCATATAGTATTTGGAATCATGTCTGTCACCTAGCTTCAACCTTTGTACAGGATGGTCAGAAGAGAATTTTTATAGGTTCATGGGAAGTGTGGTGAAACTCTGGTTGCTTTATTCCTTCTCATGGAGAGTGTGGTGAGGTATTGAAGCTGAATGCTTCCAAATGGGTTCGTTTTTATCGATATTCACTCATTTCTGCTAAGCTCTGCATCCAGATCGCTGACGTTATCAATAGCTATGTAATCCTTGGTCCATGTCAAGCAAGTTGTCCTTCAAGTTTTAATCACAGCATATCAGGACTGAAAGTGACTTTTAATCAACAAAATCCCTTAGCCTTGACTATTGATCAATATAATCTGTGTCTTTCTTCCTCTGAAGTTACCTTACCAAATTAAAAGCCATTAATCAAAAAGCAAAAACCAAGTGTTCTTTCAGGTATGTTTCAAGAGAATAAATCCAATTGAGTAATGTACTATGTAATGTTTGCAGAGCCGAATGCATTGAGAGACAGTTGGCAGCATGTTATGAGAACAGACTACAAGCAGTCAATTGCTAATCTTGAAGCTCGATGGCAGTCCCTGTGCTTAAACTTTGCAACTTTGTTCTTACTTGTTTTGCTCTTATTTGAGGAATTTTGCTTCTTCTTTTTTTGAGAGCCAAATCAAGTATTTCCTTCATGATTATGCTCTTCCATCACTTCATCTCCTTTCCTTCCAAACTCTTATTCCTTCTTTATACAGTGCCTTCAGAAAGTATTCACACCCCTTGACTTCTTCACATTTTGTTGTGTTAAAGCCTGAATTCAAAATTGATGTTTTTTTGTCACTGATCTACACATGTATATCAAAGTATCAAATAATATCATAATATCAAAGTAGAGTTTTTTTAGAGATTTTTACAAAATAATTAAAAATGAAAAGCTGAAATGTCATGAGGCAATAAATATTAAACCCCTTTTGCTGTGACACTCCAAATTGAGCCCAGGTGCATCCAACTTTTTTTCCTTTTTTTTGGTATACAAGATCGAGGCTCGTGAAAGAGCTAAAACTACTTTCTTTGATCATCCTTGTGATGTCTCTAAAACTTGACTGACAAACTTCACAAACCTTGGCTTAATGGGAGTGGCCAGATGGAAGCCACTCCTGAGAAAAAGGCAATGACAGCATGCCTGGAGTTTGCAAAAAAGGCACGAGAAAAACTGAGAGCATGAGGCAAAATATTATGTGGTCTTATGAGACGAGAATTGAACTCTTTGGCCTGAATGCAAAGCGCTATGTCTGACGGAAACCGAGCACAGCTCATCACCCATCTAACACCATCCCTACCATGAAGCATGGTGGTGGTAGCATCATGCTATGGGAATGCTTTTCAGCAGCATTGACTGGGAGACATGTATGGATAGGGGGAACAATGAATGGAGCCAAATATAGGCAAATCATTGGGGAGAACCTGCTTTGGAGTGCAAAAGACCTTAAACTGCGGCTAAGATTTACTTTCCAACAGGACAATGACAAAGTTTAGCCCTTAATTATATAGGTTTGGTACATCGACATGATAATACAGATAGTTTTATGGATGGAGCTATCGAATGTGGTTAACATTCATGCAAAATCCCCAAAAATACAAAATTTTTGACCTTTTGACCTTGAAATGACCTTTAAATTCAAAATTGAGGGTGGCATCTACCCACATATTCTTCCTCATCATATAAATGATTGGTCTAGCATGGATTCCTTGTATTAACAAAAAAATGTGGTGAAAATTTTTTCTAGAGGACTTTTCATGTTTGCCTGTTCTACTATAAAGTGATCTATGAACTTTCTAGTTTGTTTGTTTGGAACAGATTTGTTTTAACGTTTATCCCTTTGGAGCTATTCCTTTGGAGTTATGGCTCAGTTGAGCTGATATGGATGAGATTCAGAGGAAATGTCAGCATCACTTAAAATGAGGCAACTACCTATTTATAGTCACTCATTTATGCAGCTAACTTCTCTGTTATTTACTGCCATTGTTGTTGCAGCCTTAAATCAGGAATGGATGGTCTGATATATGTAAAATTTTCACTTCCAGTGTAAATTGCATGATCTGTGTGTTTTTTTTAAACACATTATGTAGTGCCCATCCCAAATGTAATTGGGTTCTTTTAAGAGTTGATCACAAGGTGTGCATTGGAATCGCACGCAGAACAGTTTGGGAAAAACAGACAGACTAACCTGTCCCAGAAGGGCAGTAGTGAGCTAGCTGGGTTTTATTCTTCTGCAACTAGCTTATTTCCAGAAGCTTAGTTTGGAATACAAATCCTTTATATTGATTTCTTTGCTCAGATTTGATCCCAACATTTGGCATGGCAGTCCATTGCCGCAAGACCACTCACTGTACCTGCAATTTAACTTTTATCATTATATTTTCAGAAACGATTCACCTCATTACCGTTGGAAACTGATCGTATGAACCAATAATATGAAGGTTTATATTCAATACATCTTTTTGGCCCATAACTTTGATCTCTCCGGTGCAGAGACCATTGAGCATTTTCATTAACCTGGTTTATTGTAAAATGAGAAGACATGCCCTTGGTGCAGTTATGCGCACAAGAACAAATGGAAGCAGTTTCTGATTACACTTGCTCAAGGAAATGAATTTCAAAAATCTACATTACATTTATGTAAATAAGTGCTCAGAGTACAAAGTTGGCTATTTCTAAATCTTACTATCGAAATAAGGGATTTTATTATTATACCTATCATGTGCAAGGCCTTCCAAAAAGATAATGTTCTGCCTGAAGGGGAAATTGATGACCTTTTTCATCATATATTTGGCTTGTCAGGCGATGAAATATCTTCTACTTGCTCTTTCAAAAGATAATGAGGCTAATTTGAAGATCATATTGTGAAAAAGACGTTCGTTTCGTTTTCACCTTGTACCACAAATTAGTTGTATTCAACAAAAATCCAACAATAGGTCATTGAATATGCTGGTCCTGTAGCTTTTGCGTTGTCATTAAAGCTCAAGCCTGATGAGATCATTGGGCTAATATACTCCTCCTGGCAAATTATTTAGTGATTTGCATGCTCAGTCATGCATTCACAGACACAGGTGCGTGATCAAAGTACATGGTTACTTTCAAGAATTGGCTTGCTTTGGAAAGAAAACTTTTTCTCTTTGTGAAGCTTACAGTGCATTCAGAAAGTATTCAGACCGCTTCACCTTTTTCACATTTTGTTATGTTGCAGCCTTATGCTGAAATCGTTTAAATTCATTTTTTCCCTCATCAATCGACACTCAATACCCCCATAATGACAAAGAGAAAACAGGATTTTAGAAAGTTTTGCAAATTTATTAAAAAGAAAAAACTGAAATATCACATTGACATAAGTATTCAGACCCTTTGCTATGACACTTGAAATTTATCTCAGGTGCCTCCCATTTCTCTTGATCATCTTTGAGATGTTTCTACACCTTGATTGGCGTCCACCTGTGGTACATTCAATTCATTGGACATGATTTGGAAAGGCCCACGCCTGTCTATATAAGGTCTCACAGCTGACAATGCATATCAGAGCAAAAACCAAGCCATGAGGTCGAAGGAACTGCCTGCAGAGCTCAGAGACATGATTGTGTCGAGGCACAGATCTGGGGAAGCCTACAAAAAAATCTCTGCTGCATTGAAGGTTCCCAAGAGCACAGAGGCCTCCATAATTCTTAAATGGAAGAAGTTTGGAACAACCAGGACTCTTCCTCAAGCTGGCCGCCCGGCCAAACTGAGCAATCGGGGGAGAAGGGCCTTGGTAAGAGAGGTGACCAAGAATCCGATGGTCACTCTGGCTCAGCTCCAGTGATCCTGTGTAGAGATGGGAGAAACTTCCAGGAGGACAACCATCACTGCAACACTCCACCGATCTGGGCTTTATGGCAGAGTGGTCAGACAGAAGCCTCTCCTCAGTGAAAGACACATGAAAGCCCACAGAATCTTGTTTCTCGCAGTCTGAAAGTCCTTTAGGTGCTTTTTTCAAACTCCAAGCGGGCTTTCATGTGTCTTTCAAGGCGAAGTCCTTCCTTGTCACACCTGAGCTCCTCAATACATACAAGGCTTTCATCCGCAGCGCGATGGAATACTGTTCTCCCCTCTGGGCTGGTGCTCCTGCCTCACACCTAGCTCAGCTTTACGCTGTAGAAACCAAAGCTTTCAGGATAAATGGTATCTCCCGCGATTAAGCTGATTCTGTGGGCCTTTCACTCTCTCACCACAGGCAGGTTGGTGGTCTTTCTGTCTTCTGCCGACTTCTCTCTGGCCTAGCTCCACCAGCTCTGTCTGTGCTGTTCCCCCAAATATTCCTGCAGGACGCACAAGAAATGCCAGCAACCCTCTTCTGGTGAACCTGCCAAAATCAAGACTCTGCTCTCCTTCACTCTTTTATTCTTCTTTTTTTCCACCTCTGGAACAAACTCCCACACTCTCTTCAATCCCACTCCTCCCTCCAGGTCTTTAAAACAGCTGTTCACCACCATCTCTTATCTTCCCCCTTCCAAAACCTTGATCTTTTCTACCCCTGTTAATACACCCCAAATCCACCTCTTTCAATCTCTGACTTCATTCCTGAAATTCCTAGTAGTGTCAATTTGTTGCTTTCTCTCATGCAATATGTTTTTTACAGTGTACCCCTTCCTTCCCCCTCCCCAACACCCCCCCGCCCCACCCCCAGCCCTCACCCTTCCACAGATCTCCCAATGTTCCTGTTCTCTACTATTGTGCTTGTGTGCTTCCCTCTCTCTCCCCATCTTGTCTCCCCCTCCCTTTATTGTTTTGTGTCGGTTTATGTTTTTTTTTTTTTTTATGTGCTAATGTGTGTTTAATTTGACCGCTCTTACACGAGCCTCGATGTTGCATACGAAAAAATTTTTTTAAACCTCCTACCTACCTTACGACCCCAAAACGTTCCACAGAAGGTTATTATTGTCATTTTCACGAGCCGGTTAACACCGCCCTTGAACGGATTGACCGAAACAGGCTTTATCTCCGAGGCTCTCTTCAATTTATTGGTGGTATATGCACACGCGAAGCTGAGGAGAATCACAAGGACCTTATAGCTTTTATAAAACCAAACGGGTTTATTCCCAAAACACAAGCAGAGAAAATGAAGTTGATAATAACTATATACAATGAGTTATAATATATCCTATTAAAACTAAGGCGCTTCTCTCCAGTCACAGACAGGGAAGAGGGACAAAACGGGATGACTTATTCCTGGTGGCAGCAGGGGAGGGAAGGATGGGCATGGATCAGGTGATGAGGTGATGGGCAGGACGATGAGGAGACAATCAGGACGACAGA
Organism: Myxine glutinosa; assembly: GCF_964187855.1. Taxonomy (NCBI): domain Eukaryota; kingdom Metazoa; phylum Chordata; class Myxini; order Myxiniformes; family Myxinidae; genus Myxine; species Myxine glutinosa. Next base: position 171,854,173 of record NC_136262.1, read on the forward strand.
GAGGTGATGAGGAAACGAACAGGACGATCAACAGGTTGGGGAGTGGGAGGAGGTGGGGTGGGGGGGCGAGAAGACGAGAACAGCACCAGGCCAATGCAGCCAGGCAGGATGACCTCCTAAAAGTTTTCCACCTCTCAATTCTCCTCAGAACGAACCCGTTCTCCTCACAAAACCACGAACTCCTAGCACGCTCACTGTTCCTGCTCCTCCTGGCTCCTTCCCCTTCTTTCAGAACTCCCGCAATCCATTTAGAACTGGTCCCACTCAATTATCCGCAGTTCTCACTAATCCTCTTCAGTTCTCACCAATCCTCCCCCATTCTCACCAATCCTTCTTAATTCTCACCAATCCTCCCCCATTCTCAACAATCCTTACCTCTCTCACAACAAGCAAGCTCTCCTCAGATCTCATGCAGTTCCCTCACAGGACTAGTGCAAAATCTCTTGCTTCTCTTCGCACTCAACAGAGAGCTACTGGCTCCCCCCTGGTCTCCCTTGATTACCCACGGCCACTCCAGGCATTGGGCTTCACCCCCTTCCAGGGGACGATCGTACCTCCATCCTTCTCTCATTGCCTGGTAGAGTCCCAGAGCCTTCTGATTCGTTCTTCTGGGCTAGTGTGAACTCAGTTCTGCAGAGATGGCACCCGGCACGCCCATTAGAAGTTTAAAAGAGGTTTTACACATGGTTAATTAACTTTAATCCCTCTATATCTTATCACAAGCATGACCCTCATATTGTGCACATTTAAACACAATCCTTAAGCGGACAGGTATCTACCTCCTTTCATCGAGATTGGCTTTCCTACTTGCACATGAACCATGCTATTCTATACAGTTCTATCTCTTCTTAGGTAATCTCTAACACCCCCCATAAACGTAACATTACATTTCCTTTTAGGAAAATATGCAACTGTAATGGTTACTAAACACCTGTCATCTGACCAGATTCTCAGCTCTGATTGGTGGGCATTTGTGAGGGACCTCCTACCTTGTCAGGGACCTCCTAAATACATACATACATACGGACAAAAACGCTGTTCTAGACGGCTTTGCCCTATGGACTATGGCATAAAAATATGAGAAGAGAGCGCCTCTAGGACGAGTGATTTGTAACTACGATTGTACTGTTTATATAGTCATACTAATGATTCAAAGAAAGTTCAACTGTTTAAGAGTATTCAAAAAGTTTGACATTTATTCAAAAAAGCATTCCAAATTTTGTTTTTTTAGACTGTGCAGAAAGGCCATGGCACGGTCATCCAAGAAATCCTTTTCCACGGACAAGGCTCATATCAGACATTTTGGTTGTTGAGTGATCTTCAATAAGAATTACATCCCGGGTCCTAATATATCCTCCAAGGAAAAGATAGGGTTAGAGAAGGATGTGGAATAGGGCTCAGCTTTGGAAGGGACATGATATTGAAGGATTATGATGTTAGAACACTGCTGTTCCACAGCAGTCTGTGAAGCAAGAGAGTGGGAATGGGGTGATTATGGCAGTCAACATGTTATGATACCCTCAATAAGTGGGCACAAGAGGACATCCTCTGTAAGAGGTCACAAGATGATATCCTCTGAGACCACAAGATGATATCCTCTGTTGGAGGCCACAAGATAACTTCTGAGGCCACAAGATGATATCCTCTGTAGGAGGCCACAAGAAGATATCCTCTGTAGGAGGCCACGAGATAATAACTTCTGAGGCCACAAGATGATATCCTCTGAAGGAGGCCACAAGATGATATCCTCTGTAGGAGGCCACAAGATGATATCCTCTGTAGGAGGCCACAAGATGATATCCTCTGTAGGAGGCCACAAGATGATATCCTCTGTAGGAGGCCACAAGATGATATCCTCTGTAGGAGGCCACAAGATGATATCCTCTGTAGGAGGTCACAAGATGATATCCTCTGTAGGAGGCCACAATATGTTATTCTCTGAGGCCACAAGATGATATCCTCTGGAGGAGGCCACAAGAAGATATCCTCTGTAGGAGGCCACAAGATAATAACTTCTGAGGCCACAAGATGATATCCTCTGTAGGAGGCCACAAGATGATATCCTCTGTAGGAGGCCACAAGATGATATCCTCTGTTGGAGGCCACAATATGATATCCTCTGAGACCACAAGATGATATCCTCTGTATGAGGCCACAAGATGTTATTCTCTGAGACCACAAGATGGTATCCTCTGTAGGAGGCCACAAGATGATATCCTCTGGAGGAGACGACAAGATGATATCCTCTGTCGGAGGCCACAAGATGATATCCTCTGTAGGAGGCCACAAGATGATATCCTCTGAGACCACAAGATGATATCCTCTGAGACCACAAGATGATATCCTCTGTAGGAGGCCACAAGATGTTATTCTCTGAGACCACAAGATGATATCCTCTGTAGGAGGCCAGAAGATGATATCCTCTGTAGGAGACGACAAGATGATATCCTCTGTCGGAGGCCACAAGATGATATCCTCTGTCGGAGGCCACAAGATGATATCCTCTGTAAGAGGCCACAAGATGATATTCTCTGTAGGAGGCCACAAGATGATATCCTCTGTAGGAGGCCACAAGATGATATCCTCTGTAGGAGGCCACAAGATGATATCCTCTGTAGGAGGCCACAAGATGATATCCTCTGTAGGAGGCCACAAGATGATATCCTCTGTAGGAGGCCACAAGATGATATCCTCTGTAGGAGACCACAAGATGATATCCTCTGTAGGATGCCACAAGATGATATCCTCTGTAGGAGACCACAAGATGATATCCTCTGTCGGAGGCCACAAGATGATATCCTCTGTAGGAGACCACAAGATGATATCCTCTGTAGGAGGCCACAAGATGATATCCTCTGTAGGAGGCCACAAGATGATTTCCTCTGTAGGAGGCCACAAGATGATATCCTCTGTAGGAGGCCACAAGATGATATCCTCTGCAGGAGGCCACAAGTTGATATCCTCTGTAGGAGACCACAAGATGATATCCTCTGGAGGAGACCACAAGATGATATCCTCTGTAGGAGGCCACAAGATGATATCCTCTGAGACCACAAGATTGTATCCTCTGAGACCACAAGATGATATCCTCTGTAGGAGGCCACAAGATGTTATTCTCTGAGACCACAAGATGATATCCTCTGTAGGAGGCCACAAGATGATATCCTCTGTAGGAGGCCACAAGATGATATCCTCTGTAGGAGGCCACAAGATGATATCCTCTGTAGGAGGCCACAAGATGATATCCTCTGTAGGAGGCCACAAGATGATATCCTCTGTAGGAGGCCACAAGATGATATCCTCTGTAGGAGGCCACAAGATGATATCCTCTGTAGGAGGCCACAAGATGATATCCTCTGTAGGAGACCACAAGATGATATCCTCTGTAGGAGGCCACAAGATGATATCCTCTGTAGGAGACCACAAGATGATATCCTCTGTCGGAGGCCACAAGATGATATCCTCTGTAGGAGGCCACAAGATGATATCCTCTGTAGGAGGCCACAAGATGATATCCTCTGTAGGAGGCCACAAGATGATATCCTCTGTAGGAGACCACAAGATGATATCCTCTGTAGGAGGCCACAAGATGATATCCTCTGAGACCACAAGATGATATCCTCTGTAGGAGGCCATAAGATGATATTCTCTGAAACCACAAGATGAAATCCTCTGTAGGAGGCCACAAGATGATATCCTCTGTAGGAGGCCACAAGATGATATCCTCTGTAGGAGACCACAAGATGATATCCTCTGTAGGAGGCCACAAGATGATATCCTCTGTAGGAGACCACAAGATGATATCCTCTGTCGGAGGCCACAAGATGATATCCTCTGTCGGAGGCCACAAGATGATATCCTCTGTAGGAGGCCACAAGATGATATCCTCTGTAGGAGACCACAAGATGATATCCTCTGTAGGAGGCCACAAGATGATATCCTCTGTAGGAGACTACAAGATGATATCCTCTGTCGGAGGCCACAATATGATATCCTCTGTAGGAGGCCACAAGATGATATCCTCTGTAGGAGGCCACAAGATGATATCCTCTGTAGGAGGCCACAAGATGATATCCTCTGTAGGAGGCCACAAGATGATATCCTCTGTAGGAGACCACAAGATGATATCCTCTGTAGGAGGCCACAAGATTATATCCTCTGAGACCACAAGATGATATCCTCTGTAGGAGGCCACAAGATGATATCCTCTGTAGGAGGCCACAAGATGATATCCTCTGTAAGAGCCCACATGACAATTTTCTCAGATGACTATCAAGGAAGAGGAATTAGCCTCAAGGTGACTATGCTGGTATGGTATCTATCATGAGTGGTTGCAAAAATGTGACCTTCTGAATACACCGCTGTGCCACAGCCGTCTGTGAAGTGAGGAGCTTGCAACACAATGTCCATCCTTCATCAACCACAGTCTTTGTTTTTCCTGTCAGCGTTGGGCCAGATCACTGCAGCTTATTTCACTGCCTTCACCATCAGCCAAAGATAGATTTATTCTCCTTGTTGTACCATTCTCAGTGCCATTCTCCAGAATCCCACATTGCAAACTGTACCATATATGCTGCCATGAAAGATACTGTATGTATGGCTCTTTAAGCCTGTCCTCCGAGTTAAGTATTGTGCTTAGGTATGCTTAATAATTAATTTGGATGATTTTAAACATTATTCTAATTCTGTTTTTGATTGGGATTTTACAATTATAATAAAGCCATGCATTTTTCTAATCAAGTGTTGTTTTGTGATTCGATGTCTATTTCTGCTTAGCTTACTATTCACTTTGGCTTAATTTGACCATCTGAGTCATCAAACTTGGCTTTGCAATTTGAGGCCATGGCACCCACTTATGGGACATGGTTTCACTGTGTTCTCTTCCGAGGGTGTGGGTGAGTCTTACAAATGCCCCGTAGGCCATCGCCACCCATGGTCACGTGACAATATTAGGGTAGCAGTGAGATAGTGCTATCTCGTGGATACATTAGAGTTCTGTCGTGCCAAAATTTGGTCATTGGATTGATGTGATTGATAGATTGATGTGCCTTCCTAACTTCGTGTTCAGCTTCTCGTGATGGAATTTTATTGTTGAGGGGATAGCACTCCTTGTGGTGGTTTCAGGTAAAGTCCGTATATCCGTTGACCTGTGCTGCGTTTATTTTCTGAATGCTTATGACCGAGTGGTATGATGACTGAAATGCTTATGAATGTGAAGGGACAAAGTGCAAGAATAACTGAAATGGAAGCAAGTAGGGAAATATAATTAATAAATTTGCCATTTTTGTAACAGGACATTTGGACCAGGATGCACGTCGTGTGCATATAGTCTCCATTGAAGACCACAATGTCGGATCTAAGAATCTTTGGTAGACAAAGATTTATTGGTCGGTGGTGCCGGAGTCATGCCACATAGTCTGAACATGATGTTCTTCTGATCTTCCGAATTTCACTTGTTTATTGCTTGATTATTTCAATAAAATGTTGGTACATCAGAGTACTAGCTAAAGTATCATATTGAGGTCGAGATGTATCTTCTGCAGTTCAGGGGGAGTAGTGCTAATACAAATTGTTTCTGTTTTGTCAATACTCGTGAAAGGATCGTCAATATTGTTACTATGTGAAATTTCTAAATGACACGTTGATTATGTAAAACATTTTAACAGCACCCTTATGATATTTTTTTTTTCGACAGGTGAAGCTCGTGTGCATGCACACTGCACAGCTGAATGTCGTGTTCTCGGCCACTCTGACCGTTGCTGGATGCCACCTGACGCCATTCTCAAACCACCTGCTGATGGCGCGTCCTCCTTTACGGAGGGTCAAGCCGGGCAGCAGACGCCGAAAATGTTTGTGGATTGCAATCGAGACCTCAGCCCACCCGCGCTCGACAGAGAGATGGAGGTCGTCACCCGTCCGACGCCTGCCATGCTCCACGGCGACGGCACCTTGGGACGAGCCCGTGGCGTACCGGCAGGAAGCTCCGAGGCCGAGCAGTTGAAAACTTGCGGAGAACAAAACACAAACACGATGCATCGTGTGCCAGGCGCAACAGCGAGCGAACGTGCCGGGCGTACGCAGAACGCATGTGGCACGCTGGAACGCCGTGCCAAAAGACAGACATTCGCAACCTTTGGAAAGGCACCGCCAAGCGAATGACCATTTGCTTTCCACGCTAAGCGATACGCTTTCTGCTGATCCGCACCACCTGTTTCGGGGCACCTCCATGGCCTCCCTGGATTGTTTATACCGTATGGAAGAAATAATTGATCATTTCGTTTTTTTCCAAAACGGTTCCTCATTGATTTAAAGTAATTGTTTTTATAATTATTATTGTATTTCCTCATTGTTTATAAATGTCGTTATTATTATTGTCATTATTACAAAGTTATCTGTGCTTAACATGTAAACGGATTTAGCACTTGGCTTGAGATGACATCGCTCCATTTGGTGACATTGTTGTTAGAAAACCCTTTCAATACGTACTTTCACATTCCTGATTTAAACCTGCTTTAAAAAGGACTGCCTTTGTGAAAGTCTTTGTAATTCTGATTGAAGAAACTCCAGCACAATGGAGGTTTCATGGAGGGCCCAGGCTATTAGCCCAGCTGAACCATTTGACCGAAGCATTATGCGTAAACAAGCTGCGATACTCTTTGGCTTCATTAGACCATCTCGTTCGTAATTTCATCATGCACATGATCATTGACGGAATCTTCATCAGCAGCAGCATTTTATTTTTTAACAATCACCATTCATTACTACGTCGTACCTGTTCCCAAATATGTGGGGGCACTGGATGATCCTTTCATCCTCATCATATCCACTGGGTAGCTGAGACCATCCTATTTATTATTAATATTATTATGATCATTAATCTTAGTAATTATTCTTTGCCATCTGCCAGAATTGCCAGGAAGTTAATTGTTCACAATTGAATTGTGTGATTTCATATTATTGGATTTCAAAATAACTGATATTAACTCTTGTAATGAGCAGTATCTAAAATTCCGGCCGAGAAGCTACAATTGACCAAGCAGCTAAAATTGACCAAGGAGCTAAAATTGAACAAGGAGCTAAAATCAGCCGAGCAGCTAAAATTGACAAAGGAGCTAAAATCAACCAAGGATCTAAAATCGACCAAGGAGCTAAAATTGACCAAGGAACTAAAATCAACCAAGGAGCTAAAATCGGCCACGGAGCTAAAATCAGCCGAGCAGCTAAAATTCACCAAGGAGCTAAAATCAGCCGAGCAGCTAAAATTGACAAAGGAGCTAAAAATGACGAAGGAGCTAAAAATGACGAAGGAGCTAAAAATGACGAAGGAGCTAAAAATGACGAAGGAGCTAAAAATGACGAAGGAGCTAAAATACAACAACAAAAACAACATGGACCAAGGAATTAAATCGACCAAGGAGCTAAAATCGGCCAAGGAGCTAAAATCGTCCGAGAAGCTAAAATATGACCAAGGAACCACCTTTAGAGGCCATTTTTCCCCGCAGAGCAGGGGTTGGCCTTTTTCGATGCTCTTTTTCGATCTTGGTCAATTTTAGCTTTAGCTTAGAAGCTAAAATTCACCAAGGAGCTAAAATCAGCCGAGCAGCTAAAATTGACCAAGGTGCTAAAATCAGCCAAGCAGCTAAAATTGACAAAGGAGCTAAAAATGACCAAGGAGTTAAAATCGGCCAAGGAGCTCAAATATGACCAAGCATTGCTAAAATTGACCAAATAGCTAAAATTTGCTGAGCAGCTAAAATCATCCGAGAAGCTAAAATTGACCAAGGAACCACCTTTAGAGGCCATTTTCCCCCGCAGAGCAGGGGTTGGTGTTTTTCGATGCTCTTTTTCGATCTTGGTCAATTTTAGCTTTAGCTTAGAAGCTAAAATTCACCAAGGAGCTAAAATCAGCCGAGCAGCTAAAATTGACCAAGGTGCTAAAATCAGCCAAGCAGCTAAAATTGACAAAGGAGCTAAAAATGACGAAGGAGCTAAATTGACGAAGGAGCTAAAATTGACCAAGGAGTTAAAATCGGCCAAGGAGCTCAAATATGACCAAGCATTGCTAAAATTGACCAAATAGCTAAAATTTGCTGAGCAGCTAAAATCAGCCAAGAAGCTAAAATTGACCAAGGAACCACTTTTAGAGGCCATTTTCCCCCGCAGAGCAGGGGTTGGTGTTTTTCGATGCTCTTTTTCGATCTTGGTCAATTTTAGCTTTAGCTTAGAAGCTAAAATTGATGAAGGAGCTAAAATCAACCAAGGATCTAAAATCGACCAAGGAGCTAAAATTGACCAAGGAGCTAAAATCAGCCAAGCAGCTAAAATTGACAAAGGAGTTAAATTCGACCAAGGAGCTAAAATCAACCAAGGATCTAAAATCGACCAAGGAGCTAAAATCGGTGGAGCAGCTAAAATTCACCAAGGAGCTAAAATCAGCCAAGCAGCTAAAATTGACAAAGGAGCTAAAAATGACGAAGGATCTAAAATCGGCCAAGGAGTTCAATCGACCAAGGAGCTAAAATCGGCTGAGAAGCTAAAATATGACCAAGCATTGCTAAAATTGACCAAGGAGATAAAATCTGCTGAGCAGCCAAAAAACCAGCCGAGAAGCTAAAATTGACCAAGGAACCACCTTTAGAGGCCATTTTCCCCACAGAGCAGGGGTTGGCCTTTTTCGATGCTCTTTTTCGACCTTGGTCAATTTTAGCTTCAGCTTACAAGCTAAAATCAACCAAGGATCTAAAATCGACCAAGGAGCTAAAATCGGCCGAGAAGTTAAAATATGACCAAGCATTGCTAAAATTGACCAAGGAGCTAAAATTTGCTGAGCAGCCAAAAACCAGCCGAGAAGCTAAAATTGACCAAGGAACCACCTTTAGAGGCCTTTTCCCCGCAGAGCAGGGGTTGGCCTTTTTCGATGCTCTTTTTCGGTCTTGGTCAATTTTCGCTTCAGCTTAGAAGCTAAAATCAACCAAGGATCTAAAATCGACCAAGGAGCTAAAATTGGCCAAGGAGCTAAAATCAGCCGAGCAGCTAAAATTCACCAAGGAGTTAAAATCAGCCGAGCAGCTAAAATTGACAAAGGAGCTAAAAATGACGAAGGATCTAAAACCGGCCAAGGAGCTAAAATTGACCAAGGAGTTAAATCGACCAAGGAGCTTAAATCGGCCAAGGAGCTAAAATCGGCCGAGAAGCTAAAATATGACCAAGCATTGCTAAAATTGACCAAGGAGCTAAAATCTGCTGAGCAGCTAAAATCAGCCGAGAAGCTAAAATTGACGAAGGAGCTAAATTGACGAAGGAGCTAAAATTGACTAAGGAGATAAAATCGACCAAGGAGCTAAAATCAGCCAATGAGCTAAAATCAGGCAAGGAGCTAAAATCGACCAAACAGCAAAAATCGGTCAAGGAGCTCAAATCGACGAAGGAGCTAAAATTGACAAAGGAGCTAAAATCGGCCGAGAAGCTAAAATATGACCAAGCATTGCTAAAATTGACCAAGGAGCTAAAATCTGCTGAGCAGTTAAAATCAGCCGAGAAGCTAAAATTGACGAAGGAGCTAAATTGCCGAAGGAGCTAAAATCGACCAAGGAGCTAAAATCGACCAAGGAGCTAAAATCAGCCAATGAGCTAAAATCAGGCAAGGAGCTAAAATCGACCAAACAGCAAAAATCGGTCAAGGAGCTCAAATCGACCAAGGAGCTAAAATTGACAAAGGAGCTAAAATTTACCAAGGAGCTAAATTGACTAAGGAGCTAAAATTGACCAAGGAGCTAAATTGACAAAGGAGCTAAATTGACCAAGGAGCTAAAATTGGCCAAGGAGCTAAAATTGACAAAGGAGCTAAAATTGACCAAGGATCTAAAATCGGCCAAGGAGCTAAAATCGGCCAAGGAGCTAAAATCGGCCAAGTAGCTAAAATTGGCCAAGGAGCTAAAATTGGCCAGGGAGCTAAAATTGGCTGAGTAGCTAAAATTGAGCAATTCTTAATGATTATGAAGCCCTCTTGAGATGGAGCACAGGATAAGAATAATTTCTCAACAAGAGCCTTGTTTGTGCCTACCAAACCATTTATCATTCATCCTCCCATTACAAGCTTGTGGACAGGAGGAATACACACTCGCCATGAAGGAGAAAAGACAGAAGGGTGTTCTATTATGGGATTTGAATGGCAATGCTTGGCCTGTACAAGTGCATTGTGGGGAAAAGAAAACACATTTGCATTTGGCACGTTGCCCAGGTTGACAATGGTGCAGTAATGGTGTATCGTTAATTAAATTACTAGTCCGAGTTTGAAGAAAAGTGTGAACACCAACTCGTGACCTTGAATGCCATTGTGATCTGTGTTTGTTTTGACATCGGAATCTGCATGTGCAGGCGAACAGTGTCGTTGAGACCTCTACTATTAATTATATTAGAACACCTTTCGGTCTCTCTCTCTCTCTCTCTCTCTCTCTCTCTCTCTCTCTCTCCCTCTCCCTCTCTCTCCCTCTCCCTCTCCCTCTCCTTCTCCCTCTCCCTCTTCCTCTTCCTCTCCCTCTCCCTCTCCTTCCCCCCCCCCTCTCTCTCTCTCTCTCTCTCTCTCTCTCTCTCTCTCTCTCCTTTTCTCTCTCTCTCTCTCTCTCTCTCTCTCTCTCTCTCTCTCTCTCTCTCTCTCTCTCCCTCTCGTTCTTGCAAACCTCCGCGGTTCCAAAGCCCAGCCTCTTGTCTCACTTTGCACCGCTTGCCTTTCCTGTGCCTTTGATTGCGAGATAATTTGCGCCGTCTGTGTTCCTACTCATGTGGCCTCTCTCATTCTAGTGTGAAAAAGTTTTGATTCAGGGAGATGTGGAGAGACAAACAGAAAAAGAACTGAAATTGCATTAATTATTCCTTGCCTCAATCAATTATGTCACAAATCGCAGATGAGTTGGGAATTGGATTTTCCCAAAGTGTTCAGTGCATTGTGGGATTTTAAAGATGATGCATTCCCACTGTCTCCTATTACCCATGTACCTTGTGGCATTTTGTACGTATGTGTGACAATCATCTTATTGTCGTACAGTTAACTGTTAGCACTTTAACTTGGAGATTATTTCGTTTTTGTAGAAATCGCTATAGGGTGACGAGTGGCTTGTTTTGTGTCGGTCGTGGAGTGTGTTAGCCCACCCACATGCTCTTCATGATGAGGTCAACCATCTTGGATGTAACGTTTGTGCTTGGATCAACCGATCCATTCTCAAGCTGGAATTTGCTTTTGGTTTTTCGAGTTTGTTTTCACGTCGCACAATTTGTTACCTCATACAATGAACTTTAACTACAGTCTCCTGCAATACAGCACCGACTTCTCAATGCTCGTGAACACAGCGGTAGCGGAAAACCCTCGTCCGAGCTTTTTTGGTCCGTTCACATCCCTATTTATTTCAAATGCAGCAAAACTATATGAGATGGCAATGCTTGGCCTGCAGAGGTTGCCCGGCCATCTCCTGCACTCAAATGTCTGGTCTTGAGTTGCACAGCAGTCGGACAATGCAAAGGCATTGCCACGCTTAAGACGGACGTCCAATATGGCTGCCACTTAGACAGGAAATACACTTCTGGAAGAGATCATATCCGGTTCACTGAAATCCTTCCGTATCTGCAACAGGATAGATAGTGTTGCCATTCAGGCTCAATATTCGATTTCTTCCAGCGATTCCTTGTTGAGCTGGAATGTATCATGGAGCTCTTCACATCACCTTTAAATTGCTCAAATGAGTGCTGAAACCCAACCACTCTGTCGCTGCCACTCGAATAAGTTTCCCTCATCTAATTTCCAGTTTGTCGGTACTTCTCAAGCTGGGGTCAATGAAGGAAAAGTCTTATTTTGATGTTCTTTTCAAAGAAGGGATTTTTTCCCCCATAACTTCCTCTATTCCTGCCATAGTATACTAAGCGGTAGTTTCTGTATTGATGATTATTAATCACATTTTGCTATAATCTCATATTACAAATTTGGTGTGCAGTTTTGTGGTATTTAGCTGTGCGCCAAACCGGCATCCAAAGAGGATATTCCAACAGGACAACGTGCCGTGTGTACTCGAACCCTGCGATACCCTGTGCATTGGTTGCAAACACTGAGCGATTACTCTGTTTTGATGTGAAATAACTTTGAACTCGGTTGAGCGCTGCTTCTACTGTAAATAGCGACCACATGTTTATGGGCCTTCGATGTGAGACCCAATCGGTCGTTTGGAATGTGTTGATGTGGCGGGTGCCATGTTTTTTTTTGTATGTTGTTGTCTCGACACACACTCACACACACACACACACACACACACAAACACACACACACACACACACACACACACACACACACACACACACACACACACAGGGTGTGCGGGCTGGATTTAAAAAGTGTCTTCACCTGTGTTTTAACCCCAACCCACAGACCTTACCACCTTTTTTGACGTTCTGTGCTAGTTTGGTTCGATGGGGGTTTTCCAATGCGTTAGAAATAAATAAGTGAATAAATAAATGGTGATGTTTCTTTTTCTTTTACCAAACCTATTGTGTCTGATGCCATTTTTCCTTCATATGACCCTCAATAAATGGCTTATTTAAATATCTAATGAGACCAAACGTGTAATCTTGTTTCCAGAGGAATCTATGGACGAACTATTCTTTGCAGTGAATATATTATGTTCGATGAATAAATGTGACATTTTGAAACGTAGCGAAATTGGTTTCATGTCCATCAGTAAGCCCCCATTACTAATAAGCAAATGATAAATTGAAACGAGAACAGCACATGGTGGAGAACATACCTACGCCAGGCTCACCAGTTTATGTTTTGTATCCCGCTGATAGGCCGGATCTGGATTCGGATCTGCACCAAATTCTAATCGGCTTGTTCTTGTCACCTAACCAACTCGTCCACCAAGTTTAGTCATAACTCGTCCATAACTTTTATAAACATCATGTTATATAATCGCTTTTCACCCGATCTCTCAATGATGAAGAATCACTTTTCAAAAAATTCTCATATCCGAATACCATATTCAGATCTTCACCAAAATTGAATCGATTCGTCCTTGTCACACACCCAATCTGTCCACCAAGTTTCGTCCAAATCCGTCCACAACTTTTTGAGATATCTTATTCACAGACAGACAAATAGACAGACCAGGGGTGAAAACATAACCTCCATCCACCCTGGGTGGTGGAGGTAATAACCAATTGTGTCTTACATGGAAACACAACACCATGAAACCCTGCTGTTGTTGTCACCAGAAAGTAAAAGTGGACGTATTTTGACCTGAAGAAAATCCTGGTCTATGAGAAAGTTGTTGAACAAACAAATCATCACGATTGTTTAAACCCAACACTGTTTTTTTTTGTTTTTGTTTTCAACGGAAGAAAATGAACAACAGAAAGAGGTGGGGGGAGGGGGGCACCAACAGCAGGACGAAGGGACCAAATAGACGGAGACGGATAAACAAGGGATGCACATAAAAATAAGGGGCAGGAGTGGACAATATATGGATATAGAAGCAAACTTTCACAAAGGAAAAACTACAAATTTGGGTGGGGAACAGAGGAGAGTAAATGTAGGCAGAAAAGATAATGGTTTTGGATTGAGGAGGACCTGAGATGGGGGTGAACAGCTGTCTTGATAATCTGGAGGGAAGAATGAGATTGAAGAAGATGTAAAAGTTAGTTCAGCAGGCAGGAAAAAGGAGTGAAGGTGAGCAGTGATCCTGGGTTTAGGTGCTTTAAGGGGGTTGATGGTGGACCAATGGGTGCCTTGCAGAAACCTGGGGTAGACAAAGCACAGAAAGAGCAGAGAGAGCAAGACCAGAAAGGAGGTGCTAGAAGACGGGCAGCTATGTCTGTGGTGGCAAAGTGGCAGGCCCATAAACTTAGCTTCATAGTGGGATTGTCCAATGATATTTAAAGCCTTGAGATTCCACATCGTTAAGCTTAGCAAGGTGTGAGGTACGAGCCCAGAAGGGACAGCGGTACTCCATCAAACTGTGCATCGATGCCTTGTCGATGAATACGAGTCCAGGTGTGCCGAGGAATCATTTTGCACGACGGAGGATACCTACGGAGGATGCCCAGTCGGCAGCCGGCTTTGGAGGCCAACATTGAAATGTGGTTTGTCCAAGAATAATCAGGGCTGGCAGTGAGACCCAGGAGTTTGAATGACTGAACTTCCTTAAGACGGTTGTGAAAAAAGTAGATGGGTGTTGGGGGGTACCAGATGTTCCTTTTGGAGAGAGATCGTGAGATTGGTCAGGATTGAAAGACATATTCCAAGTGTTTGACCTTTTTTGAGGTCTGAAAAGAGGAAGAGGCTGCAGCCTGCCTGTCTGAAGGATGAGGGATGTCACAACAGAGTGTGGAGCCATCAGAAAATAGAATCAAAAGAGTTAGAGCAAATAGATTCCAGAGAGTATCTCTTCCTCATTTGTGGTGATTTCAACTGTCATCATGTCAGCTGGCTGGGTGTGGGGATCACTCACTACAAAGTGGCACCTCAGCAAAGGACTTCTGCGACCAACTGGGACGGACACAATCTGTCAATTTCCTGACCCGTATCTCAGTCAACGGAGCATCTTCTCTTCCAGACTTGGTTATGACAAACTTCCCTGCAAATGTCTGCTGCTCTTCTTCTGCTCCAATCAGTTCATCTGACCATATGCTTGTTAAAGTGGATATCTCTCTGGCCATTCTCAGAGAGCCTGCTCAGCGTCGACGAATTTGGCATTTCACTCAGGCCAACTGACATGGTCTTCAAGCAGCCATAAATCATCTGGACTGGTCTCCCATCTCTACTGCCTCTGACATCAACTCATCCTGGGAATTCTTCCAAAGTCAATTGCTCTCTCTCATGCACAGATTTATCCCATCTCGTCTTCAGTTGTCATACCCTTCCTCCCGTCCATGGTCCACGGAATCTTGTGGTGAGGCAGTTGCCCTGAAACAACTTGCCTTCGCCTCCTGGAAGGCAAATCCAATGCAAGGCAATCTCAATAACTTTCACAAAGCCTGGAACAAGTGTGTGTCTACCCTCAGGAGAGCCAGGAAACAATATCTCTCTACTCTCAAGAATGAACTCTCAAACCTGTCTCCCTCTTCCAAATCCTGGTGGGATCTGGTCAAATCTGTCTCTGGTGTTTGTTTCCCCTCAATCCCCTCCCTTACCTCAAATGGCTACACAGCTGACTCCGCACGTGAAAAAGCTGAATGCCTCAACTCTGTGTTTGCCTCGAAATATTGTGTCCCAAACCCATCCTTCTCTGTACCCACCGTACCCAGTCGTACCCAGATGCTCCTGGAATCTGTGTCCTCTCCTGACAAGAACCACCTTTAGAGACCATTTTTCCCCGCAGAGCAGGGGTTGGGCTTTTTTGGGCACTGTGGTCCCCTTTTTGATGCAATGTTTTATGGCCGGACACCCTTCCTGCCACAACCCTGTTTGTTGCCTCTTGCGACACACAGGGAATTACCAGTGAACTGAATTAATATATTCATTCATTATTATTGGTACTCAATTTGCCGACCTCAGAAGGATGACATGCTGAGTCAACCCCGCTGGCGTTAATTCAGCAATCTTCTCTCCTTGTCAATCTTCGACTGATTCTGCAACTGGACCAGACGGCATCAGCCCACGGGCCCTAAAATCCTACTCTGCCGCTCTTTCCCACCCTCACTCTGTTCTCTTTGCCCTCTCTTTTGCTCAAGGTCATCTGCCATCAGCTTGGAAATCAGCCATCATTACCGCTTTACACAAGAAAGGTGCAAAAACAGATCCTTGCATCTACAGACCAATCAGCCTGCTCCCAGTTATCAGCAAAGTCATGGAATCCATCATTGCTTCGGATATCAAATCCTCCCTCTTCTCCAATGACTTGATCTCTGATCATCAATTTGGTTTCAGGCCAGGTCACTCTACTCTGGACATGCTGCATCTGCTGTCTCAACAATGGTTGGAGGTCCTCAATGCCAAACAGGAAATCAAGATGTCTCCCTTGACATATCATGTGCCTTCAATATGGTCTGGCACCCCACTCTGCTCACCAAACTCTCCTCCTATGGTATCCATGGAAATCTCCATGCATGGCTTGCGGACTTCCTCTCTGGTTGTAGTCAACGTGTGCCCCTGAATGGATTTCTCTCATCTCCCCTTCCTGTTCAGGCTGGAGTTCCCCCAAAGCAGTGTTTTGGGCCTTGTACTTTTTCTGGTCTTCATCAATGATCTCTCCGACTCTCTGGAAAATCCTTTTTATCTCTTTGCTGATGACTCCACTCTCTGCCGCTCCATTCCTCATCCCTCAGATCGACAGTCTGCAGCCTCCTCACTCTCTGCCTACATTGGACAAAATCACAGACTGGTCAAACAAGTGTAGCATGTCTTTCAATCCTGACAAATCTCACACTCTCACCATGTCTCTTTGAAAAGACCGACTGGACAAGCTTCCCATCTACTTTCTCAACAATCCTCTCCAAGAAGTTCTATCACTCAAGCTTTTGAGTCACACTATCTGCCATGATCTTTCCTGCGAAAACCACATTATCCAAGCAGGCCTCCAAAGCCAGTTGCTGACTTGGCATCCTCCGTCGTGTGAAGTCCTTCCTTGGCACACCTGAGCTCCTCACCACATACAAGGCTTTCATCTGCAGCTCAATGGAATACTGCTCTCCCCTCTGGGCTTGTGCTTCTGTCTCACACCTAGCTCGGCTTCATGCTCTTGAAACCAAAGCTTTCAGAATCACTGGAATCCTCGGTGATGAAGTTAACTCTGAGGGCCTTTCACTCACTCACCACAGGCAGGTTGGTGGTCTTTCTGTCTTCTACCGAATACTCTCTGGCCTAGTGTTACATATTACCTCCCCAAACACCGGTCACGGTGCCCCTCAGAGTATTGGGCGGGAACACGGCAGAAAGATTTGTTATTCTGAGTGTTCTAATAAACCATGGTAAAACCACACTAATGTAATTGAAGAATAAAACAAGTAATTGTATTAACAACTCTCACATACACAATAATAACACTATTAAAGAAAGTACAATGAAAATGTCACTTGCCTCAAATGAACAATACATATGATGTATTGGGAATTACCAGTGAACATCATTCCCCAGTGCTCTCAAAGCAATGAACTCACGATACGCCAAACGTGAGTGGAATGTAACATTCCCCAAAGTCCGTGCACGGATCTCCACGCAGGGTGAAGGTGGAAGTCGTGCAGAACGACCAGAACAGGCAGTTATCAGTGGGGCTGTGAACGAGGAGTTACGAGGTCGATATGGGAATTGAGCCGATATGAAAACCAACGGCAATCCACACGATGATGTCGATATGGGAATCCCAGTGACAAAACAAGATGTACCAAGCGGACAGTCTCTTCGAGGACAAAATGGCATATCAGCCTGTCATGGAGACGCTTGATTTTTCTCCAACAATAACTCACGCTTGGTAATAAAACCTGAGATGCAGGTTTAATTGCAATCACAATATAGGACGATGTCGCAGGCAATCCCTTTCACAGGAAGCCTCAACTAATTCGTGACCAATATCAAAAAAGTCCGCTCGCAGCCTCGATGCGATTCACTGCTGTCTCTTCCTCTCTCTGCTGATCTTGATATCTCTTCTTCCGGTTTCTTTGCCGCGTTTTCCTTAATCCTTCACAAACATTTATTTTTACCTTTTACTAAAGTCATCTCCATTTCACACAAAAATTTAAACAACAATATTACCTGACACTAAAAACCTACAAGTATATAATAACAACAAAGGTGGAAGTAATAGATCCGTAACACCTAGCTCCCCCAGCTCTGACTGTGCTCTGTCCCCCAAATATTCCTAGAGGTCGAACAAGATCTGCCAGCAACCCTCTTCTGGTGAAATTGCCAAAATCAAGACTCTCTGCTCACCTTCACTCTTTCATTCCTCTTTACTCCCGCCTCTGGAACAAACTCCCTCACTCTCTTCAATCCCACTCCTCCCTCCAGGTTTTTAAAACAGCTGTTCACCACCATCTCTTATTTCCCCCCATCCAAAACCTTGATCTTTCCTACCCCCGTTAATTCACCCCAGATCCACTTTTTTGAAATACCGACTTCTTTCATGGAAGTCCGAGCAGTGTCCATGTGTTTTGTACCTCTCCCACCCCCCACCCCCGCATCCTCCTTCCCATGCCTCCTCCCCCCAAGCCCTCTCCCTCCCACAGATCTCCCGATGTGCTGACTCTCAAGTGTCGTACTTGTGTGCTTCCCTCTCTCTTCCCATCTTATCTCCCGCTTCCTTTATTATATGTTTTATGTGTTCGTTTGTTTTTTCTGTGATTAATGTTAGCTCTTACATGAGCCTCGATCTTGTGTACAAAAAAAATAGAGATGGAGATTAGGAATAGAGCTGGGCCCAGAACACTGCCTTGGGGCACTCCAGTCTTGACTAGGTGAAGAGATGAAAGGATTCCGTTGAGAATTTCCACACCTTTGTGGAAAGGATTCCACACTTTTGTGACGAGAGTGGAAGCAGTAAGAAAACCACATGTGTTGGGAGAGGGATGGGCGGGATGAAACTGAGAGAGTGAGGGGCCTGGTGTAGGGTCGGGATGCCGTGAAAGCTGAAAATGAGTGAGACGACATGGAAGCTGAAATGGAGTGGGACAAGGAGGAAACAGGGAGGTTAGAGGATGCTGCCATGAAAGGATTTCACCGTTAATAGGTGTGAAGGAGAATTGATTGTCCAGTGCACACTTCCTCTGCAAAATCGACTTCTCAGGATTCCCAAACTGGACATATGGAGAGAGACTTCATGGGAGGGGTGGAAAAATATTTTCCGGTGAAGGCACAGAGGAAAGTGGAGCTGTAGGTACAAGAGGAGAGTGGATAAACTAAGTGTTTAGGATACATAGGGTGGACAAGATGGATACAAAGGGAAACTCCAAGGATGGGAATATTGGAAGGAGGACGGTGGGATTGAGGTGGGGTTACCGATGGTAGAAAAGATCATGGTTTTAGATTGGGTGATGATCTGAAGCAGTGGAGAACAAACAGCTTGCTGTCTTGAAGGCCTGGATGTAAGAATGAGATGGAAGATGATGTGGAAGTTGATTCAATAGGTGGGGAAAAAGAGGAACAAATGAGTGGAGATGAGCAGGAGCAGCTCCTGCTCATCTCCACTCATTTGGTCCTCTTTTTGGGAGGAAAGGAGCGAAAACGAAGCACATGGGGTCAAAACAGAGACAGAAGCAACAAGCCGACTAGCCGAGCCCTAGACAAGTCGGCCGGACATTTAATTCGACAATTCAACACAACTGGGTTCGGTTTGGCATGGAAAAATTGGACAAAAACATGACTGGCAACACAAGAATGAAGATAAAACACTAAAACATGGAATATCTGGTCCAGAAAACTTAGTTTTGAACAATTGATGAGTTGGAGGGAGGAACTCACGAACCAGCATCACACATGAAGGAACTGGAGACCAATTCTGACTCAGTTTGACTCCATTTAAAAAATATGAACATCGGTGGCATCATCATCCACAAAAGCAATATTCGGAGAGTCTTCTCATGAACAAGTCATGTTTGGCTTGGAGTACCATTTGTACCATTGAGATATTACATTATGAGCCTGACATTTGCCTCGCGCTGTTGAAAATTATTTCATGGTGATTATTACCTCCGCCACCGAAGGCGAATGGAGGTTATGTTTTCACCCCTTTCTGTTTGCCTGTCTGTCTGTGAACAGGTTATGGCAAAAAGTTGTGGATTGGGTCGAACAAAATCTGGTGGAGAGGTTGGGTATGTGACATGGACGAAATTATTAGATTTTAGTGAAGATCCGGATCTGAGAATTTTTTAGGCGATTCTTCACCATTGAGTGATCGGGCCAAAAACCATACATATCATGATATCTCAAAAAGTTATGGACGAGTTATGACAAAACTGGGTGGATGAGTTGGTTAGGTGACAAGAACAAGTCGATTAGATTTTAGTTCAGGTCCGAATCCAGATCCGAACAATCAGTGGGAGACAAAACAGAATCTGTTCAGCCTGGAGGAGGGATGCTCTCTTCCGAATCCCATTCTAGTTTCATTTTCCTTTATTATAGAATATTAATCATCATTTTGTCTGCAGCCTGTGGCTGTTGGTTGCATCATTGCTGGGAACGCAGCTGTGCTGTCTCCCTCTTCCAAATCCTGGTGGGATCTGGTCAAATCTGTCTCTGGTGTTTGTTTCCCCTCAATCCCCTCCCTTACCTCAAATGGCTACACAGCTGACTCCGCACGTGAAAAAGCTGAATGCCTCAACTCTGTGTTTGCCTCGAAATATTGTGTCCCAAACCAATCCCTCTCTGTACCCACCGTACCCAGTCGTACCCAGCTGCTCCTGGAATCTGTGTCCTCCCCTGACAAGAACCACCTTTAGAGACCATTTTTCCCCGCAGAGCAGGGGTTGGGCTTTTTGGGGCACTGTGGTCCCCTTTTTGATGCAATGTTTTATGGCCGGACACTCTCAGACCAGTAATGTGGTACAGTACTCGTTTTTCCAACCTCAGAAGGATGACGGGCTGAGTCAACCAACCTGGTGTTATTTAACTGGACAGGAGCTCAAACTCAAGACCCTAAGATCCTAAGCCAGCTACCTTAACCGTTAAGCCAACACCAGGTTGTTATAATACTAATAAAAAGAACTCTCTTGAAACCTGTGGTTCTTACACAAGGTGTCTATAAAGATTTTGTGCAGCTTTGAGCTTTTATAATTTTTGATGTGCCTATGTTATAGTTTGCCTACTATGAAAGCTTTTCCCGGACCAGATCTGGATTCGGATCATAGATGATGTGCCTACTCATCCACCCAGTTTTGTCTTGATTCGAGCTCCATGTTTCAGGATCGCTTTTAAGGAACTCCTTTGACAACTTCAGAGCACAGAAGAGATTGAGAGACCTTCTTGTCACAAACTCAGCTAGCTGCCTCCCTTTGAATGAAAGCAAACTATAAATGGCATATGAAAGCATAATTCTTCCATTTTTAAAAAGTTTATATTGTTATTGCTGTTGTAAAATTAATTTCCCTGGGTTTTTGAACGAGTTAACATTTTCTGATGAGGCATCTTCCAGATTAGTGGAAAAGTCAACAACCCTAATTACCGCATTTGTTTCCAAAACTACAACGTTTCGATTTGTCACATATCACTTTGTGCTGGCAAGAGGAGGCTCCCTGCCAATGTGTTTCGAATGTGTGACGCTTCTTGGATCCCCCAGACAAGTGGACCGGTAACTTGGCCACCTTGTTCTCCTGACCTATCCCCATTAGATTAAATTTTATGGGGCTATTTGAAACTGTTCTTTACTCATCAAAACCACATTCTTTGGATGAATTTAGGGTTACAATCACAAATCCAATAATTAAATTACTCGGCGGCAACAGAAGAATGTTTTCAACAGTTATGGGTTGGACCTCCGGTTCCGGCTAGCTCCACACGTGCTGCTCTTTCGTGAATTCCTACCGCCAGCTCAACAAAGCTAACTTTTCCCGGACCAGATGCTGCTTTTGCTGTATTTAAGGTGACCTTGCATGACGGAGGATGCCCAGTCGGCCACTCCCTTTTGAGACCAACTTAGAAATGTGGTTTGCCCAAGAAAGATCATGGCTGATAGTGAGACCCAATAGTTTGAAATACCGTACTAAACTTCCTCAAAAAAATTGAGAAAGCAAACAGGAGGGTTTGCCAGATGATCCTTTTGGAGAGAGATGAGAGTGTGAGATTTGTCAGGATTGAAAGACATATTCGAAGTGTTTGACCAGCTTGTTTGTGATTTTTTTTTTCCAAGGTCTGAAGAAAGGGAAGAGGCTGCTGCCTGCCTGTCCAAAGGATGAGGGATGTCACGGCAGAATGTGGAGTCATCAGCAAAGAAATAAAGAGGATTTCCCAAAAAGTCAGAAAGATCATTGATGAAGATTAGGAATAGGACAGGGCCCAGAACACTGTCTTGGGTACTACAGCCTTGACAGGTTGAGGAGATTGACGAAAGGTTTCTGTTGAGAGTCACACATTAGCTACGAGAATGGAGGAAGTCAGCAATCCAAGAGTGGAGTTGAACTTGGATACCATAGAGTATAGACAGACAGCTTGGAGAGCACATGAGAGCCAGACTACATCGGAAGCTCAATATATGCATCGAGAGATGGCCATGTCTGACATTGATGTCTTCCATCCATTGTTGGGACAGTAGAAGCAGCATGTTCAAGGAACAGAGGTCCGAATCTGAATTGAAGGTCTGAGATAAGGTTGTGGAGAAAAGGACCAATTTTATGGCAACTGCCATCTATGATGATGGCTTCCATTGCCTTGCTGATGATTGGAAGTATGCTAATTGGTCTGTATTTAAGGTGATCAGTTTTTGCACCTTTTTAATGTAATGCGTTGATGTTGGTTGATTTCCAAGCAGATGGAAGATTGACCTAGGGCAAATTATAGGGTGAAAATGAAAATGGAGGAGTTCCGGTTGGGTGTGGAAATCTTTGCTAAATAAAGGAGCCTTGAACAATTCAAGAAGTTTTTAGCTTTTCGTTGCCTGCAACTCCTACATTGGTGACCCCGTCTTGCTCTTGGACGTTTCCGAAGCTTTTAACGAACATGGCGACAAGCGCAGTTTCGATCAAAATGCCGGAGTTTTGGGAACGACAGGCTGCCGTCTGGTTCGCACAAGCTGAGGCCCAATTCGCCATTCAGAGCATTTCTGCTGACGACACTAAATATTATTATGTCGTGGCCACGCTCAGCGGCTCCACCGCGACTAGGGTGGTGAGCCTTCTCCAGGACCCTCCGGAGGGCGGCAAGTAGGAGATGCTAAAGGCACTGCTGCTTGATACCTTCGAGCTCACTGAGGTTGAGCGCGTCCGTCAGCTCCTTTCTCTACCCGGTCTGGGCGACTCCAAGCCGTCAGAGCTGATGGACCACATGTTGTCTATCCTGGGCAGCCACCGGCCATGTTTCCTCTTCAGGGAGCTGTTCCTGCAGCAGCTGCCAGGACAGGTACGGTCAGCCTTGGCCAACTCGCCTGCTAAGGATTTCCGCGCCCTGGCCAGGGAAGCAGTCAAGTTTTTCTCTGCCAGACAGCAATGCAGTGTGGCTGCATGGGACCCCGCCTCCGTCGAGCCTACGCCGCTGGCGGGCATCGTTGTGGCCACCACTACGGCCCAGCGGCGGAAGCCCCCAGGCTTGTGCTTTTACCATGCAAGGTTTGGTCCCAAGGCCAAGGCATGCCGGCCACCCTGCAGCTTCAGCGAGTCGGGAAAGGCAGTGGCCGGCACTCGTTAACTGCCATGAGCGTCGGCCATTCGGGCAGTTTGTTGTTCATTTCGGACACGGACTCCAGACGTCATTTCCTCTGCGACACAGGTGCCCAGGTGAGCATTCTGCCTGCGTCGGCATTGGACCGAGAGGCCGGGAGCCACGGCCCCGCCCTGGAAGCCGCCAATGGCAGTGCCATTCAGACTTTTGGTAAACGAAACGTGGCGCTGTGTTTTGGCGGGCAGCGGTTCATGTGGGATTTTTTCACGGCGAGGATGTCCACCCCCTTGCTGGGCGCTGATTTCCTCTGCACCAACGGCCTATTCGGTGGATGTTAAAAATCGGCGGCTCATTAATGCGGAGACATTCAGTTCACTTCCATGCTCGCTGAGCGATTACGGCTCGACGAGGCTTGCTTGTACGCTCTCGACCTCTGATGAGGTCGCCCGCCTCCTCACCGAGTTTCCGGCCCTTACGCAACTCACCTTTTCGGCCGTGGCCATCAAGCACGGGGTGGAGCATCACATTCCGACCACCGGCCCGCCTGTCTACGCCCGAGTTCGACACCTCGACCCAGGGAAACTCGCTTTTGCTAAGGCAGAGTTCAATGCGTTGGAGCGTCTTGGCATCGTGCGATGGTCCAACAGCCCATGGGCCTCACCTCTCCACATTGCACCGAAGCCGGGTGGCAGTTGGCGCCCGTGCGGGGATTACCGCCACCTTAACCACGCCACTACCCCAACCGCTACCCAATCCCGCACATCCAGGATTTTTCTGCCCGCGTGGCCGGTAAAGTTTTTTTTTCTAAGGTGGACCTCGTTCGTGGTTACCACCAGGTCCCCGTCCGGCCGCAGGACGTTCCTAAGACCACGGTGATTACACCGTTCGGGCTTTTCAAATTCCTCTGCATGCCTTTCGGGCTCAAAAACGCGGCTCAGGCTTTCCAACGCCTGATGGACAGCGTGTTATGGGACTTGCCGTTTCTGTTTGTCTACCTGGACGATATCCTCATCTCCAACGCTTCCAGGACGGAGCACAGGCTTCACATCTGAGCAATCTTTGAGCACCTCAGTCAGCACGGCCTTATCATTAACCCAGCCAAGTGCTTGTTCGGGGAGGCCTCAATTGACTTTCTTGGCCACCGCATCACGAGGGAGGGGGCTGTTCCACTGCCGTCTAAAGTAGAGGCTGTCAAGGGTTTTCCGCGTCCTCTCACCGTCAGGGCCCTGCAGGGGTTTTTGGGCATGGTGAACTTTTACCATCGTTTCGTGCCCCGTGCGGCCCAGCTTATGCAGCCCCTTTATGAGGCCCTCAAGGGCAAGCCGACCAAATGCGCCATTGACTGGACCGAGAAGATGACCAAGTCTTTCATGGATACTAAACTGGCCCTCGCCAGCACAACCATGCTGGCGCATCCGTCGCCCGATGCACCGATTGCTCTTACCACGGATGCTTCAGACTACGCCGTTGGCGCCATGCACGTGCAGTGGGTCAATGGGGCCTGGCAGCCGCTCACCTTTTTTAGCCGGCAGCTCCGCCCTAACGAACGAAGGTACAGTACCTTCGATCGTGAGCTCCTAGGCCTCTACCTAGCTGTCCGACACTTCCGTTACCCGTTGGAAGCCAGCCTGTTTACGGCGTTTGTGGACCACAAGCCTCTGGTTTTTGCCATGGCCAAGGTCTCAGAGCTGTGGTCTGCCACGCCAGCTCTCCCTCGTTTCCGAGTTCACGACGGACATCCAACATGTTGCTGGGAAGGATAACACTGTCGCTGATTGTCTCTCCTGGTCCATAGCTGGCGCGGTTCACCTTGGCATTGACTATGCCCACATGGCAGCCGATCAGATCTCCGACCCGGATGTCCAGGCCTGCAGGACGGCGGTCATGGGGCTTTGACTGTCTGATGTGCCGTTCAGGGACACGGGCACCATGCTACTATGCGACGTTTCCTTGGGACAGCCCCGCACCGTCGTGCCCACCAGCTGGAGGTGGCTGGTGTCCGCTGCCATCCACGGTCTTTCTCTCCCTGGCAGGAAGGCGTCGCAAAAGTTGGTGGCGGCGAAGTTCGTTTGGCACGGGCTCAGGAAGGATGTGCGTGACTCGGCCCACACCTGCGTTGAGTGCCAACACTCGAAGGTGCATCACCATACCCAGGCTCCGTTGGCACCATTCCCAGTGCCCAAGCGACGGTTTGACCATTTTAACGTGGACCTGGTGGGGCCCCTTCCCCCCTCGCGGGGATTCACCCACCTTCTCACGATAGTCTATAGGACCACCAGGTGGCCAGAGGCCGTCCCGCTTACATCTACGACGTCTGCCAATGTGGCCCGGGCATTCATCGGCAATTGGGTTGCCCGTTTTGGCACCCCCTCGGATATCTCTTCAGACAGGGGGCCCCAGTTCACTTCAGAGCTCTGGGGCGCTGTTGCCCAGGGGTGGGGGTAAAGCTCCATCGCACCACTGCATATCATCCCCAGGCTAATGGATTGTGTGAGAGGTTTCATCACTCTATGAAAGCTGCTCTCAGGGCCAGCCTCCGGTATGACAGTTGGGCCGACAGACTCCCGTGGGTCATGTTGGGCCTCAGGACAGCCCTTAAGGAAGACCTTCAGTCCTCATCCACTGAGCTTGTCAGTGGCCAGCCGCTGCGGGTTCCCGGGGAGTTTATTCCTGATGCCACAAGCCCCTGGTCCGCTGCCCGGCAGCGGTCAGTTCTCCAGGAGAACGCCAGGGTGTTTGCACCAGTGCCCACATCTCAACACGGTTTGCCTCGGGCCCACGTCCCGCCGGATCTACGTTCAGCGGAGTACGTCTTTGTTTGCCATGATGCACACCGGGGGCCGCTTCGGCCGCCTTATAACGGGCCTTTCCACGTTCTGGAGGCCGGGGACAAGTCCTTCGTGGTTGACATCGGCGGCAAACCGGACCATCTTTCGGATGAGCCGGCTCACTTGGACCTCTTTCAAGCCGGCTCACTTGGACCTAGACCAGCCTCCCCGGTTGGCCCAACCCCCACGGCGGGGCTGTCCCCTGTCGGGTAAGCCCCCGGTTGGCCCCCCGGCAGGCGGGGGACCTGCCAAGCCCCTAACAGTCCCTGCTCGGGTCATCAGGGGTCGTTTTGCCCGGGTGGTTAAGGCCCATCAACAGCTGATATTGCCAGTGCGAGTGAATTCTGGGGGGGGGGGGGGGAGCGCATGTGGGGGATACCCCATAGAGGCTGGGTGGTGTATAATTCACTATCACGAGACCAATGGGACTATTGACGGTATGGGTGTGGCATGCGCTCGGTTAATGGAGCCACGCCCCTTTAAGAGGATCGGGCGGAAGTGATGGGGGATATAAAGAGAGGAGTTCCGGTCGGGTTCGGAAGTCTTTGCTAAATAAAGGAGCCTTGAACAATTCAAGAGGTTTTTAGCCTTTCATTGCCTGAAACTCCGACAGTACCATCATATGTATTGTTCATTTGATGCAAGTGATATTCTCATTGTACTATCTTTAAGAGTGTTGTTATTAGTCCCCTACCGGTGTACACCGGAGGGGATTATCTGTTTGCACTCCGTCCCTCCATCTGTCAGTCTGTCAGTCTGTCCGTCCGTCACGCAAATAACAGTTTTCCGCCCTTTATTTCTAAACTCTTAATGCTAATGATTTCCAACTTGGTACATGGTTTCCTCATGATAAGTTACAGATCAAGTTCGAACTTCATGACGTTTCGATCAGTTTTGACAAAGTTATGGCACTTTGAACTTTGGTAATTTCCCCAACAGTTTCTGGATGACAGACTGCGGTCGGGGACATGTATTGCAGTGCAATACTCAGAATGCTTGTTGTGTATGTAAGAGTTCTTATTACAATTAATTGTTTTGTTCTACAATTGCATTGGTGTTGTTTTACCATGGTTTATTGGAACACTCAAAATAACAAATCTTTCTGCCACATTCCCTCTCGAGAGTCTGAGGTGCACCGTAACCGGGGTTCGGGGAGGAACACGTAACAATTTGTCTATTTTTTCGAGCTGGGAAGGAGAAAGGAGAAAGATGAGGGATCAGAGTATCAATACCTGGGATCAAAGAAGCGAAAACGAAGGATGTGCAATCAAAAAACAGAGGCAGAAGCAGCAAGCCGGCAATACAAGCCCGAGACGAGTAGGCCGAAGTTTACCAAGGACACAAATTTGACATTTCAACACAACTACGTGTGGCTTGGTACAGAAAATTGGATGAAAACAAGGCCAGCAGCATGGGAATGAAAATAAAACAGTAAAGCACAACGCAAAAGCACAACGCAAGCCTTGCTCAGCTTGATGCCGTGGAAAGCAAGGCCGTTAAATGATTGGGATTTACCACCGTGAAGCTGAGTCTATGGTCCATCACAGATTTGCCATCACAGACTGGTCCATTCTTTCTCTGTCTTCTTCCACCTCTTTTCTGGTCTTGCACCCTCTGCTCTTTCTGTGTTTAACCCTTCTCAGGTTTCTGCAGAGTGCACATGGCCCACCATCAACCCCCTTCTAGTGAAACTACTGCACCTAAATCTAAAATCACTGCTCACCTCCACTCATTTGTTCCTTTTTCCTCCTCCCTGTGGAGCCAACGTGCACATTCTCTTCAATGTCATTCTTCCCTCGAGGTCTTATTGACGGCTCTTGACCACTATATCTGATCATCCCTCATCCAAAACAATGATCGTTAACCTCCTCCCTCACCTCCAAATTTCCAGTTTCTCCTTTCTGAGAGTTTTCCGCTGTATCCACCTTGTCCAGCCTCTGCATTCTCCCCTACCCGTCAACATTACCCTCATCCCTTGTTGCCCGTCACCCTCCTATTTTGTCCCCTGACCCTGCTGTAGGTGCTCCCCCTCCTCTCTGTTTCTGCTATAACTTCTGTGTTATTGTGTCCTGATCTGTGCTGTGTTATGGCTCTTCGACGAGCCTGACCTTTATCCGTCAAGAAAAATGTCGGATAATTGGATCAACGATGAATTATGAAAGTTGGTGGTTATGTTGAAGCCGAAAAAGTTGAACTGCATTAGCTAACACTTTATGATGTTTCCTTTCATGCACCATTTACGGTTTGTAGATATCATGTGTATATCATGTGTATATCATGTGTATATCATGTGTATATCATGTGTATATCATGTATATATCATGTGTATATCATGTGTATATCATGTGTACATGAAAAGTTTACAAAAGTTAAAAGTTGCACAATGACTTTATGGATACCCTGTATAGGTTTCAGAACATGTGTTTTTAGCCCATGCAGGTTGGCGAACACTAAAGGCCCATTTCAGGATTGCAATAAATGTAATCCATATTTGATATTCTGATTCGCATAATTTGTAATTTCTCGACCGTACCAAGTTAAAAAGCCGGAGTCACGTGATCACCGGATTAAAAAAAAAAAAGCCATTGTGATAGAGAGCATGATCACGTGACTTGATTTATAATGAAGTCTGCCGAATGTGTGTTGCTTATTTTGCGTAAATTGTTTGTGAATTCGTTTGTTATCGCGAGGTACTTTTCTAATGGGCCACCCAAAGCGGTACCTTGTCTCCGAGTTTTGCAAGAGAATACACCTGTCTACGCGGCACAATCCCACGTAGCTCATCGGATGTCTCTCGCTTTATGGAAGCTGTCAACGAAGGTCCAATATCAGACCTTAAGCCACCTCTTTGGAGTTGGAATATGAACTGCCTGTAAAATTACAATCGATTTCCGTGATGTGATTTAGAGTAAGCTTTGGCCCCAGCCTCGTCACCATACAACAGGTGAACACTATGAAGCGATGGTCGATGCTGATGGGAATCATCATCGCGATCACAATGTGTGAAGCACAACCTGATTTTTTTTTTGATTTTTTTTGTATACAGAGTCGAGGCTCGTGAAAGAGCTAACATTTATCAAACAAACAAATCAAACAAACAAGCAAACAAAGTATATAAAAAGGGGAGCGGTCGACAAGATGGGGAGAGAGGGGGAGGAAGCACACAAACACAACATTTGAGAGCAGGGACATCGGGAGATGTTAAGATGTTAAACATACAAAGCCCTCAATAACCTGGCCCCATCCTACCTGGCTGACCTCCTCTCCAGACACACTCCCACCCGCAACCTCCGCTCTGCTGGTACCAACCTCCTGACCCCCTCCATCCGGACCAAATTCAGATCCTGGGGGGACAGGGCCTTCTCCATCGCTGCTCCCACCCTCTGGATCTCACTACCTCACACCATCAGAGACTCCTCCTCACTCACCACATTCAAAACATCACTAAAGACCCACCTGTTCAACACTGCATTCAACATTCAACCCACAGCATTTAACCCCTGACTATCTCTTCTCCTTCTCCCTCCTTTTGCTTTAAATATTTCCCTATTGATTCTTGTCTTTTTGCAATTGTTGTTTTCATGTATTGTTATGCATTATGTTTTCCACTCTGTCAAAGCGCCTTTGGGCTTCTGGAAAAGCGCTATACAAAATAAATGAATTATTATTATTATTAAACCTGATTACTTTAATCGTAAGGTGTATCAGCCTATCATATTCCAAGCTCTTATTGACAACACCTCCAAGTTTTGTTTTTTTTGGACCCAGGCGAATCTTCCCACGATGCGCAGGTTCTGGAGAACTCGAAACTTTTTGATAAAGGTGACATGGAAACAAATTATCCTCACAAATTGAAGTGGACATTCACTGAAGAAATACGAGGCCATTTATAACGAGTAACATTGCTCACTCTCTTACACATTGGCTTACAAGACGATACCATTAATCGGCGACAATGCTCGATATTGAGAGATCTTTTTAACTACAGAAACCGCGAGCACAGGTAAAATGCCTTTGGGATGATTTAGCCCAATATTTTTCCATCCCATAATTCAATTTTCAAAATCAAAAACATCAATTTGCTTTTTTATCTTATATTCTTGAAATTTACAAATATTTGTTCACATCGACGTGAAACATTTATTTTCTCGTTTTATCGTCTTTCAAATTATAGATTAGTGCTTATCAATTGCAATTGCACCTCCTCTCCTTGAATGCTTTTGAAATAAAATAAAGCAAAACAATAAACTTTGGCCTATGATGTCAAATAAGAACAATTAGTGTCACAGGATATATACAGTTTAAATATTTTAAAAATCAAATAAATTTATTTTAATGAATTTTAAAAATACAAACTATATTTTCACAAGTGCATTGACATTGGTTGTTCTAAAAATGTCATCATCATTAAATAGCCGGTTGTGTTATGGTGGAAATAGCTGTAATCATACTAAAATACTCCATTTGTGTCTGTCCGTCTGTCGGATTAATTTTTGACGCCAATTCATTCCATCCTTACGTATCCAATCTCAACCAAACTTCACAGGATGACCAAGCGTTACATAATGAAGGTTGTTGCGCATTCATTTGCCCCCCTCCCCAAGGGGGTTTTCTCCCTCCCCCCCCCCCCCCCCCGAGCGAGTTTGTCCACCATTGCCGTCAATGGGGTTGCACGTTGAGGTGTATATAAATGTTAAATTAGCTTTATCGTGGCGTTTTTCAAAAGACGATTTTAATA
This sequence comes from Myxine glutinosa, assembly GCF_964187855.1. Classification (NCBI taxonomy): domain Eukaryota; kingdom Metazoa; phylum Chordata; class Myxini; order Myxiniformes; family Myxinidae; genus Myxine; species Myxine glutinosa. The sequence goes on from NC_136262.1 coordinate 171,885,017, forward strand.
ACAAAATGAATATTAATCGCATATTGATTGTTAATATTACAAAACAATATTAATACTAATAATGTCCCACTTTCCCCAAGGCGTTTTTCCTGCAGTGCTAACGTGTATAAATAGCTTATTCTTGGATTCGATGTGACGTCACTTCCTGGCATTGGCCCTGGATACGACCTAGTAACGCTCGGTGTGGGTGAAAACAAAACTCTCCGCTGTATTGATTGCGTCAGCGTTGCAGTTGGTTCACCTAGGTTTTTAGCTTCTGTTTCGTGTGTTTTGATCGCTTGTTGCTTACACATTGTATATTTTAATCAAGAGTGTAACATTCTGGAACCAACAAAGTTTGTTACCGCATATTTAATATGGCGTATAATTATGCAGACGAATTGGATACTGTCGCTCGTGAGCGGTACGAGGAGAAACTCCGTGCCGTGGGTCTAGGTTGGGGTAGTTTGTCCGTCAGTTTTGGGAGGTGGAGGGGAATCTGAGACAGTAGTTGGCGTAGTTTGTCCGTCTGTGTTGAGAGGTAGGTGGGGATCTGAGACAGTAGTTGGCGTAGTTTGTCCGTCTGTGTTGAGAGGGAGGTGGGGATCTGAGACAGTAGTTGGCGTAGTTTGCCCGTCAGTGTTGAGAGGTGGAGGGGAATCTGAGACAGTAGTTGGCGTAGTTTGTCTGTCTGTGTTGAGAGGTAGGTGGGGATCTGAGACAGTAGTTGGCATAGTTTGTCCGTCAGTGTTGAGAGGTAGGTGGGGATCTGAGACAGTAGTTGGCGTAGTTTGTCCATCTGTGTTGAGAGGTAGGTGGGGATCTGAGACAGTAGTTGGCGTAGTTTGTCCGTCAGTGTTGAGAGGTAGGTGGGGATCTGAGACAGTAGTTGGCGTAGTTTGTCCGTCAGTGTTGAGAGGTAGGTGGGGATCTGAGACAGTAGTTGGCGTAGTTTGTCCATCTGTGTTGAGAGGTAGGTGGGGATCTGAGACAGTAGTTGGCATAGTTTGTCCGTCAGTGTTGAGAGGTAGGTGGGGATCTGAGACAGTAGTTGGCGTAGTTTGTCCGTCAGTGTTGAGAGGTAGGTGGGGATCTGAGACAGTAGTTGGCGTAGTTTGTCCATCTGTGTTGAGAGGTAGGTGGGGATCTGAGACAGTAGTTGGCATAGTTTGTCCGTCAGTGTTGAGAGGTAGGTGGGGATCTGAGACAGTAGTTGGCGTAGTTTGTCCGTCAGTGTTGAGAGGTAGGTGGGGATCTGAGACAGTAGTTGGCGTAGTTTGTCCGTCAGTGTTGAGAGGTAGGTGGGGATCTGAGACAGTAGTTGGCGTAGTTTGTCCATCTGTGTTGAGAGGTAGGTGGGGATCTGAGACAGTAGTTGGCATAGTTTGTCCGTCAGTGTTGAGAGGTAGGTGGGGATCTGAGACAGTAGTTGGCGTAGTTTGTCCGTCAGTGTTGAGAGGTAGGTGGGGATCTGAGACAGTAGTTGGCGTAGTTTGTCCATCTGTGTTGAGAGGTAGGTGGGGATCTGAGACAGTAGTTGGCGTAGTTTGTCCGTCAGTGTTGAGAGGTAGGTGGGGATCTGAGACAGTAGTTGGCATAGTTTGTCCGTCAGTGTTGAGAGGTAGGTGGGGATCTGAGACAGTAGTTGGCGTAGTTTGTCCATCTGTGTTGAGAGGTAGGTGGGGATCTGAGACAGTAGTTGGCATAGTTTGTCCGTCAGTGTTGAGAGGTAGGTGGGGATCTGAGACAGTAGTTGGCGTAGTTTGTCCGTCTGTGTTGAGAGGTAGGTGGGGATCTGAGACAGTAGTTGGCGTAGTTTGTCCGTCTGTGTTGAGAGGGAGGTGGGGATCTGAGACAGTAGTTGGCGTAGTTTGCCCGTCAGTGTTGAGAGGTGGAGGGGAATCTGAGACAGTAGTTGGCGTAGTTTGTCTGTCTGTGTTGAGAGGTAGGTGGGGATCTGAGACAGTAGTTGGCATAGTTTGTCCGTCAGTGTTGAGAGGTAGGTGGGGATCTGAGACAGTAGTTGGCGTAGTTTGTCCATCTGTGTTGAGAGGTAGGTGGGGATCTGAGACAGTAGTTGGCGTAGTTTGTCCGTCTGTGTTGAGAGGGAGGTGGGGATCTGAGACAGTAGTTGGCGTAGTTTGTCCGTCTGTGTTGAGAGGTAGGTGGGGATCTGAGACAGTAGTTGGCGTAGTTTGTCCGTCTGTGTTGAGAGGTAGCGGGGGATTGAGGCAGTAGTTGGGGTAGTTTGTCCGTCTGTGTTGAGAGGTAGGTGGGGATCTGAGACAGTAGTTGGCGTAGTTTGTCCGTCTGTGTTGAGAGGTAGGTGGGGATCTGAGACAGTAGTTGGCGTAGTTTGTCCGTCTGTGTTGAGAGGTAGGTGGGGATCTTTTTTTTTGTATACTGAATCGAGGCTCGTGAAAGAGCTAACATTTACTTCACAAACAAATCAACCAGACAAACAAAACACACAAAAAGAGGGAGCGGAAAACAAGATGGGGAGAGAAGGGGAAGCACACAAACACAACATTTGAGAGCAGAGAGATCTGTGGAAGGGAGAGGGCTTGGGGGGAGGAGGCGTGGGAAGGGGGGGGGGGGTGGAGGGAGAAGTATAAAACACAAGGACACCAAGGACTTCCAGGACAGAAGTTGGTATTTCAAAAAAGTGGAATTGGGGTGAAATTAGCGGGGGTAGAAAAGATCAAGGTTTTGGATGGGGGAAGATAAGAGATGGTGGTGAACAGCTGTTTTAAAGACCTGGAGGGTGGAGTGGGATTGAAGAGAGTGAGGGAGTTTGTTCCAGAGGCGGGAGAAAAGAGGAATGAAGGAGTGAAGGTGAGCAGAGAGTCTTGATTTTGGCAGTTTGACCATAAGAGGGTTGCAAGCAGATCTTGTGCGACCTGTAGGAATATTTGCGGGGCAGAGCCCAGAGAGAGCTGGGGGGCAAGGCCAGAGAGGAGTCGGTAGAAGATGGAAAGACCACCAACCTGCCTGCGGTGAGTGAGTGAGAGGCCCTTGGAGTTAGCTTCATCGCGGGAGATTCCAATGATTCTGAATGCTTTGGTTTCAACAGCGTGAAGACGAGCTAGGTGTGTAGTCTGATCTGACAGTAGTTGGCGTACTGTCTGAGACAGTCTGTCTGAGACAGATCTGTCTGAGACAGATCTGTCTGAGACAGATCTGAGACAGTAGTTGGCGTAGTTTGTCCGTCTGTGTTGAGAGGTAGGTGGGGATCTGAGACAGTAGTTGGGGTGGTTTGTCCGTCAGTGTTGAGAGGTAGAGGGGAGGTAGAGGTCAGTCCCACCACATAGGTCATTAATATGCACTTGAGTTTCTGATGTCATTTCGGATATTTCTGACGGAATTTCATATTTTATTTAATCTGTGAACATGGCAAATAATTATCAGACTCTCATGGATTCATACCTGAAATGAAATGTTCAGACCAAACGTCGGTGTATTTTGATGAAGGCTCCCACGTCCCACCGCTTGTTGGTGTCTGGATTTTTCCTACCGACGGCGTTAACCCATTTCCCCCATCTTTCGCGGCATTTCACACGATTGGGAAATATGCAAAATGACAGTGATTTCCCCACCATCATATTATGATTGTGGCAACCAACAGCACAGCAACTTTTCGGCATTTTTAGTGGTTTGTATTAGACAACACAATAAAGAAAGCTACGGCACGCGACACTTCCTAAAGCCCCTGTCACACCTTGACGATTTAGCGAGCGTATGCCGACGTATCAAAATTTATCTAAAACGCTGGCGTTCGCTGAACTATCGATGTTTTTCTTCAGTTTTGGGCGTATAATAGCGTATTCATAACGAGTTGGACGTATGCATAACGTATTAGTAACGTACACAGAACGTTTCGATAACTTATAGATAACTTATACCAACGAATGCTTCGCATGTTGTCGGCGTTCACAACTTATGCCCAACGATAGTCTAACTTATGCATAGCGTGCAGCAGCGTATTGTCACGCAACCGCGATTAACACCACAGTTGCGGATGGCCAATTGCGAGGCTTTTAACTCCCGAGGCAAAAACTCAATAGCGGATTCCAAATCAGGCACAAACACGCGGAATGGCGGACACAGCAAAGCTCCGCAGCCTTACCTATTAAAATCCAACAGGAAACTGCGTTCAGATATATTCAGAAAATAATATAAGGATTTATTAACGGTTCCGAGAACAAAGAAATATGATGCTCTAAACCCCCTATATGGAGTACTCCCGCTCAACAGAGTTATTAAACCAACCACAGGGCAGACGACGAAATGAACAAAGAGGGTGTGTGTGTGTGGTGTGTTCTTTGCTTTGCTCGCTCGGGAGCATGGCGTGGAGATAGTGCAGGCCTCGGAAGGCTAGGCCCTGACACGTGGGCGGGAGTGGTCTCCCCGACGCGACTCGCTCGCCAACCCCAGTCCTCTCGCCCCACAACTCTCAAACGCTCACCCCGTCTGAAGGACCACGGTTTCTGGGGCTGTCGTCTCTGCCCGGCGCCTTGGAGATCGTGAGTGGTTGGCGATGGTACGCAAGAGGCCACGAATACGGCCACCAACGGGGCGAACCTCGGCACGACAGCCGCCCACGCAAGCACGCGATCCAATCGCAGGGAAGATGGAGGGAACGAAGGCAGGAAAGAACGAGAGGGGAAAAATGTCCAGTGCACTCTATCACGACTGAATCCTCTCAGCTCCCCCAAATGGCGTCTGCTCTGCCCCGTGTCCAACTCCGAACTCCTCTTCTTCTCCTTCGTGTCGTCCCTTCCCTCACGCACCGTCCCGCCCTCTCGTGACGTCCATTCGTCCGTCCTGTCCGATGATGTCAAAAGATCCACCCCCTTCTCATCGTGTCTCAGCAGGGTGCGTTTTGGTCGGTGTTTTTCCATTGATGTGAAAGGGAAGGGAATTAATTCATGTAGGTGCGCTAGGGGCATGAATTCCTACTGTCTAGGTGCGATGCCAAAAGGGACATTGGATTGACCACAGGGGTGGGAAAACACACAAAGTTACCCTTATCGCCCTAACTAATTAGCACTTCCTGTCCCCGTACAGGAAATATATACGCAATTATCCCGGCATACGCCTACACATACTAACTTAAAGGTACATAGTGGGTTCTAGCTATCGCGACATCCCGGAGCATTTTACCTACTCAGATCTACTCTGCTCTACATATTGCTCTACCAAATTCATAACAGTATCGCCGACGATCACGTGGCGTAGCCTATTAAAAGGCTTTGAAACACTTTGAAAAAGGTATAATAATATAATGTACAGTCAATACAAACGTATTACAAAGTAACAAGAACATTTTTTATTTGTTGAATTGTACATGTATATTGCAAAGTGCATAATTGATAAAAAGCTTTTTATACGATGTTCATTTCAAGAGGAATCTTACTGTCTCTGAGGTCCTTTATTGCCTGAACAATGCAGTAATACAAATATCTAAATCATCCTATCTTGCCACGGAACTGCGCAAGCTGGGGAGTTAACCCAGTGCTTGAGGAGATTCCTCTGTTTCTTTCCGTCCTTGGAGGCAGTGTTGGGGCCAGTAGCTGTCTGTGTATCCTCCAAGTGATGTCCCTCTCGCCATGCTCCTGGAACAAGGTCGCGATTCTCATTCTCTGCCCGGTCAAGCTGCTGGTTCTGTAGTCCTGGGTACCTGGAATTTGAATTTGATTTTATTTACTTATAAAGCGCACCTATAATAAAAACATATATTCTAATGCGCTGGACAATAAAAAGTAATATAATGATATATATAACATTTAAGGTAAATCATATAATGTTTATAAGCATAGGCTAAAAGTTAAATTGCATTGTATACTGTATAATATATGCTATGTAAACATGAATTACCTGGTCCTCATGAGGTTGTGCAGGATCAAGCATGCTTTGACAATGAGCTTGACAGTGGAGGGGTGATGCTGCATGGTACTTAGCAGAACCTGGAATCTGTTAGCCAGGATGCCGAATGCATTTTCTACTATCCTCCTTGCTCGGCTAAGCCTGTAGTTGAAGATGCGTTGTTCATTCGTCAGACCCCGGAGGCTGAATGGCTTCATCATCGTTTGGCACGTTGTTCGTAAGGCTTATCATCGTTGGTCGTAAGGCGAAGGCATCGTCACCGATAAAGAAGTAAGGCACGTCCTGATTGTCGTTGGGAAGAGGCTCAGGGTCAGGGAAACCAAGGGTACCGTCTTCAGCGCATTCCTTCAGCTCACAGTCATTGTATATCTGCGCATCTGATGCTGATCCAGTACCGCCGACATCTGCCCAAATGAATTTGTAGTCAGCATCCACAAGCGCCATCAGAACAATGGAGTAGAATCCTTTGTAGTTGAAGTATTGGGACCCACTCTTTGGAGGACAGCGGCAGGCCACGTGCTTCCCGTCAAGTGCCCCACATGTATGGGGAAAGTTCCATCGTTGGAAGAACTTTTCAGCTATGGCGCGCCAACCATCAGGAGTACTTGGGCAAACCAGCACCTCATCCACGTATTCGTCAATAATGGCTTGACAGACTTCTCTGACCACTAGGGACTGGGTGTTGTGAGGGACCCTCCATCCGAACTTCATCGAGGCATACTTGTTTCCAGAGGCAAGGTGACGCAAAGACAGTGCCAGCTTCATGCCAGGCTCAAGCGGGCCCCCTGTAGAAGGTGTACTGCTTGGTTATCCTTGGACCCACTCTGGCTAGCAGCTCGTCGAACATCGCTGGGGGCATACGCAGGAAGTTGGTGAAGGATGCATGGTCCTCGTTACGGAGTTCCACCATGAGCTGGTCATACATGCCAAACTGCCGGTCGCCTCCCGATCCATGGTCTCACCCAGTTCCTTCTCCTCCGTTCACCTCTTCTTCTCCTGGCTCTATTGGCACGCAAGTGGTACAGTGTCAAATCGATGAGGTCATGTTGATGTTGGAGGACAGCTAGTAGGTATTCTCGTCTCAGCCTTGCCGGATCCTCCATCTCTCGGATGACATGGACATCTGCTCACCATGGAGTCTGGAACACTGACGGGTTCCTCCTGTGAACCCCATTTGTATATACCAATTCCCCTAAACGCTGCCAATACGCCATTATACGGTAGCTGTAAGTTAGAAACACGTTCAGTAAGTTCTGTGGTCGTACGGAAGACGTCAAATACGTCTACATACGTCAATATGCGTTGGAGATACGTTACACATAGGTTCAAAGCACGTTACTCATAGGTTAGAAATAAGTTTCGGGTACGCTAGACATTATCTCGACGTATTTCGACTTATGAGTAACTTACAAGTAACGTGTGTCGACATGTGTCAACGATCGCCTAACGTGCCTCCAACTTATGGCCAGCGTATGCGGAACGTGTGAGTCATACGCTGGCATACGTCGACAAATTTTGTGCATGCACAAAATTTGTCGATGAGCTCGGCGTACTACGACGTATGCCAGCGTGCTTCAGTGTGCTCTTAACGTATACAAAACTTACCCATAACGTATTCGACGTGTGCCAGCGTATTCGCCAAATTTTTCATACGTCGGCATACGCTGGCTAAAACGTCAAGGTGTGACAGCGGCTTAACACAGAACGCCTTCATTGCTATGTGTTACTACGCAGTTGTTTTCACCCAGTGGATTAGAGACCGGTCGCTTCCGGTGAAAGTACCAGGATGTTCGGATCCAAGAATAGTTATAATGGCGTTTCTGTGGGAGCAACGGCTTCTACAGGAAGTAAAAATATTACACACGACAAACATGTATGCTTAGCTTTTTAAACAGTCGCTAACGCTGTTTATAACACTAAATGAAGAAATTTGGAGGAATTCCGACATCCGTGAAGAAAGGTTTACTTACAGAACTGAGCGAAGATCTACTGTACTCTATATAACCCACAAATGTTGGGTTAATAACATGGCCCTTTCTGCCGCTACCGTGGCATTTTTCTTAGCAAACGTTTGAAACTCGCTCCTGCTGTTTCATAAGAAACTGAAAGGGAGGAAGACTGGGATGTGCTCATTTACCAAGCAGTTAGCTAGCGCTTGCCAAGCCAGCCGTTCCTTAACGGTTTTGAATGGAGTGCTTGCTCGAATGCTTAAACGACTTGGTGATCTCTTCTCAAGAAACTTGGTAAATTAACACACACCCAATGTTCTTGAGACCCGACCATAGATCGACTGTAATCTATATACCCCAAAGAGGAATGACCTTTCCTGCCACTCCCGGAGTCTGCGGGTGTACTAGTAATGTAAATGAAGATAAATATGCTGTAATGTACTTGGAAGTCCGTCTCGATATAGGGGTAGATCCAGGAATTTCAAGACGTGGAGGAGAGGGATGCACAAGGTCACAGTGCCGAACCAGGTGGGAGGGGGGTGGGGGTTGGGGAGGAAGTCTCGGGGTCCTCCCCCAGGAGATTTTGAAAAAATGATCATCGGAAACGGCATTTCCCACGTTCTTGGAAGTTTCTGCAGTTCCTTGCGTTATTCCCTGGTCCAAGAGTTACCTCATCTCCTCTGATGGTGATAAATCCTCCCTCCTTTAAACACTTGGTCAGTCCATCTCTAGTGTGGCCACCAATGATCTATATCACCTCGTTCTGGATGGTCTTAGAGGTACAACTAGCATTCTTGTTGCCACTTAGCAGATGCTCCCACAGATCTCGTTTTCAGCAATGTGGTTCAAAATATCTAGATTTCCTTTGTTTGAGACATCATTACATTTCAGCAAATTGTCGTCCCGATGACCCCAGAGTGCCACGTTCTTCCACCCGCAGAGCAGAACCACACCGACAATTTGTCACAGGATGTGAAGATTTTTTTCATCGGTCAATTTGTTCCGCTCGGAAATCAGATATGGGATTCTGTGGGTCAGATTTTGGACACTTTCCATCAAATCACGAGCAGAAAGCGTAGCTTGTTTAGGGTAGTTCAGTGAATCGTGCGTCGCCAGTTGTTACCAGTGGTCTTCCGTAGGTTGGTGGTTAAGGGCGATCGGACTAGCACACCTGACTTGATTTGATCATTTTAAGGAAGGAAGATAACACAAAACTACCACATCTGACTAAGCCTACCACACCTGAATAAGCCTACCACACCTGAATAAGCCTACCACACCTGAATAAGCCTACCACACCTGAACACCTGAATAAGCAGTTCCTTTCGGAGTGTTTGTATTGTCAAGAGGATCGGAAACAGCTGTTCCTTCATTAAGTCGTACTAGTACTAGTAGGCCTACCTCTGGTTGGGACTCAGTTTCAGCTGCTGCAGATCTACCTTGTGGATGTTGTGTCTCATCTGTTGTTATAGTTTTGTCTGTCGCACTGATGGACGAAAAGTTCGTAATCTTCATCTTTTTCAGACCTTCCATGACACACTCGTTTTAGCTTGAGGTAAAGTTATCGATATGATAGTTTAACTACTTGATACATCTCAGATACCTACAGGGACCACATTGACCAGGTTTGTAGGTGCTCAGCGTTATCGGGTGGACGAGTTTGAATGTAATGCACATTCATGCTTCACCCATGTTTGCCTCATCACATATTCATGCTCCACTCGTGTTGTGTCATTCTCGTAATAACAGCGTCATATCGCGTCATATCCGCTGGGGCGGCTGCGGGGGGATTTAATGTGCAATCTTTGAACAAGACTGTTTGGTTAAAAGATCTAAAAGACTGAGGACCCAAAACACCCCAAGGACCCAGAAGACCCAAAATACCACAAAGACCCAAAATACCACAAAGACCCTGAAGAGCCAAAAGACTCTGAAGACTGTTAAAGACTCAAAATACCAAGAAGACTCAAAATACCCCAAAGACCCAAAATACCCCAAAGACCTTTAAATACCCCGAAGACCAAAAAGACCCAGAAGACCAAAAAGACACCGAAGACCCAAAGGACCCAAATAACCTTAAAGACCGAAAAGAGCCTGAAGACCCAAAAGATCCCTGTTACTGAAAGGATCGAAAAGACCCTGAAGACCAAAAATACCCCATATATCCTTAAAGACTCCAAATACCCCAAGGATCCAAACAATCAAAAAGACCGAAAAGACCCTGAAGCCCCTTAAAGACCCTGAGGACCCAGTGGACCCCCAAAGACCCAAATTACCCCTAATACACAAAATACCCTGAAGACCCTTAAATACCCCCAAAGAAACAGATCGAGGACCGAAAATACTCAAATAACTAAAAATACCTGGAGGGCCCAAAATATTCAAATCACCCAAAATACGCCGATGAACCAGAAGACCCAAAAGACACAAAATACGCTGAAGACCCAAAAGACCCCAAGGACCCAAATGACCCAGAGGACACAAAACACCCCAAGGAAGCAAAAGACCCTAAGGACTCCGAAGACCCAGAAGAAGAGTAATTATGCCTCTTACATTGGAATTGTAGACGGTGGCTTGCAAACTTTGCCTCAAGGTCAGTGTACAGAAGCGATATTTTTTAATCACAATAAATACAAGGCACAGGGAGGTGAAATTTGCTGCACGTGATGTGCAAAGTGCGCAGAGCAAAACGAGTGTTCATTTACGTCTGTATGATGTCTAATAAATAAAGATGATATCAGCACACCTGACACTAGGCCCAGACTTCAGACTTTGGCATGCTCACGTGGCTGTACCGTCAAAAACCGTTCCAACCCGTCATTTTTGACTGGATTTATACTAGTAGATTATAATGTATCATCAAAAATCTAAAGGTGGGGCGCACATCCCCTGCATCCCCTGCACCCCCACTACCCCACTACCCCACTCCTCCTGGATTCGTCAGTGCGATACTCTGTCGAAAAGAAGAAGGTGAAGTTGGATGAAGGCACATACATGTGACCTCTGTGAAGGTGGTTGCGAGAGAGAGTGGGTCAGGTGAGATATATAGTTGGGTGCCATATCATATTAGCATTATCGGGTTCTTTTCAGACGAAGAGTTCATTACAAATGCCTTCTGAAATTGGCTTGAATATAATCTACCTTTACAGGTATATTTTTTCAGAATATCAATTGTCAAACATTCAAATCTACCGAATTCCACTCGGCAGGCTAAATAGTCCAATTTATCTCTTTGGCCGTCTGTGTATGCAAGCCAAGATATGAAAGCACTTCGTATTTCTCGAACGGTTGATTAAAGTTATTACGATTTAGCTTTGATAGCCTCGAAGAGGCTCCATATATCACGCTTTTGTATGCGTAATCTGAAGATCATTCAAGAAAAACTATAACTACAGGATTCGTAGGATTGTAATGGAAACTGAGACTGCAAACCATTTCTCACGAAGTTCAATAACTCGCAAATCCCAAATAATTTCAATTAGACAAACAGAATACAGAAGAATCGAGTTTTAGAATCCTATCAAAAACTCGCATCGTGATCCTAAGGATTATCTGTAATGAGAACGATCTTAAACCTAGAAGTATAATGGTGATGACCCTCGCCAGAGGAGTGGGTATTGCATTTGGGTCCATTGGTTTGTTACTTGGCAAAAAAATTTTTTGACAAGTATGTTGATCACTCCGGTTTGTGTGTGTGTGTGTGTGTGTGTGTGTGTGTGTGTGTGTGTGTGTGTGTGATTGTGTGTGTGTGTGTTTGTTTGTGTGTGTGCTTGTGTGTGTGTTTGCGTGTGTGCTTTTGAGTGTGTTTGTGTGTGTTTTTGTGTGTGTGTGTGTTACTTGGCAATTTTTTTTTTTTGCAAAGTATGTTGATCACTCCGGACTGTTTGTGTGTTTGTCTGTCCGCTCACATATACTTGCCTACTGGCCACAATTTTAAACCGATCTCCACAAAACTTCACCAAATGGTAGAGTTGGTGGTCCGACAGAATCCTATTTATGTTTGAGGTCAAAAGGTCAGCATAGGCCAAAGGTCAACCACTTTTTTAAAATTTCTAAAATTCTCAACTTTCATCCAATTGACTTGAAATTTGAATAGGATTTACATATCGGCGAACTGAATTCGACCACCATCTATTTTGAGGTCAATGTAGGTCACAAGGTCAACATAGCTCAAAGGTAAACTACTTTTTTCAAAATTTCTCTTGGAGAGGTGGGATATTATTGGTATTAATATTGTTTTATAAAAACATTAATATTATGCTATTATTGTTAGTTTTGAAGCGGCTTTGGAAAAACGCCACGATAAAGCTAACTTAACATGCATATACACCTCAACACGCAACCCCATCGACGGCAATAGCGTGGAAAACCCGCCCGGGGGAGAAACCCCCCTTGGGAAGTAGGGCAAATAAATGCGCTATAACCTTCATTATGTAACCCTTCGTCATCCTGTCAAGTTTGGTTGAGATTGGATAAGTAACGACGGAATGTATCGTGGTCAAAAAATCATCAGACAGATAGACAGACAGACACTAAATTGCGTATTTTATTATGATTAACTTGAAATTTGAAGAGGACTTGCATATCTGGTCATTGAATTCAGCCCCCAACTAATTTTGAGGTCAACATAGGCCAATAGGTCAACATAGGCCAAATTTCGAAAATCCTCAATTTTCATCTGATTGACTTGAAATACTAAGAGGATCTGCATACCACGTCACTGAATTCATCCACCAATTGTTTTCGAGGACATCATAGGCCAACAACTTATTTTAGGGATTTCGCAAGTATCATGCTATGCACGACATTTCTTTTTTGTGCGTTTGTCTGTCCGCTCACTTATACTTGCCTACAGGTCACAATTCTAAACCAATCTTCATGAAACTTCACCAAATGGTAGAGTTGGTGGTCCGACAGAATCCTATTTATGTTTGACGTCAAAAGGTCAACATAGGCCAAAGGTCAACCACTTTTTAAGAAAATCTAAAATCCACAATTTTCATCCCATTGACTTGAAATTTGAATAGGATTTTCATGTCAGCTATTTTTTCATATTCATGTCAGCCCCTTTGGAGTTAGACCCTCTCGTGATCAGGCTGTTGGTGCTCCTATGGTTGGCAGCAAGTGCCCCGGAAGCATTGACAGAAAGAGAGTGGCAGTTCTATGTGTGGGAAAATTGCATGCTCAGTTAGGGTCGCCCAGATAGCTCAGATGGCAGAGCACTGGTACGGTTCACCAGAGGACCTGGGTTAGATTCCTGGCCTGGGCATGTAATTTTCCCACATATATCAATTTAATTAATTATTTTTTGAGGTCAAAAGGATGCTCTACTGAGTGCCATTCTACTTTGTTCTCTTTTGCCAAGTGTCGCTCTATGAGTGATTTTTCATTTGTCTGTCTATCTATTTGTCCGCACAGAATAAATATGCTTTTCTCTGCTACCGTTTGTCCGATTGACAGGAAATTTTCATCATAGGAGCGCCTCGTCCTGTAGAAATTTTAAATGATTATGATGTCATAGGTCATGTGGTATGGGCGCCATCTTGAAAAAAAATTTGCACCTCCAAAAGCGCTGCATATAAAAAATTGACACATGCGTCATTGTAAAGAACTCTCCCTGGGGAATAACATGTGTTAATGATGATGTCATAGGTGCCTCCATTATAACATCATAATTCCACAAGTACAAAACTTCATCCGATCAGGATGAAACTTCTTGAGCGTCATCTAGGGATAAATTTGTGAAGAAAAATAATAATGACGTCATCGGTCATGTGGTTCGGCCGCCATAGTTTTTTTTTAACACAAAAGCCTTAAAAACCACTAAAAACCCATTTTCTCCAAAACGGATGAACAGATAGAGGCGAAATATTACGTGCATGATCGCATACGCATGACGAGCAAAAAGATTCCCGACGTCCCCCCCCCCCCCCCCCCCCACCGCGCATATAAAGAAGGTTTGGCATTGTTGACTAAACGCCTCGGAGTGTTAAGCTTGCTCGGCTATCCGCTCCCAGGAGTGTTCACCTCGGGAACGCGACAATATATATGAATGTATGTTCATAAATATGTTCATATATATATATTGCTACTGTTTTGAGATTTGCACATATTGATCATTAAAGGTTAAAGCGTTGCCCCCCATAGTTAGTCACACGAGCAACACGTAGGCCCACTTGAAGTATTAGTTATGTCATAGTATGTGTAAGTATAGGCCATTCCCCTATTGATATCTGCGTTGTGTAAAGACATGAGATTAGGTCCTGTTCATTTTGCGTCCACCCTCCAATTCCACCTCTATGGGCGTAATTGATCCCGCGCCCCATTTGGCTGACCCGCTCAGTTTATTACGCATTGGCTGCCCGCAGCATTTGCTGCCCTTTGCTCGCTCACTAGTCGAGTAACACGAGGTAGGCCTGAGAAGGAGGAGCGTGGGGTCGGGGTGGGGGCGGCGTCAAGGCAGAGCATCAGAGGCGATGACGGAAAGAGCCACCAGCCAACCAGGGCTCGAACGGCATGGCATGTGAGGGCGTGGAGAGGCGCGTCTGGCGAGTTCTAGAAGGTTCGCGGGGCGTGCCTATATAAGTTGCTACACAAAGCCCTTGAAAGGACTGGTGGAAGAGGACTTGTTGGGAAAGGACTTGGTCGGAGGACTTGAGGGGCGAGCACATTGTGAGGTCTTGGAAGGACTTGGTCAGGACTTGAACGACTGGTGGAAGAGGACTTGTTGGGAGAGGACTTGGTCGGAGGACTTGAGGGGGCGAGCGCATTGTGAGCACTTGGGAGAATTTACGAGCCGGATTTGAAGGAGAACTTGACTCGCATCACTCGCTTTGAGGCATTGAACTGTAACTCGCCATCGTATAACGTACGCGCCAGAGGAGAGGAAGAGGCGTTGAGTACACGGCTGCAGCCAGACGCGCCGGTGGCGAATAGCGCCTACTTCAGCCACGCGAGTAAATGCGGTAATAGCCTGCCAGTGATTAACCGCCAGAGCCCACACCCTACCGTTCGCCCCGTAACAACCCTGTGCACACAAACGACAAGCGGAGAGCTCCTGCCTTCTCTTCTTACCATCTGCACGGGACGAGCCGAAGACCGGAGGGAGCTGCACGGGAGCCATTCCTGGACGCGGACCATCACCCTGCAGCTGCAAGCCCCGTGTGAGTGTGTATGTGTGAGACGGGCCCTTTTGCCCTGGGTAGTAAGTAAGACTGTTTAAGGCTGCACTGTGTCCCCTTTTGCTTGAACCATTCTATAGTGTAAATAAAACCTGTTATTCCTTTTTCCAATTCGATCGCCTCTGTGATTTCGCCATTGACTGAGCGTGGCACGAATAAGACCGCTAGAACCAGGTTCACCATATAAACGGCACGGATCGTGTGTATGCACCGCTCGGTGTCTCAACACGCGTGGTTCGTGCGGGGATTATTTCCGCGTTTCAGGGCAGCGCGAGTAATTAGGTAATAGCGAATCCTAGTCCTAATACCCTATTTCGCGCTGTCCGGGAAGGACGTCATAGGTCCCGGGTCCCGCCAGGCCAGTCAAAGACAAGGGGACTAATCCCCCCTTGGTAAGGGGAGAAGGCCGGCGTCGAGATTCGCAACAATATATTCAATATATATATATATATATATTGTTATGGATCTCACCGTCGGCCCCTTTTCCCCTTACCAAGGGGGGATTAGTCCCCTTGTCTGCGACTGACCGACGTGAGTCCTGAAGCTGCCCAGCTCCCTCCAGAGAGGCAGGTGAGCAACCTCGTTCGAGACCGTGGACAAGATGTTATTTGCCGAGCGGATTAGCAGCCGCTACTCGAACCATTAACAAAAACTAGACCCGATTCTTATTCGTTGGCCAAATCGTGCCACAGGTGTTCAATGGGGAAATCACTAAAACGACCAAATGTGAGGAAGCAAAAGGGGTAAAGAAAGAACACAGGTATTTATTAATTATTTACACACAACCAAAGCAGAAAAGAAATGAAATGTAATTTACAGGGAAATGGAAGGAGCAGAAGGACACAGAGCAATTTCTATCTTACCTATACAATCTTACTTAAACCCCAGGACAACACAGACAAACAGATGAAAATCAGACTTACACGGGGAATGAAGCAGAAATGAATGGCAGGAGGTGGATGGCTGGATGGACGAGAAGGTGGGATCACAGGGCGGGAAGGATGCGGGCCCGGTTGGGGTGATGGCGTGGCTCGAGGTGAGCAGCCGCCGACCCTCCTCAATCGGTTTCGCACGGCGGCGTTCCTTCATAGCCGCAGCCGAAACCGCTGTCAAAGCTCAAAGCTGCGGTGGACTCAAAGCTCATCGGAGGTCCCTCGCTCATGTGTGGTTCATCTGCCGCATCTCCCGCATCTCCCGCATCTGACTCCGCAGTCCTTCCCCACCCCCTTTTATGAGGCGCGTCGCGATCAAACCGCCGGCCTGGTTGGAAACGCCCATCGGTGAGCTCGCCTCGGCCATGATTGGTCGCGGGGGCTCACCGATACCGCCCCTTGAGGAGGCGTTGGCAAAGCCACGCCTTATTCCTGGCGCTTGGTTGACTCCTCCCACCTTCTTCTCCGAGATGACCTCGCCGTAATGGCGGCAAATGCAGTTGGCAATGAAAGGGAATCTATCTTATTTCAATTCAGTGCAATGCAGTGTCAATTAATGGGAGGCAGAGCCTTAACTGATACACATAATAAGGAAATAACTATTTAGAAGGGTATATGGTGGCCTACATGCTTGTACATGGACTAGCTACAGCGCACTCATTTCAATTAACAGCCAATTAAAGGGGAAATGTACATAGGAAATTTTAATACTAAATTTACAAAGTGAAGGTTCTAAAAAGCGTAACGATATGTATGTATGTATATATATATATATATATATATATATATATATATATATATATATATATATATATACACCCATACATTTATACAGTCACGTGAAAAAGTAAGTACACCCCATGTATAGTTTTGACTTTTTCAACATATTTCAACATACAGCTATTTGATCTGCATTTCAACAATAATGACAGATAAAGGTGATATAATATAACAAATATCATGAAACATTTACATTTTGTAGTCCATTGTATAATTTAAATAAACATAAATGCAAATATTGCATGTGGAAAAAGTAAGTACTCCCCTACATTTATCACTACTTCAAATACCTAAAATTAGAATCAGGTGCACCAGCTCAGGTGCAAATGATTAGAACATCGTTGGAGAGGATCTTGGAGGAACCTGTCTTATTTAAACCTCAGACATTTAGTTTGGTTTGCTCTTTGTTGTTGATGTGTGCGGCGTCACCATGCCGAGATCAAAAGAGCTCTCTGAGGCCTTCAGAAAGAAGGATATAGATGCCTACGAGTCTGGGAAGGGATTTAAAAAGATCTTCAAACAATTTGAAATCAATCATTCGACTGTCCGGACGATCATCTACAAGTGGAGAAGATTCCAAACAACTACCAACTTGTTCAGACCAGGCCGCCCCAGCAAGTTCAGCCAGAGAGCAGACCGCAAGATGCTGAAAGAAGTCTCTAAGAACCCCAGAATGTCATCACAGAGCTTACAGGTAGCTCTTGCCACTGTTGATGTCAAAATGCACGAGTCTACCATTAGAAAGAGGCTGCACAAATTTGATCTACATGGGAGGTGTGCCAGGAGGAAACCTTTGCTGTCCAGAAAGAACATCAGGGCAAGACTAAAGTTTGCCAATGAACACCTAGGCAAAGACCAGCACTTCTGAAGCAATGTGCTCTGGACAGATGAGTCAAAGGTAGAGCTATTTGGCCACAGTACCAGAAGACATGTTTGGCGAAAACCAAAGACAGCATTTGACTACAAGAACCTGATACCAACTGTAAAGCATGGTGGTCGAAATATTATGGTTTGCGGCAGCTTTGCTGCATCAGGGCCTGGGCAGCTCACCATCATCGAATCCACTATGAATTCTTCATTGTAACAGAGGGTGCTTGAGGATAATGTGAGGCCATCTGTCAGAGAGTTGAAGCTCAACCAAAGGTGGACCTTGCAACATGACAACGACCTTAAACATACCAGTAAATCTACCAAGGAATGGCTGAAAAGAAAGTAATGGAGGGTTCTGAAATGGCCAAGTCAATGCCCGGATCTAAATCCCATCGAGATGTTGTGGGGGGATTTGAAACGAGCTGTGCATGCAAGAAACCCCTCAAACATCGCACAGCTGAAAGAATTCTGCATGGAGAGTGGGCAAAAATTTCTCCCAGTCGATATCAGAGACTGGTAGACAGTTATAAGAAACGCCTACTTGAGGTTGTTTCTGCCAAAGGGGGCAATACCACCTATTAGAGCCAAGGGTGTACTCACTTTTTCCACATGCGAAATTTGCATTTATGTTTATTTAAATTATACAATGGACTACAAAATGTAAATGTTTCATGATATTTGTTATATTATATCACCTTTGTCTATTAATATTGTTGAAATGAAGATCAAATAGCTGTATGTTGAAATATGTTGAAAAAGCCAAAACTTTACATGGGGTGTACTTACTTTTTCACGTGACTGTAAATCCAGGACCACTGCTCACCTCCATTGATTTGTTCCTCTTTTTCCCCGTTTCCCCACCTGTGGAATCAAGTTCCACATCCTCAACATCTCTCCAGGTCTTCAAGACAGCTGTTCACCACCAACTCAGATCGTCCCCAATCCAAAACCATGATCTTTTCTACCCTCGTTAACCCCCACCCCAATCCCTCCTCCTTCCAATTTCCAGTTTTCCGTCCTTTGAGTTTCCTTCTGTATCCATCTTGTCCACCACATGCATCCTTCTGCATCCATCTTGTCCACTCCATACATGCGTGTTTTGCGTCCTGTTTTTGTCTGTTGCATTTGGATCCGTTCACTGTACTATATCTTGCACGAGCCTCGACGATGTGTACAATTTTATTTTAATTCCTGCCTTGTGACTTTCTGCTGGGAATGCAATGCTAAACTATCCAGCATCATTCTTGCCAAGAGATTGTTTTGGCAGTACCGATGCACCTTGGGTAGTTAATCAGCTCAGCTTGCATTCCATTTTCGGGTTAGTAGCACAATGTGTATTAGCAGCGAGTGGTGAAATGAACTGCTTCATTAAGGAAGACCAAATTTTGAGAGAGGCGTGCTCTCTGTCATGGGAAATAAGGGGAAGCGAATTTTCGAATAAAAATGGCTTTGACAAAAAAAAGGCAAAAATAAAATATAATCAGCCTTTGGCATTTCCGGGGCATGGAGACACCAAGTTGAGTTAGGGATATGATTGATACAGCCATCCATCTTCCCTGTTTAAACTTGCGTAACTTCCATCTGTTTGATTTAGATGCAAAATATAGACCAGAACAAACTATGCAGCATCAGGGAGACCTTGCTTTGCTATTGGAAAATAAACATCTAATGTATTCAAGGCGTTGGGGCTGACATTCATAATTAGGGTTCCATTGGGCGAGGAAACGATGGGCCCTCTCTATTGGATTATGGCAAATTGTAACAACTGGGGTCTTTTTTCCTTGGAAGCTGAATGTGGGTTTTGACAGGTGAAGTTTCTCATTTGGTTCTCTGCACGAGATCAGTGATTATGACAAATGTCTGAGAAGCAGAGGTTCGGATTTGACCTGGTTCTGCCATCCAGATTTAGCTTTTTCTGGAAGTGATCTTCCAGGCTCATTTCACCATGCTGGTGCTGTTCAGCACCCTGTGGACCTTACTCTCCCTGATGACCAGGCAACTTTATATGCAGAAAAACTGGTGGACTAGCGGAGGAAGCATTGTGCTTACATGTCTGTGTGTGTCAATGGAGGACATTCTCAGGAATTCTATAATATGTCTCTAACAAGCACAGCAGAGAGCGATAGTTTGACATGTAGTTCAGGCCCATTTATATTTGTCTGTTTTGTTACGTATATCTGGTTGATCTGTTTAGTGTGGACAAAGAAAGGTTGTTCCAAGCACGAATCATCAGTCATGTCATGGCATACAACTTTCATGGTCGATGACATGCTTACAAATTTCAAAATCAAATGATGTTTTGCTCCTTCTTCATGCTTCATATTTTGCTCCTTCATGCTTCATTCAAAGGTATTTTAAAAAGTAGATGTGGATGATTGAAATTGCATTTCTATTTTCCATCGTAATTGTTTTTGTCTTTCTCATCAAAACTGTAAAGAAAGTGTCGTTGTAATCTTAATCCAAATGCTCAACTAGCACACTCAGGTAAGGTACGTACACAGCAGAGAGGGGGATGATCAGATTCAGAAAATGGAAATACTAATTTTTTGTGTACACAAAATCGAGGCTCGTGTGAGAGCTAATACATTACACATAAAACATGCACAGACACATAAAACATACAATAAAGGGAGCGGGAGACATTAAGGGGGAGAGAGAGGAAAGTATACAAGCATATTCATCTAGGATAGCATTCATCTAGGATTCATCTGTTTTCCCAATCTTTTCACCCCATAGCCCTCTTCCTTGTGTAAATCACAACTCAAAAAAATCCAAAAAAAAAACATTTCCTTCTCAGTTCTCATTCGTTTATTCGTTCTCATTCGTTTATTCATTCTTATTCGTTCGTTCGTTCGTTCTTCGACCACGTGTTTCTCCCCCATTTCCCCAGATAGATTGTCAAATTTCAACTCGTTATTTTATCGTCCATGCGTTATTGTTTTGATTATAGTTACTTTTGGTTTGAATTTCCTGGAACTTGTAATTATTTAATCGTGTTCTGCTCCTCGTGTGCGGCCTTGTAGTTGTACCCCCGTCGGTGTTTGTTATCTTAATCGTGTTTTGCTTGGCTCTTAGTTTTTTTCCCTTCTACCCCGAACATAATACTCTGTCTAACGTTCTAAATCCCCACCTCCCCCCCCCCCCACCCCCAAAAACCAAACAAACAAAAAAAAAAAACCAAAAACATTTATTTTCCTTTCTCCACGTGTACTGTTGACTCATCCTGTATTTTCTGTCCAGGTGTGCTGTTCGCCCCGCCCCCATTAACTCCTTGCCATCCACCGTTTGCCCTTCACGTGACTCGTGGTGGTCCCTCTCGGCTCTCCCCCCGTTGGTATTTTTGTGCACATAAGATTGTTCACGGTTCTGTTTAAATATTATTTAAATATGTATAACCTTTCCCCTTCAGTGTTTTACTCAGTGGTATTTTACAACACGCTGTTTTTCTTCCTATTTAAAAGGCTTTTCTCAATTTCCTCTCCAACTCATTCCACCTCAAAAAAAAGAAATTCAATATCTTATACGTCTCCCTCACTACATGGTCTAAATTCACATTCATTCCATCCCTCCTCCATCATTCTGAACCGGATTGCTAACTTGAAAATCACAACAAACCCAATTTGTTTTCAATGTTCGTCTTTCATTAATCATCCACTTTCTAAACTCCCCTCTTGCCCCTCCCATCCAAATCCCTCCCCTTGCACCTACACTCCTAAACTCCCCCCTTGCCCCGCCACTCTTAAACTCCCCCCCTACCCCTCCACTCCTGAACTCCCCCCTTGCCCTTCCACTCCTGAACTCCCCCCTTGCCCTTCCCCTCCTAAACTCCCCCCTCACTCCTCCCCTTCAAAACTCCCCCCCAACCCCTCCCATTCAAATCTCCCCCCATACCATTCCTCTCCAATTCTCCCTCCTCCCCCCTCCTCCTCAAAGCTGCCTCCTCCCCACTTCGTCTCCCTTCTATCTCATACCTCCACCCCCCCAACCTTCTTCTTTCCTCTGCCCCCCCTCAAACAACCCCTCACTGTGCCTCATCCCTTCACCTTCAAACCTTTCATCCTCCTCATCCTTCCCTTTCTTGGAACTCTTCTGCAATCGCTGACACACTAACAACTGCTCTCCCTACCTCCCCCTCTCATCCTTCATCTTACCCTACTCCTCCCCTTCCCTGTCCTGTACCCGATGCTCCCTCTCTCTCTTCATTAACGGTATGGACCTCAAACATCCGGGGCCTTCGCTCAAACCTGACTGATCTCTCCATACAGGTTGCTTCTGACAATCCAGACTTGATCTGCTTAACAGAGACTTTCCTCCTTCAAGATGTCTCTGATTCCTTAATATCTCTTCCTGGTTACTCCCTCCTCCGGTATGATAGACCTGAGCCTCGGCCTGGTGGTGGGGTGGCTATCTTTATCAAAAACTCTCTTCCTCACTCTCCTTGCACTGCCCTCTCTCCTCCTCACCCCCAGGAGTACCTCTGGCTACGGCTTCCTCTCCGCTCCCACCTTTTGTTCATAAGTGTTCTGTACCGTCCCCCAAACAGTGATGACTCCATCTACATTTCACTGTCTGACAACATGGACCAACTTCTATCCACTCATCCCAACTCTCTCTTCCTCATATGTGGTGACTTCAATTGTCATCATGCCACCTGGTTGGGTGTGGGTTCCTCTCTCACCAGTCATGGCACCTCAGCAAAGGACTTCTGTGACTCACTGGGATTGACACAATCTGTCAATTTCCCGACCCGGATCTCAGCCAATGGAGTATCTTCTGTTCTAGACTTGGTTATGACTAACTTCCCTGCTAATGTCTGCTGCTCTTCTTCTGCTCCAATCGGTTCTTCTGATCATGTGCTTGTCAAAGTGGACATCTCTCTGGCCATTCTCAGAGAGCCTCCTCAGCGTCGACGAGTCTGGCATTTCACTCAGGCCGACTGGGACGGTCTTCAAGCAGCCATCAATCGTCTGGATTGGTCTCCCATCTCCACTGCCTCTGACATCAATTCTTCCTGGGAATTCTTCCAAAGCAAACTGATCTCTCTCATGCACAGATTTATCCCATCTCGCCTTCAGTTGTCTTACCCTTCCTCCCGTCCATGGTACACTGAATCTTGTGGTGAGGCAGTTGCCCTGAAACAACTTGCCTTTGCCTCTTGGAAGGCTAATCCAACTGAAGGAAATCTCAGTTCCTTCCACCAAGCTCGGAACAAGTGTGTGTCTACCCTCAGGAGTGCCAGGAAGCACTATCTCTCCTCACTCAAGAATGAACTCTCAAACCTGTCTCCTTCCTCCAAATCCTGGTGGCGTCTGGTCAAATCCGTTTCTGGTGTTTGTTCCCCCTCCATCCCCTCCCTTACCTCAAATGGCCACACAGTTGACATCGCACGTGACAAAGCCGAATGCCTTAACTCTGTGTTTGCCTCAAAATCCTTAGTCCCAAACCCATCTCTCTCTGTTCCCACCTTTCCCAGTCGAACCAAACTGCTCCTGGACTCTGTGACCTTCTCTCCTGACAAGGTGGAGGAGTTTTTGTCAAACCTCGACTCTGATTCTGCAACTGGACCAGATGGCATCAGCCCACGGGTCCTAAAATCCTGCTCTGCCGCTCTATCTCACCCTCTCTCTGTTCTTTTCACCCTATCTTTTGCTCAAGGTCATCTGCCAGCATCCTGGAAATCAGCAAACATTACCGCTTTACACAAAAAAGGTGCAAAAACAGATCCTTGCAACTACAGACCAATCAGCCTGCTCCCAATTATCAGCAAAGTCATGGAATCCATCATTGCTTCGGATATGAAATCTTTCCTCTTCTCCAATGGCTTGATCTCTGATCATCAATTTGGTTTCAGACCAGGTCACTCTACTCTGGACATGCTGCTTCTGCTGTCTCAACAATGGATGGAGGTCCTCAATGCCAAACAGGAAATCAGAGCTGTCTCCCTTGACATATCACGTGCCTTCGATACGGTCTGGCACCCAGCTCTGCTCACCAAACTCTCCTCCTATGGTATCCATGGAAATCTCCATGCATGGCTTGCGGACTTCCTCTCTGGTCGTAGTCAACGTGTGGCCCTGAATGGATTTCTCTCATCTCCCCTTCCCGTTCAGGCTGGAGTTCCCCAAGGCAGTGTGCTGGGCCCTGTGCTTTTTCTGGTCTTTATCAGTGATCTCTCCGACTCTCTGAAAAATCCTCTGTATCTCTTTGCTGATGACTCCACTCTCTGCCGCTCCATTCCTCTTCCCTCAGATCGGCAGTCTGCAGCCTCCTCACTCTCTGAAGACCTGGACAAAATCACAGACTGGTCAAACATGTGGAACATGTCTTTCAATCCTGACAAATCTCACACTCTTACTATGTCTCTCCGAAAAGATCGAATGGACAACCCTCCCATCTACTTTCTCAACAATCCTCTCCAAGAAGTTCTGTCGCTCAAGCTTTTGGGTCTCACCATCTGCCATGATCTTTCTTGGGAAAACCACATTTCCAAGCTGGCCTCCAAAGCCAGTCGCCGACTGGGCATCCTCCGTCGTGCGAAGTCCTTCCTAGGCACACCTGAGCTCCTCACCACATACAAGGCTTTCATCCGCAGCTCAATGGAATACTGTTCTCCCCTATGGGCTGGTGCTCCTGCCTCACACCTGGCTCGGCTTCACGCTGTTGAATCCAAAGCTTTCAGAATCATTGGAATCTCCCGCGATGAAGCTATCTCTGAGGGCCTTTCACTCACTCACCGCAGGCAGGTAGGTGGTCTTTCTGTCTTCTACCGACTCCTCTCCGGCCTTGCTCCCCCAGCTCTCTCTGTGCTCTGTCCCCCAAATATTCCTACAGGTCGCACAAGATCTGCCAGCCACCCTCTGATGGTTAAACTGCCGAAATCTCGGCTCTCTGCTCACCTTCACTCTTTCATTCCTCTTTTCTCCCGCCTCTGGAACAAACTCCCACACTCACTTCAATCACACTCCTCCCTCCAGGTCTTCAAAACAGCTGTTCACCACCATCTCTTATCTTCCCCCATCCAAAACCTTGATCTTTTCTACCCCCACTAATTCACCCCAGATCCACCTTGTTTGAAATTCCAACTTCTTTCCTGGAAGTCTTGGCAGTGTCCATATGTTTTTATACCTCTCCCACCCCCCCCCCCCCTTCCCATGCCTTCCCCCCAAAGCCCTCTCCCTCCCACAGTTCTCTCGATGTCTCCATGTCTCTCGGTCCCTGCTCTCAAATGTTGTGTTTGTGTCCTTCCCCCTCTCTCCCCATCTTGTCTACCGCTCCCGATGTTATTTGTTTTGTGTGTCTGTTTGTCTTTCTGTGTGATTAATGTTCGCTCTTTCACGAGCCTCGATCTTGTATACAAAAAAAATAAAAAAAATAAAATAACAACAGTAGAGACGAGGGACGTTGGTAGATATGCTGAAGGGAAGGGCTTGGGGTACATGGTATAAAGCAAACTAACACTACTAGGAATTTCAGGAATGAAGTCGGAGATTGAAAGAGATGGATTTGGGGTGAATAAACGGGGGTAGAAAAGATCAAGGTTTTGGATGGGGAAAGATAAGAGATGGTGGTGAACAGCTGTTTTAAAGACCTGGAGGAAGGAGTAAGATGGAAGAGAGAGAGAGGGGGTTTGTTCCAGAGGCGGTAGAAAAGAGGAAAAAAAGAGTGAAGGTGAGCAGAGAGTCTTGATTTTGGCAGTTTCACCAGAAGAGGGATGCAGGCAGATCTTGTGCGTCCTGTAGGAATATTTGGGGGACAGAGCACAGACAGAGCAGGGGGAGCAAGGCCGGAGAGGAGTCGGGAGAAAACAAAAATACCACATACCTGCCTGTGGTGAGGGAGTGAAAGGCCCTTAGAGTTAGCTTCATCGCGGGAGTTTCCAATGAATCTGCAAGCTTTGGATTCAACAGCCTGAAGCCGAGCTGGGTGTGATGCAGGAGTGCCAGTCCAGAGTGGAGAGCAGTATTCCATTGAGCTGCAGATGGAATCTTTGTGTGTGGTGAGGAGCTCAGAAGTGCCCAGAAAGGACTTCGCACGATGGAGGATGCTGAGTCGGCGACTGGCTTTGGAGGCCAGCTTGGAAATGTGGTTTTCCCAGGAAAAATCATGGTGGATAGTGAAACCCTAAAGCTTGAGTGACAGAACTTCTTCGAGAGGATTGTTGAGAAATTAGATGGGAGGGTTTTCCAGACGGTCTTCTCAGAGAGACGAAAAGTGAGATATTTGTCAGGATTAAAAGACATGTTTCACGTGTTTCAAAAGTTTGTGATTTCTTCCAGGTCAGCAGAGAGTGAAGAGGCTGCTGCCTGCCGATCTGAGGATTGAGATATGGAGCGGCAGCGAATGGAGTCATCATCAAAGCGATAGAGGATTTTCCAGAGAGTCGGGGAGGTCATTGATGAAGACAGGAATAAACACAGGACCCAGAACACTGCCTTGAGGAACTCCAGCATGATCAGGAAGGGGAGATGAGAGAATTCCATTCAAGGCCACACGTTGACTGTGACCGGAGAGAAAATCCGCAAGCCATGCATGGAGATTTCCACAGATATCAAAAGAGGAGAGTTTGGTGAGCAAGGCGGGGTGCCAGACCATATCGAAGGTACAGGATATGTCAAGGAAGACAGCTCTAATTTCCTGATTGACTTTGAGGACCTCGTTCCATTGTTGAGACAGTAAAAGCAGCACGTCCAGAGTAGAATGACCTGGTCTGAATTCAAATTGATGATCCGAGATCAAGCCATTGGAGAAGAGAAAGCATTTTATATCCGAAGCAATGATGGATTCCATGACCTTGCTGATTTTTGGGAACAGGCTGATTGGTCTGTTGTTGCAAGGATCTGTTTTTTGCACCTTTTTTGTGTAAAGCGGTAATGTTGGCTGATTTCCAAGCAGATGACCTTGAGCAAAAGAGAGGGTGAAGAGAGCAGAGAGAGGGTGAGATGGAGCAGCATAGCAGGATTTTAGGATCTCTGGGCTGATGCCGCCCGGTCCAGTTGCAGAATCAGAGTCGAGGGTTGACAGAAACTTCTCCACCTTGTCAGGAGAGAAGGAGACAGAGTCCAGGAGCAGTTGGGTTCGACTGTGTAAGGTGGGTTCAGAGATCGATGGGTTTGTGACACAAGATTTTGAGTCAAACTCAGATTTTGAGGCAAACTTTAATAGATTGGACAAAAGATTGGCAGATGTAGCTTAACATATAGACATATAAGGTGCTGGAGATGGGTAAGAATAATGAAACGAGATTACAAGGTGCAAAGGGCAGCAGTCATGGAGCGTGTGACACAGGAGGAGCATCTAGGGGTGGTAATGGAGGACAGTGCCAAGAAACTATCGGTAAAACAAACAGGGTTCTAGGTTGTACCATAGAGGGATCAATTATATATCAAAGAGATGGTTTTAGCATTGTAAAGGAGTTTAGTGAGAACCTCTTCTCGAATATCATGTTCAGTTCTGGACACCACATCTCAGGAAGGATGTAGATTTCATATGGAGGGTTCAGTTTAGGGATACTAGATTGATTTCAGTTCCAGGCCAAGCACAACTCAGCTAGGGGGAGCGGCTGAAGGAGACAGGTAGTTATCTGTCTTGGTAGTGCTTTCTCTAATTCTCCGCCTTGTCTATGCAGTTCTAAACATGGGACGACGAATTCGAGCGACTTAAACAGAAAACTTTTGTCTCCCTGAGCACAAACCTCTCAAGCTATTCTCGTTTGGTGTTCCTCTCTAAGCACATGGTTGATGGTGCCACCATCTTGGTTTAAAATGCCATATACAGAGTATTGATTTGTAATGCTTGATTAACCTTGTAATTCATATAAATATTTTATTTTGGAAGTTGGTTTATGAAATTGAAGGTAAAAACATTTCCTTTATTTATTTTGAGAGCGAGTATTTCAAAGCTACTTTATAACTGTCCTTCTCAACCTACTAATCCACGGTGTTCATTACAAGGGATTACACTTGCATTTCATTCGGATTTATCTCAGTAATTAATGCAGTGGCTGCAAAGAGAAGATATACTCCAGGAATATGTCATTTCTCCACTGTGATGTATACCGTACCTAAGAGTTGGCTCTAATCACAAAATAATAAACTTGGTTCGAAGGATTTATTAAAACATATACAGTCAAATATTCAAAGTGCAGGGAACACTTTTTGTGGAATTATGGCTTTACTGAGGCATGAGGACGATCACAAAAAGTTTTCTTGCCATTGTAGTGCTGTCAAAATTATGCAGGAACAGTTAATAAGAGAATGCTTTTGGTGTAACTTTATATTCTTTCATTTTTGGCTGGTAGGATAGCATGGCGGTACCTGCAAACACATTTAATTCGCCTATCCTGGGTTCGGATCTCAAACTGTCGTCCTGGTGCTTCACATATTGGGTGATGAATTTCCGGCCCTCAGAAGGATTTTAAGTAGGAGGACCAGTCTTTCAGCACTGGTCGTTTGTGGACGTTAAATACCCCACGGTCCATTTTGCGAAGAAGGGGCGAGTTATTGCCATCACATTGAACACTAACACTCAAAAAAACAACGTTGGGCAGACGTAATTTTGTCCCAGCGGGTCAATGGTGGGTCGACGTTTGACCGACGTCAGACAGAAGTTGGTCAGACGTTGGAACGAAGTGTTGGCCCAACTTTAGAAAGACGTTGGAATTAAATTAGTACAGGCATTTTGTGTTTAAGACCTCACACTAATTGCAACAAAAACTCGCTCACTTGTTTTGTGTCCCTGAATATATCCTCTTTGACCCCAAAAACGTCTTAAGAGATCCTCTGGGGGGAAGTTCTCAAATCGGCAAAATCCAATATGGCCGCTATCCGTCTTAGTGACAATTGTTATTTAAAAAATCAAAAGCAAAACAATCATGAGTAATACCACTTTTTATGGGTTTTTGGGGTCGAGGAATCAAATTCTGATATTATTTTGGTGATATGAGGTCACAGAAACTCTACGAGGTCACCATCAAGGTCATTTTGGGACAACAAGATAAGAATAATGCACAATGCATCTATGTAGTTTGTTTTTTTTAGCAGTGGGGAATCTGCTTCTGATCTTATTTTGATGATTAGAGGTCATGCTCATTCTTTATTGGAGTCAAAAAGGATATTCTTGTGTATCTTCTGAAAAGATTTCGTTTTAAGTAAAACAAAAATTTGTAAAATAAGTAGTGTTAAGTTCCTAGTAAGAAAGCGTGCAGTCGCAGTAAGAGCAATATTTTTCCATGTTATATATTTTTGCAATGGGCATCTTTCAGTTGTGATAATATGAAGTGTTTGATGTTTACTAAGTGTAGATAGTGGTTTCTGTTTTCAGCCATGGAGGTATCTGAAGTGTGTGCCATCCGCAAGAAATCTATAGACGAGAGAGGGTCAACGGCATCAACTCTTGGAGAAAAGGGAAGTTCTGCCATCAACCAGGCCAGCAACGCAAGAAAAGACAGCATTCACACTGTGCCTGGAGAAAAGGGACACAAAGACTGTCGCCGCACATACTGTCACCCACAACAGATAGCCAAGGACACCAAGCAAGAAGAGTCAAAGCCAGCACAAGCAATGACAGACAAGTACTTAGGTCATCTGAGGAGAGGTTCTCTTTCCAGACCAATTGCCTTTTTTGTGGTAGACCAGCAACGTTTGGAAGAAAGAGGAAGAAGCAGGAAGTTCTTCAAGTCAAGACCATTGAATTCAAAGAAACGCTCCTGGCAACATGTCGCGAACGAGCAGATGATTGGTCAGGTACTGTCAAGGCGCGAATTCTGCATGTTCGTGACCTGCACGCTGCAGATGCAGTGTACCATCAGACTTGCAGCGTCAATTTCCGCACAAAGAAGCAGATACCCATGGCTCAGCAGATGAACACGGAAATCTCCAAGAGAGCAAAGCTTGAAAGGCCTAAAGCTGATGAGAAGACTGAAGCATTCTTGGATGTTGCAAAATATCTTGAAGAAAATGACGACGAGCAGATCACTGTCAATGATCTCATTACCCTTATGCAACAGAAACTGTCAGACACAAAATATGAGGCATATGGCTACACCCACATGAAGACGAGGCTGCATGAACACTTTGGTGAGAGGATAATTCAGGCAGGGATTAATGGAAAGCCAAACGTGGTTACCTTCAGCACAACAGCCAGGGAGGTGTTACAGGAATACTACAAAAAGCAGCAGCAGAAAACTAACACTGCTGAAAAGAAGATAAAACTTGTACAGGCAGCTGCTAAACTGATCAAAGAAGACATCAAAGCCATGGAAACATCCCATGAAGTCCATCCATCTTGTATTGACATAAAATCACAAAAATCTGGCCTCAAATATCTACCAGATACTCTGATGATAGTATTGGAAGGACTATTTCCTGGGAAGAATGCTGGCGTCAAAGTGGCATCAATTGGACAAGCAATGATGCAAGCAACCAAGCTCATCTCCCGTTCAACCACAGATGTTGCCACCAACAGCAGGAGCAGCAATGTATCACAGCCTGCGTGTGTACCTGCAAGTTCAAGAATGGAAGGGATCGGCACATGGACTTCGTCCGACTGAGTGGGGGTGGCAGGAGTGTGACGAGGGGCTTGTGCTATTCCAGACAGCCCTAGCTCCTGCTCCTGAAAAACTGCTGCAGGTGATCAGGTGCAACTGTCAGGCTGACTGCAGCACCCTGAGATGCACATGCAAGAAAAATATCATTGAGTGTAATCTAGCTTGTGGAAACTGCAGGGGATCTGGCTGCACGAACTCGCTACAGATGCCATGTGATGATGATGATGATGATGATGATGATGATGATGATGATGATGATGATGACAGTCAAGTTCTGAATTTCTTTATAAACTTGAATTCTTCATTGATTTAAATCCTCTTCACCAAACATTAAGCATGGTATACACTAATAAGTCATTTGAACAACCATGCAAGAACACTGATTTGTCGCAAAACAAAATCCGTTTTTGGTAGGGTTAAACATTGATGATTTTCATAATTTCCCCCCCAGACGATTCCTTAAGACTTTTTTCATGTGATAGACATATCCAGGAATCAAAATTCGTTGAGTTTGTTTTTGTTGCAATTTGTGTGAGGTTGCACAGCTATTTTTCGTAAAATGCCTGTACTTAAAATGTTGGACCAACGTCTTTGTGCTTGCTGGGTATCAAGTGGTCTGCTTTTATTGCATAGTGTTTGACACCTGGATACACTGCTTGCTATGTCAGTGTGGTTGTTGTCTGGGCAACAGTTTCCACACTACGAACAAATTAATTTCCTAGGGTTTTTCGCAAGTCGCATGTGGGTCAGCCATATTTGGCTACGAAGGTGCAAACATTATTTTCTTTCAATTATTACTGTTTAGAGTGAGTGGGCTAAGAAAGTGTGGCTGAGAAAGTGATGGATGAATAACCTTGCACTATTTTTGAGTCATTAAAGATCAAGTTGTGTTTCCAATCAATACCGCCATGAATATGAGCTTTTGATCTTAAGCATGTCGCTTGAGCTGAAATAGCAGCTCAGAATATGGTCATATTTATCTTCTATTTCTCAGCCTTTATAACGCGATCATTTAGGAACCTTTCACCGAAGGCTGTGATTAATCTTCAACTGGTAATAAACTATAAGTTGCAAAAAAAAGGAAGAATAATCTCTGATTTCACATCTGCCCTAGTCGATTTGCAGCAAGAACAAATATATTTTCCTTATTTTTTGGCTATTTATATTCTATTTTTGGTATTTCAGCGCTATTTAAAAACTATTTTTCTCCAAAAAAAATAGCATAATGGGTTATTCTTTCCTATTTTAAGCCTCCACTGACAAAGTCGCTGGAAGCATTATGTTTTCAGTCCGTCCGTCCGTCCATCCGTCCGTCCGTCCGTCCATCCGTCCGTCCGTCCGTCCATCCGTCCGTCCATCCATCCGTCCGTCCGTCCATCCGTCCGTCCATCCGTCCGTCCGTCCGTCCATCCGTCCGTCCATCCGTTCGTGATAGGTTTTTGTTATCGCTGTCAAATCGCTGTCGCGGTTTTTGTCAAAGTCGCTGGAAGCATTTTGTTTTCAGTCCGTCCATCCGTCCGTCCGTCCGTCCGTTCGTAATAGGTTTTTGTTATCGCGATAACTTGAGAACGGCTGAAAGGATCTTAGTCAAACTTGATGCAGGTATGTATAATGGTTTAAGGATGAACTTATTAGGTTTTGGGGTCACAAAGTCAAATGCCAAAGGTCAGAGGTGATGTTACGTAAATATCCTGTTACCGCGATAACGTGTGAACCAGTGAAGGGATTCTGACCAAATTTAGTACACATGCGTATTATGATACAACGATGACCTGATTAGAGTTTGGGGTCAATAGGTCAAAGGTCAAGGTCATGTAATTGGTCTATAATTTGAGAATGGCTGAAATGATTTAATTCAGACTTGGTACAGGTATGCATAATGATATAAAGATTAACTGATTCGATTTTGAGATCAAGCGGACAAAGGTCAAATGTCAGACATCCCATCAGGTAAAATTCTGTTAGCGAGCTAACTTGTGAACCAGTCATGGAATTTTCACCAAACTTGGTATAATTATATATTATGATGCAAAGATAAACTGATTCGATTATGGGGTCAAGAGCTCAAAGATCGGAGGTCATGTTAAGTTACAATTATTTAGTTACCACAATAACTTAAGAACAGCTGAAGGGATTTAAATTAAAACTTGGTACAGGTATGTATAATGAGGAAAATATGAACTGATTAGATTTTGGGGTCAGGAGGACAAAGGACAGAGGTCATGTGAGGTAAAAATCCTATTACTGCGATAACTTGCGAACCAGTGATGGGATTCTGACCAAAGTTGGTACAAGTATGTATTTTGATGCAAAGATTAACTTATTTGATTTTGGGGTCAAGAGGTCAAAGTCTGTAATAGGTCTATAACTTGAGAATGGCTGAAGGGATGAAATTCAAACTTGGCGTAGGTATGCATAATGATGTAAAGATTAACTTATTAGATTTTGGGGGTCAACAGGACAAAGGTGAAATGTCAGACCAGAATAAAATAGAAATTCTGTTACCGAGATGCCTTGTGAACTAGTCATGGGATTTTCACCAAACTTGGTATAATTATATATTATGATGCAAAGATGAACTGATTAATATTTTGGGGGAGAAGAGGTCAAAGGTCGGATGTCATGTTAAGTTACAATTATTTCATTACCACGAGCGATAACTTAAGAATGGCTGAAGGGATCGAAGTCAAACATGGTACAAGTATGTATAATGATGTAAAAATTAACTGATTCGACTTTGGGGTTGAAAAGGTCAGAGGTCATGTTAGTTAAAAAAAATTATGTTGCTGAGCCAACTTGTGAACCAGTGATGGGAATTTTAACAAACCTGGCATAAGTATATATGATATCAAGATGAACTGATTGGATTATATTATCAAGAGGTCAAAGGTGAGAGTTCATGCCAGGTAAAATGAGATTACTTTAGAACAGCTGAATGGATTAAAATCAAACTTGGTACAAGTATGCATTATGATGTAAACATGAACTGAGATTTTGGGGTCAAGAGGTCAAAGGTAATGTTAAGTAAATATTATTTAGTTACCACGGATAACTTAAGAGCTGCTTAATGGATTAAAATAAAACTTGGTACAAGTATGTATAATGATGCATGAATGCGGGCGGAGGCATTTCGGTCGACTTCGCGACGTTGAAGATTGCCATTCTAGTTTAATGCGAAACAGATACATGATTCAGGTCACCGATACCATTTATTTTGAAACCTCGACTGACCGTAGAGATAAAGGTGTTTTGGGGAAAGCTTTGACATGTAGTTCTCAGAATGTTTATATTTTTGTGATCTGTTAACTGAATGTTCCTGTGTGATTAACCATTGTTGAGATCCTTTAGGGTTATACCAATCGATACTCGGTTTAATCTCACGTCAAACCATCCAAATTGTGAAGACACGATTGCTTCAACTCAAAGAGTTTACAAACTTTTTGAGATAAAAACAAACGTAATATTAGGTTTCGCATCCTTATTACCTCTGCCACTGCAGGTGGGCAGAGATTATGTTTTCGCCCCTGTCTGTCTGTCTGTCTGTTTATTTATCTGTGAACATGATATCTCAAAAAGTTGTGGACGGATTCGGACTAAATTTGGTGGACATGTTGAGTATGTGATAAGGACGAAATCCTTAGGTGTTGGTGAAGATACGGATGTGGATTCTAGAATACTTTAAGTGATGATCTTCATCATTGAGAGATACGGGCAAACACGATATGTGGCACGATATCTCAAAAAGTTGTGGACGAGTTATAATCAAACTTGGTGGATGAGTTGGTTAGGTGACAAGAACAAGCCGATCCGATTTGGGTTCAGGTCCGAATCCAGATCCTGGCGGAGATAAGCGCTCCACCGAGTGCAGTTCTCATTGTTGCAGTTGTTAAAAAAGAAAATATTTCTGTGCATCCAATAAAGTGCAAATATACAGCCAGAATTTTTGACAAAGGAATAGCCTGAAATTCGCAGATAGTTGATCACATTGCCTCGAAAAGGTGATAACACTCGAGGCATTAATGACATTGGAAACAAGTTAACTATGTTTTCTTGACAATAATGATCAATCACTCCTTCAAACCACTTTTCAATGTTGCTTGGACACCTTTTTATCACTTGTCCCCGTTGGCATTGGCACCACAGGTGCTGCTCTATCCGAGTCATTGCCACCACCTGTGCGCAGGATGAAAATAATCATCAATCAATACCCTTTCCACGATGTTGGTGCTGCCAAAGGATCTTCATGGGAATTGGAATATTGCTTGTGAAACACGAGGGCATAGGTTTGTGGAGTGGTCGAGAATCGATCAAATCCAGACAAGATAGCTCAGGGTAGTGCAACAGCTAAGCTGCCACTGCTGCTGCCACCTTTGGTACTATCTTCATACTCCCACTCAATTACCATGGAGATGACGGGAAGCCTATATTCATGCGAGATTCATGCATTGGGAATAAAATGCTTGACAAAGTGATTGTCTGCGGAGCGCTGACAGCCCGCAAGTCAACAAGATTGCCCGCTGAGCAACATAATCGTCAACGAGACTGCCTGCCAAGCAACGTAACTACAACAATCATTCCACCATGGAGTCACATATTGTGCCATGAACACCCCCTTTCTATAATTCACTAGAACGACACTCTTCGACGTCACGACGTCGACCGATATGCCTCCGTCGACATTATTACATCATTATAATGCTTATACCAAGTTTGATTTATATCCATTCAGCTGTTCTCAAGTTATCACATTTTTACCTGACATGACCTCTGACCTTTGGCCTTTGACTTTGGGACCCCGAAATATAATCAGTTACTCTTTACATCCTTATACATATCTGTACCAAGTTTGAATTAGATCCCTTTAGCTGTTCTCAAGTTATAGATGTATTACAGACTTTGACCTTTGACCTGTTGACCCCAAATTCTAATCATTTCACCTTTACATCATTATACTCGTACATACATGTACAAAGTTTAAATTGGATCACTTCAGCTGTTCTCTAGTTATAGACCTATTACAGACTTTGGCCTTTGATTGCCCCCAAAATCTAATCAGTTAATCATTACATCATTCTACATACCTGTACCAAGTTTGAATTAGAACACTTCAGCCGTTCTGAAGATATAGACCTATAACAGACTTTGACCTTTGACCACTTGGCCCCAAAATGGAATCATTTTATCGTTACATCATTCTACATAAGTGTCCCAAATTTGGTCAGAATCCCATCACTGGTTCACAAGTTATCACGGTAACAGGATTTTTACCTAACTTGACCTCTGGCCTTTGGCCTTTGAGCTCGTGACCTCAAAATCGAATTAGCTCATCTTTACCTCATTATACATACCTGCACCAAGTTTCACTAAGATCCCTTAAGGCCGTTATCGCGGCAACGAAAACCTATCACGGACTGACGGACGGACGGACAGACAGCCGGACGGCCAACCTGAAAACAAAATGCCTCCGGCGACTTCGTAGGCGGAGGCATAATAAAACAACTGCAGCCAATCAAAATGTGGGCACATAATTTGCCAGGGCCAATGCTGAATTATTCCCTCTATCTTTCCTAAAACTATTTTTATGCCTCCGCCGACGAAGTCGTCAGAGGCGTTATGTTTTCAGGTTGGCCATCTGGCAGTCCGTCCGTCTGTCCGTCCGTTCCTCTCGTATGTGGCCGAAACTGGTTTTTCAACTTTGAACACGTGATAACTGGCACATGGCCTCATGCAGGACGGGCAAACACGTATGTGACCAAAAAACTCTTTTCCATTTAGCACTAGTGATAACTGGCAAATTGGCCTCTCCCTGGATGGGTAAACTCGTATGTGGCCGAAACTCGTTTTTGCACTAGCAACAAGTGTTAACTGGTACAGGGCATCTCCCAGGAAGGGTATACTCATACGTGGTGGAAAGTTGTTTTTGCATTTGAAACGAGTGATAACTGGCAAAAGGCGTCTCTCAGGACGGGCAAACTCTAATGTTGCCGAAACTCGTTTAGGCAGCTGGAACGAATGATAACTGCCACTCGTATGTGGCATTTCCCAGGACGGGCAAACTCATATGTGGCCGAAACACAATTTAGCACTTGGAATGAGTGACAACTAGCAAAACGCGTCTTTCGCGATGGGCAAACTCGTCTGTGCTCAAACTCGTTTTTTCCACTTGGAATGAATGATAATTGAAACGTGGCGTCTCCCAGGACAGGCAAACTCATATGTGAACAAAACTCGTTTTTGCGCTTAGAATGAGTGATAACTGGCACATAGCTTCTCCCCGGATGGACAAACTCGTATGTGGCCGAAAACCCATTTTTGCAATTGGAAAGAGTGAAAACTGCCAAAATGCGTCTCCCAGGAAGGGCAAATTTGAATGTGGCCGAAACTCGTTTTTGCACTGGCAATGAGTGTTAACTGGTACATCGGGTCCCCTCGGAAGGGTAAACTCGTACGTGGACGAAAGTTGTTTTTGCATTTGAAACAAGTGATAACTGGCAAAAGGCGCCTCCAGAACGGGCAAACCCTAATGTTGCTGAAACTTGTTGTTCCACTTCGAACGAGTGATATCTAGCACATGTTGTCGTGGGAGCTGATGGTTGCTTTATGAAACCTTTTCTCATTAGTTTGCTGAACAGGCTGAGAATGCACATCTCATGCTCTGTGATCTTTCTCTCTTGCATTTGTTGTTCTGACCACAAAGCTGGTCTGTGTTTCTCTCTGCTGTATTTGGGATGGTTGACCTTGCAGCTTGAGGAGATTGTGTTCCCGGGCCAGTTGTGGGGTATAATCGTTGGAATAATGGTTTTTATTAGATGCTTGAAAAATTATAATTGTGGCTGTTGTCTAAAGTTTTTGTTTTTCAGCAACGGAGATCCCCAGAAGCACAACACACCAGCACAACACACCAGCACTCAGATGTTGCTGCTAGTCATGATAGAGACACCATTAGTACATAGTGAAGCGCGACTGAAACAAGATGTATGGCCAGCATTGGGGGAATGAACTTGGGTTTCATGAATAAAGATCAAAGTGGGATAAATTTGGGAAGGTCCACCTACACTCACAATGTTGTAAATGTCCCTCAAAAGAACCCAAGCCTGATACAGATTGAGGCCAAGTGTCGCCCAGAACGAAGAGGATGGGTTGGATTGGGAAAAAGCTTTAGTCACCACACATCATCTCACAGGGACAGGCATCTTTGACGATTTCGGTGTATTTTTGGGGTTACTGCAAAATTATTTGGGGTCTTCAGGGTCTCTTCGGTGTGTCTTCAGGGTGTTTTGAGTATTCAGGGCTTTTTGGATATTCGGGATCTTTTGGATATTCTCGTTATTTTGCGTCTTCAGGGTCTTTTGGGTCTTTAAGGGTATTTCAGTGCATTCATGGGTCTTGGTAGTCTTCAGGGGTCTTGGAGGATTTAAAGGGTCATCAAAGATCTGAGGGGTTTCAGCAGTTTAATTAAGAGGGTAAAATCAGAGGGCATGAGATGTCTTTCAAATCGTATGATTTCTCCACATGGGACAATGTTTGTTTGCGGAGATAAAGCTTACCCCTATTTATTTGATAACTGGAAGGGAGTCTGCTATTTGAGCTAAGTGGAACCGGAAATCTTGATACTGAATGATCTCACTCAAAACTTCGGACTAGAAGGGAAGATCTGGGTACAATGAATCGGCTTTCAGGATGGTTTGGCAGCCTTGGGCACACGATATTGTCTTATATTTTATGGGGCCTTACGATAATCGTAGGGCTTGTTTTTGCTGTGTTCATAATGAAAAATCTTCTTCGCCTGTGTTTTGAGAGATTTTTTTCCTTGCTCTAAGTCTCTGTTGGCCCAACTGCAAATGAACGAGAAAGAGAACGAAAATGACGATGAGGAACCGTCCGATCCACCTGTTACTCCGGATCCCCCTGAGCCCACGTCCATGGATGACTTCAACACAAAGGAAGTCTCTCTCTTTTCCTTAGATTACCAAGCTCTGTACTCGAAACAGGAACAGATGATACAGGAGATTGATGATCTTATGTATTCCCCAGAACAACAACATGTGCGGGCTCTTATGAGCATGGACCTAAATTAACCTCGATTATCTGCAAGGACCGCGTTTGTGCGAGATTGAAGGAGCCAGTTCCGCAGGGGAGTTGGTCGCCCTCTAGTGGAGCACTTCTTCATTGGACCAGACGTCTTCGTTGCAGATCTGAAATGTTAATGGAATTCCAGAGAGAATGTTCTATGATATTAAAAATTATTATTTAATATCTGAACGGGAGAAAGGAATGTGGGAGCTGATGGTTGCTTTATGAAACCTTTTCTCATTAGTTTGCTGCACAGGCTGAGAATGCACATCTCATGCTCTGTGATCTTTTTCTCTTGCATTTGTTGTTCTGACCACAAAGCTGGTCTGTGTTTCTCTCTGCTTATCTGAAGATTTTAAAACACATTGTTGGTTTTTCAGGAGAACAGGCCGCCCTGTGTTGGAATCGGACCTTTAAGATTGTATGCGTTGCACTGTGGGTGCGTGGCATATTCTTGGAAGGAAACACTTGCAATATTCTTATCTCCACTGCGCTGGAAATTGCCTGCTTGTATATAAATGAAGCTCACTGGGAATTGTATTTGAGAAAGGAACTGGCCATATTCGTGCCCTCCTATTTTCCCGCATGTCACGGCTCTGTAATAAAAACGGCTCATATTCTCAAGGCGTTTGTCCTAAGTTCTTCTCGGACAAGCGGACATCGAGCCACGATAGTGTCTCCCAGGAAGGGAAACTCTAATGTGGCCGAAACTGTATTTTGAACATTGAACGAGTGATAACTGGCTCGTGGCCTCTCCCCGGATGGGTGAACTCTCATGTGGCTGAAACTCGTTTTTGCACTGGGAACGCATGAAAACCGGCAAAAGGCATCTCTCAGAACGGGCAAACTCTAATGTTGCTGAAACTCGTTGATGCACTTGGAACGAGTCTTAACTGGACAATGGCCTCTCCCAGGACGGCAAACTCGTATGTGGACGAAACTCATTTTTGCACTGGAAAAGAATGATAACTGGAAGATGCGTCTCCCAGGAAGGGAAACTCGTATGTGGACGCAACTCCTTTTTGCACTTGGAACATGTAATACCTGGCAAAAGGTGTCTTCCAGGATGGGCAAACTCGCATGTGCGCAAAATTCGTTTTTGCACTTGTAATGACTGATAACTACTCGTACATGGTGTCTCCCAGGACGGGCAAACTCATATGTGGCCGAAACTCGTTTTTACACTTTGAGGAAGTGATAACTAGCACATGGCCACTTCCAGAACGGGTAAACCCATAAGTAGCCGAAACTCATTACAGCACTTGGAACGAGTATTGACTGGCAAAAGGCATCTCCCAGGTCGGGCAAACCCATATGTGGCCGAAAATCATTTTTGCACTGGAAAAGAATGATAACTGGAAGATGCGTCTCCCAGGAAGGGAAACTTATATGTGGACGAAACAAGTTTTGGCACTTGGAACAAGTAATACCTGGCAAAAGGTGTCTGTCAGGACGGGCAAACTCGTCTGTGGCTGAAACACATTTTTGCAATTGAAACGAGTGACAACTGGAACATGCGTTTACCTGGAGGGGAAACTCATATTTTGCTGAAACTTGTTTTTGTACTTTGAACGAGAGATAACTGGAACATGGCGTCTCGCAGGACGGGGAAATTCATATGTGGCCAAATCTCATTTTTGCACTGGGAACGAGGGATAACTGGATCATGCGTCTTCCCAGGAAGGGAAACTTGCATGTGGACGAAACTCGTTTTTACATTTGCAACAAGTGATACATAACAAAAGGCGTCTCTCAGGAACACAAACTCGAATGCAGCCGAAACTCGTTTTTCCACTTTGAACAAGTGAAAACGAGCACATCGGGTCTCCCAGGACGATCAAACTTATATGTGGCCGAATCTCGTTTTTGCACTTTGAGCAAGTGATAACTGGAACATGCATCTCCCAGGAAGGATAAGCTCATACGTCGACGAAAGTTGTTTTGACAAATTGAAACGATTGATTGCTGGTGCATGGCCTCTCGCATTATGTGCATTCTCATATGTGGCCAAAACTCGCTTTTCCACTTACAACTATTGCTAACTGGCACATGGCGTCTCCCAGAACGGGTAAACTCAGATGTGGCCGAAAATCATTTTTGCACTTGGAATGAGATATAACTGACAATCGGCATTTCGCAGGACAGGCAACCCAGAATGTACCCGGAACTCATTTTTGCACATGGAACGAGTGATAACAGGCACATAGCGTCTCCCAGTATGGGTAAATTCGTATGTGCGCAAAATTCCTTTTTGCACTTTGAACGAGTTATAACGAGCACATGGCCACTCCCAGAATGGGTAAACTCAAAAGTGGCCGTATCTCATTTTAGCACTTGGAACCAGTATTAACTGGCAAAAGGCGTCTCACAGGACGGGCAAACCCGTATGTGGCCGAAACTCATTTTTGCGATTGAAATAAGTGATAACTGGAACATGCGAAAATCATTTTTGCACTTGGAATAAGATATAACTGGCAATACGCGTTTCTCAGGACAGGCATCCCTGAATGTACCCGAAACTCATTTTCGCACATTGATCGAGTGATAACTGTCACATGGCGTCTCCCAGGACGAGAAACTTGTATGTTGACGAAACTCCATTTTACACTTGGAACATGTAATACCTGGTAAAAGGCGTCTGTCAGGACGCGAAAACTCGTCTGGGGCTGAAACTCATTTTTGCGATTGAAAGGAATGATAACTGGAACATGCGTTTACTTGGAGGGGAAAGTCATATGTGGCTGAAACTTTTGTTTGCCCTTTGAACGAGAGATAACTGGCACATAGCGTCGCCCAAGATGGGCAAACTCGCATGTGTGCAAAATTCGTTTTTGCACTTTGAACGAGTGATAACGAGCACAACTGATAACGAGTGATAACGTGATAAGTGATAACGAGTGCCACTTCCAGAACGGGTAAACTCATGTGGCCGAAACTCATTTTAGCACATGGAACGAGTATTAAGTGGCAAAAAGCGTCTCCCAGACCGGGTAAACTCAGATGTGGCCGAAAATCATTTTCGCACTTGAAGCGAGTGATAACTTTCACATGGCGTCTCCCAGGACGAGATCTTGCATGTGGACGAAACTCCTTTTTGCACTTGGAACATGTAATACCTGGCAAAAGGCGTCTTCCAGGACAGGCAAACTCGTGCGTGCGCAAAATTACTTTTTGCACTTGCAATGATTGATAACTACTAGTACCTGGTGTCTTCCAGGATGGGCAAACTTATGTGGCCGAAACTCGTTTTGGCACTTTGAGCAAGTGATAACTGGAACATGCATCTCCCAGGAAGGGAAACTCGCTTCTGGCCGTACCTCGAATTTGCACTTTGTACGAGTGATAACTGCAACGTGGCTTCTCTCAAGATGGGCGTCGTGGATTCTCTCAGGTAACTGGCACGTGGCTTCTTCTGATAACTGGTATGTGGCTTCTCTCAGGACGGGCAAACTCGTATGTGCGCAAAATTCGTTTTTGCACTTTGAATGAGTGATAACTAGCACATGGCCACTCCCAGAACGTGTCAAGTCATTTGTGGACGAAACTCATTTTTGCACTGGAAAAGAATGATAACTGGAAGGGAAACTCGAATGTGGACGAAACATTTTTTTGCACTTGGAACCAGTATTAACTGGCAAAAGGCATCTCCCAGGATGGGCAAACTCGTCTGTGGCTGAAACTCATTTTTGTGATTGAAACGAATGATAACTCGAACATGTGTCTACCTGGAGGGGAAACGCATATGTGGCTGAAACTTGTGTTTGCACTTGGAAAGAGAGTTAACTGGAACCTGCGTCTCCCAGGAAAGGAAATTCATGTGTGGACGAACTCCTTTTTGCACTTAGAACAAGTAATACCTGGCAAAAGGTGAGTTCCAGAACGGGCAAACTCGTATGTGCGCAAAATTCGTTTTTGCACTTTGAATGAGTGATAACTAGCACATGGCCACTCCCAGAACGGGTCAACTCATATGTGGCCGAAAATCATTTTTGCACTTGGAACGACTATTAACTGGCAAAAGGCGTCTCCCAGGAGGAGCAAACCCGTGTTTGGCGGAAACTCATTTTTGCACTGGAAAAGATTGATAACTGGAACATGTGTCTCTCAGGAAGGGAAACTAGTATGTGGACGAAACCTGTTTTGCACTTGGAACGAGTAATACCTGGCAAAAA
Organism: Myxine glutinosa; assembly: GCF_964187855.1. Lineage (NCBI taxonomy): Eukaryota > Metazoa > Chordata > Myxini > Myxiniformes > Myxinidae > Myxine > Myxine glutinosa. The sequence continues at coordinate 171,927,383 of NC_136262.1, forward strand.
GGTATCTATCAGGATGGGCAAACTTCTCTGTGGGCGAAACCCATTTTTGCGATTGAAACTCGTGATAACTGGAACATGCGAAAATCATTTTTGCTCTTGGAATGATATATAACTGGCAATAGGAATTTTTCAGTACAGGCAACCCCGAATGTACCCGAAACTCATTTTCGCACATGGAACGAGTGATAACAGGCACATAGCATTGCCCAGGATGGGCAAACTCGTATGTGCGCAAAATTAGATTTTGCACTTTGAACGAGTGGTAACTGGCACGTGGCTTCTCTCAGGACATGCGTCGTGGATTCTCTCAGGTAACTGGCACGTGGCTTCTTCTGATAACTGGTACGTGGCTTCTCTCAGGATGGGCAAACTCTTATGTGCGCAAAATTCGTTTTTGCACTTGTAATGACTGATAACTACTCGTACATGGTGTCTCCCAGGACGGGCAAACTCATATGTGGCCGAAACTCGCTTTTGCACATTGAGCAAATGATAACTGGAACATGGGCTCTTCAAGAATGGGTAAACTAATAAGTGGCCGAAACTCATTTCAGCACTTGGAACGAGTATAAACAGGCAAAAGGCATCTGCCAGGTCGGGCAAACCCGTATGTGGCCGAAACTTCCTTGTTTAAAATCTCAACTCAAAAAAAAAAAAAAACCAAAAAAAAATTTCCTTCTCTGTTCTTATCCGTTTGTTTGTTCTTATTTGTTCGTTCGTTCTTCGACGACGTTGTTCGTAATCACGTGATCACGTTGTTAAAAATGTTTAAACTGTCCCCTGAAGAACTGTATTCTGTCGTATACTATAACACCTTTTTCTTCTTCTTCTATAAAAGGATGCTTTCGACTTGCTCACCAAATCTATTCATTCCAAAAAAGTATTCCATCTCTTACAGTGCCTCTTTCATACATTCCCTAAACTCTCCAGCACTCCACCCATCCCTCAGCGTCCTCAAACGTATTTTTGACTCGAAGGTCTCAAGAAACTCATTTTGCAATAAATGTTCGTTTCCCATTCATCGTACACTTTTCAAAACCAAATCTCACCCCACCCCTCCAAATCTTCCCCATCACCCCTTCTCTCCAAAACTTCCCCATCATCCCTTCCCTCCAAAACTTCCCCATCACCCCTCCCCTTCAAATCTATCCCCTTGCCCCTCCCCTCCAAATCTTCCCCATCACCCATCTCTTTCAAATATTCCCCCTTTCCCCTCCCCTCCAAATCTTCCCCATCACCCATCCCTTTCAAATCTTCCCCCTTGCCCCTCCCCTCCAAATCTTCCCCATCACCCCTTCCCTCCAAAACTTCCCCATCACCCCTCCCCTCCAAAACTTCCCCATCACCCTTCCCCTCTAAAGCTACCCCCTTGCCCCACCCCTCCAAATCATCCCCATCACCCATCTCTTTCAAATCTTCCCCCTTGCCCCTCCTCTCCAAATCTTCCCCATCACCCATCCCATTCAAATCTCCCCCCTTGCCCCTTCCCTCCTAAACTCCCCCACACCCCTCCCCTCCGAGACTCTCCCTCGCTCCTCCCCTCCTGGACTCCCCTCTCACCCCTCCTCCTCAAAGCGTCCTCCCCGCTTCTTCCCCCTTCCAACTTTCACCTTCATCTCCCCCAACCTTCTGCCTCACTCTTCCCCCTCCTCAAATAACACCTCACTGCGCCTCACCCAATCACCATCAAACCTTTTGTCTGCCCCATTCTTCCCTTTCTCCAAGCTATTCTGAAATCTCTGACACACCTTCAACAGCTCTCCCTACCTCTTCCTCCTCTTCCACATCTTACCCTACCGCTCCCCCCCCCCCCTGTTCTGTATCCGATGCTCCCCCTTCATCTTCTTTAACAGTATGGACCTCAAACATCCGGGGCCTTCGCTCAAATTTGACTGATCTCTCCGTACAGGTTGCTTCTGACAAACCAAACGTGATCTGCTTAACAGAAACTTTCCTCCTTCATGATGTCTCTGATTCCTTGGTATCTCTCCCAGGTTACTCCCTCCTCCGGTATGATAGATCTGAGCCTTGTCCTGGAGGTGGGGTTGCTATCTTTATAAAAAACTCTCTTCCTCACTCGCCCTACACTGCCCTCTCTCCACCTCACCCCCAGGAATACCTTTGGCTACGGCTTCCCCTTCGCTCCCACCTTATGTTCATATGTGTGTTGTACCGTCCACCAAACAGTGATGACTCCATCTACATCTCGCTGTCTGATAATATGGACCAACTTCTATCTACTCATCCCAACTCTCTCTTCCTCATATGTGGTGATTTCAATTGTCACCATGCCAGTTGGCTGGGTGTGGGTACCTCTCTCACCAGCCATGGCTCTTCAGCAAAGGACTTCTGTGACTCACTGGGACTGACACAATCTGTCAATTTCCGGACCCGGATCTCAGTCAACGGAGCATCTTCTCTTCTGGACTTGGTTATGACTAACTTCCCTGAAAATGTCTGCTGCTCTTCTTCTGCTCCAATCGGCTCATCTGATCATGTGCTTGTTAAAGTGGACATCTCTCTGACCATTCTCAGAGAGCCTCCTCAGCGTCGACGAGTCTGGCATTTCACTCAGGCCAACTGGCATGGTCTTCAAACAGCCATCAATCATCTGGACTGGTCTCCCATCTCTACCGCCTCTGACATCATCTCATACTGGGAATTCTTCCAAAGTAAATTTCTCTCTCTCATGCACAGATTTATCCCATCTCGTCTTCAGTTGTTATACCCTTCCTCCCATCCATGGTACACGGAATCTTGTGGTGAGACTATTGCCCAGAAACAACTTGCTTTCGTCTCCTGGAAAGCAAATCCAACGGAAGGAAATCTCATTTACTTTCACAAAGCCTGAAGCAAGTGTGTGTCCACCCTCAGGAGAGCCAGGAAACAATATCTCTCCATTCTCAGGACTGAACTCTCTTATCTGTCGCCCTCTTCCAAATCCTGGTGGCCTCTGGTCAAATCTGTTTCTGGTGTTTGTTCCCCCTCCATCCCCTCCCTCACCTCAAACGGCCACATGGCTGACTCCGCACGTGAAAAAGCTGAATGCCTCAACGCTGTGTTTGCCTCTAAATCTTGTGTCCCAAACCCATCCCTCTCTGTAACCACCGTACCCAGTTGTACCCAGCTGCTCCTGGACTCTGTGTCCTTTCGTCCTGACAAGGTGGAAAAGTTTCTGTCAATCCTCGACTCTGATTCTGCAAATGGACCTGATGGCATCATCAGATGGACCTGATGACCTGATGGCATCCTAAAATCCTGTTCTTCCACTCTTTCACACCCTCTCTCTGTTCTCTTCACCCTCTCTTTTGCTCAAGGTCATCTGCCTTCTGCTTGGAAATCTGCCAACATCACCACTTTGCACAAAAAAGGTGCAAAAACAGATCCCAGCAACTACAGACAAATCAGCCTTCTCCCAATTATCAGCAAAGTCATGGAATCCATCATTGCTTCAGATATGAAATCTTTCCTCTTCTCCAATGGCTTGATCTCTGATCATCAATTTGGTTTCAGACCTGGTCACTCTACTCTGGACATGCTGCTTCTGCTTTCCCAACAATGGATGGAAGTCCTCAATGCCAAACAGGAAATTAGAGCTGTCTCCCTTGACATATCACGTGACTTCGATACGGTCTGGCACCCCGCTCTGCTCACCAAACTCTCCTCTTTTGGTATCCATGGAAATCTCCACGCATGGCTGGCGGACTTCCTCTCTAGTCGTAGTCAACGTGTGGCCCTGAATGGGTTTCTCTCATCTCCTCTTCCTGTTCAGGCTGGAGTTCCCCAAGGCAGTGTTCTGGGCCCTGTGCTTTTTCTGGTCTTCATCAATGATCTCTCTGACTCTCTTGAAAATCCTCTCTATCTCTTTGCTGATGACTCTAATCTCTGTCGCTCCATTCCTCATCCCTCAGATCAGCAGTCTGCAGCCTCCTCACTCTCTGAAGACCAGGACAAAATCACAGACTGGGCAAACAAGTGGAACATGTCTTTCAATCCTGACAAATCTCACACTCTTACGATGTCTCTCCAAAAAGACCGACTGGACATCCCTCCCATCCACTTTCTGAATAATCCTCTCCAAGAAGTTCTGTCACTCAAGCTTTTGGGTCTCACTATCTGCCATGATCTTTCCTGGGAAAACCACATTTCAAATCTAGCCTCCAAAGCCAGTCGCCGACTGGGCATCCTCCGTCGTGCGAAGTCCTTCCTTGGCACACCTGAGCTTCTCACCACATACAAGGCTTTCATCCGTAGCTCAATGGAATACTGCTCTCCCCTCTGGGCTGGTGCTCCTGCCTCACACCTAGCTCGTCTTCACGCTGTTGAAACCAAAGCGTTCAGAATCATTGGAATCTCCCACGATGAAGCTAACTCCAAGGGCTTCTCACTCACTCACCGCAGGCAGGTAGGTGGTCTTTCCGTCTTCTACCGACTCCTCTCTGGCCTTGCCCCCCCAGCCCTCTCTGGGCTCTGTCCCGCAAATATTCCTACAGGTCGCACAAGATCTGCCTGCAACCCTCTTATGGTTAAACTGCCAAAATCAAGACTCTCTGCTCACCTTCACTCCTTCATTCCTCTTTTCTCCCGCCTCTGGAACAAACTCCCCCACTCTCTTCAATCCCACTCCACCCTCCAGGTCTTTAAAACAGCTGTTCACCACCATCTCTTATCGTCCCCCATCGAAAACCTTGATCTTTTCTACCCCCGCTAATTTCACCCCAATTCCACTTTTTTGAAATACCAACTTCTGTCCTGGAAGGCCTTGCTGTCCTTGTGTTTTATACTTCTCCCACCCCCCCCCCCCTTCCTGCGCCTCCTCCTCCCAAGTCCTCTCCCTCCCACACATCTCCCTGCTCTCAAATGTTGGGTTTGTGTGCTTCCCCGTCTCTCCCCATCTTGTCTTCCGCTCCCTCTTTTTGTGTATTTTGTTTGTCTGGTTGATTTGTTTGTGAAGTAAATGCCAGCTCTTTCACGAGCCTCGATTCAGTATACAAAAAAAACAAACTCATTTTTCACGAGAAAAGAATGATAACTGGAAGATGCGTCTCCCAGGAAGGGAAACTCGTATGTGGACGAAACCTGTTTATGCACTTGGAAAGAGTATTAACTGCCACCTGGAATCTCACAGGACGAGCAAACTCATATGTGGCCGAAACTCGTTTTTGCACTTTGAGCAAGTGAGAACTGGAACATGCATCTCCCAGGTTGGGCAAACCCGTATGTGGCCGAAACTCATTTTTGCACTGGAAAAGAATGATAACTGGAGGATGCGTCTCCCAGGAAGGGAAACTCGAATGTGGACGAAACCTGTTTTTGCACTTGGAACAAGCAATACCTGGCAAAAGGTGTCTGTCAGGACGGGCAAACTCGTCTGCGGCTGAAACTCATTTTTGCGATTGAAACGACTGATAACTGGAACATGTGTTTTGTGTTTACCTGGAGGGGAAACTCATATTTGGCTGAAACTTGTTTTTGTACTTTGAACGAGAGATAACTGGAACATGCGTCTCCCAGGAGAGGATATTTGTGTGTGGACAAAAGTCCTTTTTTTCACCTGGAACAAGTAATAGCTGCCAATAGGTGTTTTCCAGAACGGGCAAACTCGTATGTGCGCAAAATTCGTTTTTGCACTTTGAACGAGTGATAACTAGCACATGGCCACTCCCAGAACGGGTCAAGTCATTTGTGGACGAAACTCATTTGAGCACTTGGAAAGAGTATTATCTGCCACCTGCCATCTCCCAGGATGAGCAAACTCACATGTGGCCAAAACTCGTTTTTGCACTTTGAGCAAGTGATAACTGGAAAATGCATCTCCCAGGTCAGGCAAACCCGTATGTTGCCGAAACTCATTTTTGCACTGGAAAAGAATGATAACTGGAAGATGCCTCTCCCAGGAAGGGAAACTCGTATGTGGACGCAACTCCTTTTTGCACTTGGAACATGTAATACCTGGCAAAGGGCGTCTTCCAGGAAGGGCAAACTCGTTTGTGGGCAAAATTAGTTTTTGCACTTGTAATGACTGATTACTCGTACATGGTGTTTCCCACGACGGGCAAACTCATATGTGGCCGAAACTCGTTTTTGTACTTTGAGCAAGTGATAACTAGCAGATGGCCACTTCCAGAACGGGTAAACTCATAAGTGGCCGAAACTCATTTTCGCACATGGAACGAGTGATAAAAGGCACATTGCGTCGCCCAGGATGACCAAACTCGTATGTGGCCAAAAATTTGCTTTTTCACTTCGAACTAGTGAGAAATGGCACATTGTTTCTCGCAGGATGGGCCAACTATTGTGTGGCTGAAACTCATTTTTGCACTTGGAGCGACTGATCACTGTCACATGGCGTACCCCAGGACAAGAAACTTGTAAGTGGACGAAACTCCTTTTTGCACATGGAACATGTAATACCTGGCAAAAGGCGTCTTTCAGGACGGGCAAACTCGCATGTGCGCAAAATTCGTTTTGGCACTTGTAATGATTGATTACTCGTACATGGGGTCTCCCAGGACGGGCAAACTCATGTGTGGCCGAAACTCGTTTTTACACTTTGAGCAAGTGATAACGAGCACATGGCCACTTCCAGAACGGGTAAACTCATAAGTGGCCGAAACTCATTACAGCACTTGGAACGAGTATTGACTGGCAAAAGGCATCTTCCAGGTCGGGCAAACCCATATGTGGCCGAAAATCATTTTTGCACTGGAAAATAATGATAACTGGAGGATGAGTCTCCCAAGAAGGGAAACTCGGATGTGGACGCAACTCCTTTTTGCACTTGGAACATGTAATACCGGGCAAAGGGCGTCTTCCAGGACGGGCAAACTCGCATGTGCGCAAAATTAGTTTTTGCACTTTGAACGAGTGATAACTGTCACATGGCGTCTCGCAGGACGAGAAACTTGCATGTAGACGAAACTCTTTTTGCACTTGGAACATGTAATACCTGGCAAAAGGCGTCTTCCAGGACGGGCAAACTCGCATGTGCGCAAAATTCGATTTTGCACTTGTAATGACTGATAACTACTCGTACCTGGTGTCTCCCAGGACGGGCAAACTCATATGTGGCCAAAACTCGTTTTTGCACTTTGAACAAGTGATAACTATCACATGGCCACTTCCAGAACGGATAAACTCATAAGTGGCCGAAACTCATTACAGCAATTGGAATGAGTATTGACTGGCAAAGGGCATCTCCCAGGTCGGGCAAACCCATATGTGGCCGGAAATCATTTTTGCACTGGAAAAGAATGATAACTGCAAGATGCGTCACCACTTTCCGCACTCCTGCTCTTGTGCTGCTTCTGCTTTCCTGGGCTTTCCTGGGCTCTTGTTGAAAACCACTTTTCGCAATTGGGTTGGTTTTGCAAAACCACTGATCGCACTTGTGCTCGTGTTGAAAACCACTTTCCACACTTGTGTTATTGTTGCAAACAACTTTCCGCACTCACGCTCGTGTTGAAAACCATTATTCGCATTTGTGTTAGTGTTGCAAAAACCAATTTCCACACTTCTGCTGCCGTTGAAAACCACTTTCAGCACTCGTGCTAGTGTTGAAAACCACTTTTCGCATTTGGTTTAGTATTGCAAAACCACTTTTCGCACTTGTATTATTGCTTCAAAAACCACTTTCGGTGCTCGTGATTGTGTTGTAAACCACTTATCGCATTTGTGTTAGTGTTGCAAAAACCACTTTCCGCACTCGTACTGGCATTTGAAAACCACTTATCGCACTTGTGTTAGTGTTGCAAAACCACTTTCACACTTGTGTTAGTGTTGCAAAACCACTTTTCGCACTTGTGTTAGTGTTGCAAAACCACTTTTTGCACTTGTGTTAGTGTTGCAAAACCACTTTTTGCAGTTGTGTTAGTGTTGCAAACCATTTTCTGCACTTGTGCTGGTGTTTAAAACCACTTTCCGCACTCGTGTTAGTGTTGCAAACCATTATTCGCATTTGTGGTTGTGTTGCAAAAACCATTTTCCAGACTTGTGCTGGCATTGAAAACCACTTTTCACACATGTGCTAGTATTGCAAAACCACTTTCTGAACTTGTGCTGGCGTTGAAAACCACTTGTAGCGCATCTGCTAGTGTTGCAAAACAATTTGTCTCACTTGTGTTGGTGTTGCAAAACCACTTTTCGCACTTGTGCTGGCGTTGAAAACCACTCTCCACACTTGTGTTAGTGTAGCAAAACCAATTTCCACACTTGTGCTTGTATTGAAAACAACTTTCCGCACTCATGCTCGTGTTGAAAACCACTTTCGGCACATGGTTTAGAATTGCAAAACCATTTTCCGCACTCGTGCTGGTGTTGAAAAACACTTATCACATTTGTTTTAGTGTTGTAAAGCCACTTTTCGCACTTGTGTTATTGTTGCAAAAACCTCTTTCGGCACTCGTACTGGTGTTGAAACCCACTCATCACACTTGTTTTGGTGTTGAAAAATGACTTTTCGCACTTGGGTTAGTGTTTCAAATCCACTTTTCGCACTTGCGCTGGTGTTGAAAACCACAATTCGCAATTGTGTTAGTGTTGCAAAACCATTTTCCGCACTTGTGCTAGTGTTTAAAACCACTTTCAACACTTGTGTTAGTGTTGCAAACCACTTTCCGCACTCGTGTTAGTGTTGCAAACTATTATTCGCATTTGTGCTTGTGTTGCAAAAACCATTTTCCAGACTTGTGCTGGCATTGAAAACCACTTTTCACACATGTGCTCGTGTTGCAAAACCAATTTCCGCACTTGTGCTGGCATTGAAAACCACTTCTGCACATCTGCTGGAGTTGAAAACCACTTTTCTCGCTCCTGTTCGTGTTCAAAACCTCTTTTTGCACTTGTGTTAGTGTTGCAAAACCCATTTGTCTCACATGTGTTGCTGTTGCAAAACCACTTTTAGCACTTGACCTTGTGTTGCAGAACCACTTTTCTCAGTTGTGCTGGCATTGAAAACCACTTTTTGCCCTTGTGATAGTGTTGCAAAACCACTTTCTACACTTGTGCTGGTGTTGAAAACCACTTTTTGCGCATCTGCTAGTGTTGCAAAACAATTTGTCTCACTTGTGTTGGTGTTGCAAAACCACTTTTCGCACTTGTGCTGGCGTTGAAAACCACTCTCCGCACTTGAGCTAGTGTTGTAAAACCATTTTCCACACTTGCACTCGTGTTGAAAACCACGTTCTACACTTGTGTTAGTGTTGCAGAACCACTTTTCTCACTTGTGCTGTCTTTGAAAACCACTTTCCGCACACGTGCTAATGTTGTAAAACATTATTCGCATTTGTGTTTGTGTAGAAAAAACCATTTTCCGGACTTGTGCTGGCATTGAAAACCACTTTTCACACATGTGTTCGTGTTGAAAAACCATTTCCCACACTTGTGCTGTCGTTGACAACCACTTTTTGCACATCTGCTGGTGTTGAAAACCACATTTCGCGCTCCTTTTCATGTTCAAAACCACTTTTTGCACTTGTGTTAGTGTTGCAAAACCATTTGTCTCACTTGTGTTTCTGTTGCAAAACCACTTTTTGCACTGGTACTGGCGTTGAAAACCACTTTCCACACTGGACCTTGTGTTTCAAAACCACTTTTCTCACTTGTGCTGGCATTGAAAACCACTTTTTGCTCTTTTGTTAGTGTTGCAAAACCACTTTCCACACTTGTGCTGGCTTTGAAAATCACTTTTCACACATGTGCTAGTATTGCAAAACCACTTTCTGCACTTGTGCTGGCGTTGAAAACCACTGATAGCGCATCTGCTAGTGTTGCAAAACAATTTGTCTCACTTGTGTTGGTGTTGCAAAACCACTTTTCGCACTTGTGCTGGCCTTTAAAACCACTCTCCTCACTTGTGTTAGTGTTGCAAAACCAATTTCCACACTTATGCTTGTATTGAAAACAACTTTCTGCACTCATGCTCGTGTTGAAAACCACTTTCCGCACATGGTTTAGAATTGCAAAACCATTTTCCGCGCTCGTGCTGGTGTTGAAAACCACTTACCACACTTGTTTTAGTGTTGCAAAACCACTTTTCGCTCTTGTGCTCATGTTGCAAAGCCACTTTTCGCAATTGTGTTGGTGTTGCAAAATGACTTTTCACACTTGGGTTAGTGTTACAAATCCACTTTTCGCACTTGCGCTAGTGTTGAAAATCACTTTTTTCACTTGTGCTGGTGTTGAAAACCACAATTCGCAATTGGGTTAGTGTTGCAAAACCTCTTATCGCACCTGTGCTCGTGTTGAAAACCAGTTTCCACACTTGTGTTCGTGTTGCAAACCACTTTCTGCACTCGTGCTAGTGTTGTAAACCATTATTCGCATTTGTATTTGTGTTGCAAAAACCATTTTCCAGACTTGTGCTGGCATTGAAAACCACTTCTCACACATATGCTCGTGTTGCAAAACCACTTCCTGCACTTGTGCTGGCATTGAAAACCACTTTTTGCACATCTGCTGGTGTTGAAAACCACTTTTCGCGCTCCTGTTTGTGTTCAAAACCACTTTTTGCACTTGTGTTAGTGTTGCAAAACCATTTGTCTCACTTGTGTTGCTGTTGCAAGACCTCTTTTCGCACTTGCACTGGCGTTGAAAACCACTTTCGACACTTGACCTTGTGTTGCAGAACCACTTTTCTCAATTGTGCAGGCATTGAAAACCACTTTTTGCACTTGTGTTAGTGTTGCAAAACCACTTTCCACACTTGTGCTGGCATTGAAAACCACTTATCGCACTTGTGCTCGTGTTGAAAACCAGTTTCCACACTTGTGTTAGTGTTGCAAACCACTTTCCGCACTAGCGCTCGTGTTGTAAACCATTATTCGCATTTGTGTTAGTGTTGCAAAAACCAATTTCCACACTTCTGCTGCCGTTGAAAACCACTTTCAATACTCGCGCTCATGTTGAAAAACACTTTTCGCATTTGGTTTAGTATTGCAAAACCACTTTCAGCACTCGTGCTCGTGTTGAAAACCACTTTCCACACTTGTGTTAGTGATGCAAACCACTTTCAGTACTCGTGCTCGTGTTGTAAACCATTATTCGCATTTGTGTTAGTGTTGCAAAAACCATTTTCCAGACTTGTCCTGGCATTGAAACCACTTTTCACACATGTGCTCGTGTTGCAAAACCATTTTCCGCAATTGTGCTGTCGTTGAAAACCACTTTTTGCACATCTTCTAGTGTTGAAAACCGCTTTTCGCGCTCCTGTTCATGTTCAAAACCACTTTTTGCACTTGTGTTAGTGTTGCAAAACCATTTGTCTCACTTGTGTTACTGTTGCAAAAACACTTTTCGAAACTTTTACTGGCATTGAAAACCACTTTCCACACTTGACCTTGTGTTGCAGAACCACTTTTCTCACTTGAGCTGGCATTGAATACCAATTTTTGCACTTGCGTTAATGTTGCAAAACCACTTTCCACACTTGTGCTGGCATTGAAAACCACTTTTCACACATGTGCTAGTATTGCAAAACCACTTTCTGCACTTGTGCTGGCGTAGAAAACCACTTTTCGTGCATCTGCTAGTGTTGCAAAATAATTTGTCTCACTTGCGTTGGTGTTGCAACACCAGTTTTCGCACTTGTGCTGTCTTTGAAAACCACTTTCCGCACTCGTGCTAGTGTTGAAAACCACTTTTCGCAATTGGGTTAGTGTTGAAAAACCACTTTCCACACTTGCACTCATATTGAAAACCACGTTCTAAACTTGTGCCTGTGTTGCAAAACCACTTTTTGCACTTGTTTTAGTGTTGCAAAACCACATTTCGCACTTGCATTGGTGTGGAAAACCACTTTCCGCACTCGTACTGGCATTTGAAAACCACTTATCACACTTGTGTTAGTGTTGCAAAACCACTTTCACACTTGTGTTAGTGTTGCAAAACCACTTTTCGCACTTGTGTTAGTGTTGCAAAACCACTTTTTGCACTTGTGTTAGTGTTGCAAAACCATTTCCTGCACTTGTGCTGGTGTTTAAAACCACTTTCCGCACTCGTGTTAGTGTTGCAAACCATTATTCGCATTTGTGCTTGTGTTGCAAAAACCATTTTCCAGACTTGTGCTGGCATTGAAAACCACTTTTCACACATGTGCTCGTATTGCAAAACCACTTTCTGAACTTGTGCTGGCATTGAAAACCACTTTTCACACATGTGCTAATATTGCAAAACCACTTTCTGCACTTGTGCTGGTGTTGAAAACCACTTTTTGCGCATCTGCTAGTGTTGCAAAACAATTTGTCTCACTTGTGTTGGTGTTGCAAAACCACTTTTCGCACTTGTGCTGGCGTTGAAAACCACTCTCCGCACTTGAGCTAGTGTTGTAAAACCATTTTCCACACTTGCACTCGTGTTGAAAACCACGTTCTACACTTGTGTTAGTGTTGCAAAACCATTTGTCTCACATGTGTTGCTGTTGCAGCACCAGTTTTCGCACTTGTGCTGTCTTTGAAAACCACTTTCCGCACTCGTGCTAGTGTTGAAAACCACTTTTCGCAATTGGGTTAGTGTTGAAAAACCACTTTCCACACTTGCACTCATATTGAAAACCACGTTATAAACTTGCGCCTGTGTTGCAAAACCACTTTTTGCACTTGTTTTAGTGTTGCAAAACCACTTTTCGCACTTGCATTGGTGTGGAAAACCACTTTCCGCACTCGTACTGGCATTTGAAAACCACTTATCGCATTTGTGTTAGTGTTGCAAAACCACTTTTACACTTGTGTTAGTGTTGCAAAACCACTTTTCGCACTTGTGTTAGTGTTGCAAAACCACTTTTTGCACTTGCATTGGTGTGGAAAACCACTTTCCGTACTCGTACTGGCATTTGAAAACCACTTATCGCACTTGTGTTATTGTTGCAAAACCACTTTTACACTTGTGTTAGTGTTGCAAAACCACTTTTCGCACTTGTGTTAGTGTTGCAAAACCACTTTTTGCACTTGTGTTAGTGTTGCAAAACCACTTTCCGCACTCGTGTTAGTGTTGCAAACCATTATTCGCATTTGTGCTTGTGTTGCAAAAACCATTTTCCAGACTTGTGCTGGCATTGAAAACCACTTTTCACACATGTGCTAGTATTGCAAAACCACTTTCTGAACTTGTGCTGGCATTGAAAAACACTTTTCACACATGTGCTAGTATTGCAAAACCACTTTCCGCACTTGTGCTGGCATTGAAAACCACTTCTGCACATCTGCTGGTGTTGAAAACCACTTTTCGCGCTCCTGTTCGTGTTCAAAACCTCTTTTTGCACTTGTGTTAGTGTTGCAAAACCATTTGTCTCACTTGTGTTGCTGTTGCAAGACCTCTTTTCGCACTTGCACTGGCGTTGAAAACCACTTTCGACACTTGACCTTGTGTTGCAGAACCACTTTTCTCAATTGTGCAGGCATTGAAAACCACTTTTTGCACTTGTGTTAGTGTTGCAAAACCACTTTCCACACTTGTGCTGGCATTGAAAACCACTTATCGCACTTGTGCTCGTGTTGAAAACCACTTTCCACACTTGCGTTAGTGTTGCAAACTACTTTCTGCACTAGCGCTCGTGTTGTGAACCATTATTCGCATTTGTGTTAGTGTTGCAAAAACCAATTTCCACACTCTTGCTGCCGTTGAAAACCACTTTCAATACTCGCGCTCATGTTGAAAAACACTTTTCGCATTTGTGTTAGTGATGCAAACCACTTTCAGTGCTCGTGCTAGTGTTGTAAACCATTATTCGCATTTGTGTTAGTGTTGCAAAAACCATTTTCCAAACTTGTGTTGGCATTGAAAACCCCTTTTCACACATGTGCTCGTGTTGCAAAACCACTTTCTGAACTTGTGCTGGCATTGAAAACCACTTTTCCCACATGTGCAAATATTGCAAAACCACTTTCTGCACTTGTGCTGGTGTTGAAAACCACTTTTTGCGCATCTGTTAGTGTTGCAAAACCATTTGTCTCACTTGTGTTACTGTTGCAAAAACACTTTTCGCACTTGTGCTGGCGTTGAATACCACTCTCCGCACTTGAGCTAGTGTTGTAAAACCATTTTCCACACTTGCACTCGTGTTGAAAACCACGTTCTACACTTGTGTTAGTTTTGCAAAACCATTTGTCTCACATGTGTTGCTGTTGCAACACCAGTTTTCGCACTTGTGCTGTCTTTGAAAACCACTTTCCGCACTCGTGCTAGTGTTGAAAACCACTTTATGCAATTGGGTTAGTGTTGAAAAACCACTTTCCACACTTGCACTCATATTGAAAACCACGTTCTAAACTTGTGCCTGTGTTGCAAAACCACTTTTTGCACTTGTTTTAGTGTTGCAAAACCACTTTTCGCACTTGCATTGGTGTGGAAAACCACTTTCCGCACTCGTACTGGCATTTGAAAACCACTTATCGCACTTGCGTTAGTGTTGCAAAACCACTTTCACACTTGTGCTAGTGTTGCAAAACCACTTTTCGCACTTTTGTTAGGGTTGCAAAACCACTTTTTGCACATGTGTTAGTGTTGCAAAACCACTTTTTGCACTTGTGTTAGTGTTGCAAAACCATTTTCTGCACTTGTGCTGGTGTTTAAAACCACTTTCCGCACTCGTGTTAGTGTTGCAAACCATTATTCGCATTTGTGCTTGTGTTGCAAAAACCACCTTCCAGACTTGTGCTGGCATTGAAAACCACTTTTCACACATGTGCTAGTATTGCAAAACCACTTTCTGAACTTGTGCTGGCATTGAAAACCACTTTCCACACATGTGCTAGTATTGCAAAACCACTTTCCGCACTTGTGCTGGCATTGAAAACCACTACTGCACATCTGCTGGTGTTGAAAACCACTTTTCGCGCTCCTGTTCGTGTTCAAAACCTCTTTTTGCATTTGTGTTAGTGTTGCAAAAACCAATTTCCACACTTCTGCTGCCGTTGAAAACCACTTTCAATACTCGCGCTCATGTTGAAAAACACTTTTCGCATTTGGTTTAGTATTGCAAAACTACTTTCAGCACTCGTGCTGGTGTTGAAAACCACTTACCACACTTGTTTTAGTGTTGCAAAACCACTTTTCGCTCTCGTGCTCATGTTGCAAAGCCACTTTTCGCAATTGTGTTGGTGTTGCAAAATGACTTTTCACACTTGGGTTAGTGTTACAAATCCACTTTTCGCACTTGCGCCAGTGTTGAAAATCACTTTTTTCACTTGTGCTGGTGTTGAAAACCACAATTCGCAATTGGGTTAGTGTTGCAAAACCTCTTATCGCACTTGTGCTCGTGTTGAAAACCAGTTTCCACACTTGTGTTCGTGTTGCAAACCACTTTCCGCACTCGTGCTAGTGTTGTAAACCATTATTCGCATTTGTATTTGTGTTGCAAAAACCATTTTCCAGACTTGTGCTGGCATTGAAAACCACTTCTCACACATATGCTCGTGTTGCAAAACCACTTCCTGCACTTGTGCTGGCATTGAAAACCACTTTTTGCACATCTGTTCGTGTTCAAAACCACTTTTTGCACTTGTGTTAGTGTTGCAAAACCATTTGTCTCACTTGTGTTGCTGTTGCAAGACCTCTTTTCGCACATGCACTGGCGTTGAAAACCACTTTCGACACTTGACCTTGTGTTGCAGAACCACTTTTCTCAATTGTGCAGGCATTGAAAACCACTTTTTGCACTTGTGTTAGTATTGCAAAACCACTTTCCACACTTGTGCTGGCATTGAAAACCACTTATCGCACTTGTGCTCGTGTTGAAAACCACTTTCCACACTTGTGTTAGTGTTGCAAACCACTTTCCGCACTAGCGCTCGTGTTGTAAACCATTATTCGCATTTGTGTTAGTGTTGCAAAAACCAATTTCCACACTTCTGCTGCCGTTGAAAACCACTTTCAATACTCGCGCTCATGTTGAAAAACACTTTTCGCATTTGATTTAGTATTGCAAAACCACTTTCAGCACTCGTGCTAGTGTTGAAAACCACTTTCCACACTTGTGTTAGTGATGCAAACCACTTTCAGTACTCGTGCTAGTGTTGTAAACCATTATTCGCATTTGTGTTAGTGTTGCAAAAACCATTTTCCACACTTGCACTCATATTGAAAACCACGTTCTAAACTTGTGCCTGTGTTGCAAAACCACTTTTTGCACTTGTTTTAGTGTTGCAAAACCACTTCTCGCACTTGCATTGGTGTGGAAAACCACTTTCCGCAGTCGTACTGGCATTTGAAAACCACTTATCGCACTTGTGTTAGTGTTGCAAAACCACTTTCACACTTGTGTTAGTGTTGCAAAACCACTTTTCGCACTTGTGTTAGTGTTGCAAAACCACTTTTTGCACTTGTGTTAGTGTTGCAAAACCACTTTTTGCACTTGTGTTAGTGTTGCAAAACCATTTTCTGCACTTGTGCTGGTGTTTAAAACCACTTTCCGCACTCGTGTTAGTGTTGCAAACCATTATTCGCATTTGTGCTTGTGTTGCAAAAACCATTTTACAGACTTGTGCTGGCATTGAAAACCACTTTTCACACATGTGCTAGTATTGCAAAACCACTTTCTGAACTTGTGCTGGCATTGAAAACCACTTTTCACACATGTGCTAGTATTGCAAAACCACTTTCCGCACTTGTGCTGGCATTGAAAACCACTTCTGCACATCTGCTGGTGTTGAAAACCACTTTTCGCGCTCCTGTTCGTGTTCAAAACCTCTTTTTGCACTTGTGTTAGTGTTGCAAAACCATTTGTTTCACATGTGTTGCTGTTGCAAAACCACGTTTAGCACTTGTACTGGCGTTGAAAACCACTTTCCACACTTGATCTTGTGTTGCAGAACCACTTTTCTCAGTTGTGCTGGCATTGAAAACCACTTTTTGCACTTGTGATAGTGTTGCAAAACCACTTTCTACACTTGTGCTGGCATTGAAAACCACTTTTCACACATGTGCTAATATTGCAAAACCACTTTCTGCACTTGTGCTGGTGTTGAAAACCACTTTTTGCGCATCTGCTAGTGTTGCAAAACAATTTGTCTCACTTGTGTTGGTGTTGCAAAACCACTTTTCGCACTTGTGCTGGCGTTGAAAACCACTCTCCGCACTTGAGCTAGTGTTGTAAAACCATTTTCCACACTTGCACTCGTGTTGAAAACCACGTTCTACACTTGTGTTAGTGTTGCAGAACCACTTTTCTCACTTGTGCTGTCTTTGTAAACCACTTTCCGCACACGTGCTAATGTTGTAAAACATTATTCGCATTTGTGTTTGTGTAGAAAAAACCATTTTCCGGACTTGTGCTGGCATTGAAAACCTCTTTCACACACATGTGTTAGTGTTGCAAAACCATTTCCCACACTTGTGTTGCTGTTGCAAAACCACTTTTTGCACTGGTACTGGCGTTGAAAACCACTTTCCACACTGGACCTTGTGTTTCAAAACCACTTTTCTCACTTGTGCTGGCATTGAAAACCACTTTTTGCTCTTGTGTTAGTGTTGCAAAACCACTTTCCACACTTGTGCTGGCTTTGAAAACCACTTTTCACACATGTGCTAGTATTGCAAAACCACTTTCTGCACTTGTGCTGGCGTTGAAAACCACTGGTAGCGCATCTGCTAGTGTTGCAAAACAATTTGTGTCACTTGTGTTGGTGTTGCAAAACCACTTTTCGCACTTGTGCTGGCCTTTAAAACCACTCTCCACACTTGTGTTAGTGTTGCAAAACCAATTTCCACACTTATGCTTGTATTGAAAACAACTTTCTGCACTCATGCTCGTGTTGAAAACCACTTTCCGCACATGGTTTAGAATTGCAAAACCATTTTCCGCGCTCGTGCTGGTGTTGAAAACCACTTACCACACTTGTTTTAGTGTTGCAAAACCACTTTTCGCTCTCGTACTCATGTTGCAAAGCCACTTTTCGCAATTGTGTTGGTGTTGCAAAATGACTTTTCACACTTGGGTTAGTGTTACAAATCCACTTTTCGCACTTGCGCTAGTGTTGAAAATCACTTTTTTCACTTGTGCTGGTGTTGAAAACCACAATTCGCAATTGGGTTAGTGTTGCAAAACCTCTTATCGCACTTGTGCTCGTGTTGAAAACCAGTTTCCACACTTGTGTTCGTGTTGCAAACCACTTTCCGCACTCGTGCTAGTGTTGTAAACCATTATTCGCATTTGTATTTGTGTTGCAAAAACCATTTTCCAGACTTGTGCTGGCATTGAAAACCACTTCTCACACATATGCTCGTGTTGCAAAACCACTTCCTGCACTTGTGCTGGCATTGAAAACCACTTTTTGCACATCTGCTGGTGTTGAAAGCCACTTTTCGCGCTCCTGTTCGTGTTCAAAACCACTTTTTGCACTTGTGTTAGTGTTGCAAAACCATTTGTCTTACTTGTGTTGCTGTTGCGAGACCTCTTTTCGCACTTGCACTGGCGTTGAAAACCACTTTCGACACTTGACCTTGTGTTGCAGAACCACTTTTCTCAATTGTGCAGGCATTGAAAACCACTCTTTGCACTTGTGTTAGTGTTGCAAAACCACTTTCCACACTTGTGCTGGCATTGAAAACCACTTATCGCACTTGTGCTCGTGTTGAAAACCACTTTCCACACTTGTGTTAGTGTTGCAAACCACTTTCCGCACTAGCGCTCGTGTTGTAAACCATTATTCGCATTTGTGTTAGTGTTGCAAAAACCAATTTCCACACTTCTGCTGCCGTTGAAAACCACTTTCAATACTCGCGCTCATGTTGAAAAACACTTTTCGCATTTGGTTTAGTATTGCAAAACCACTTTCAGCACTCGTGCTCGTGTTGAAAACCACTTTCCACACTTGTGTTAGTGATGCAAACCACTTTCAGTACTCGTGCTAGTGTTGTAAACCATTATTCGCATTTGTGTTAGTGTTGCAAAAACCATTTTCCAGACTTGTGCTGGCGTTGAAACCACTTTTCACACATGTGCTCGTGTTGCAAGACCATTTTCCGCAATTGTGCTGTCATTGAAAACCACTTTTTGCACATCTTCTAGTGTTGAAAACCACTTTTCGCGCTCCTGTTCATGTTCAAAACCACTTTTTGCACTTGTGTTAGTGTTGCAAAAACATTTGTCTCACTTGTGTTACTGTTGCAAAAACACTTTTCGAAACTTTTACTGGCATTGAAAACCACTTTCCACACTTGACCTTGTGTTGCAGAACCACTTTTCTCACTTGAGCTGGCATTGAATACCAATTTTTGCACTTGCGTTAGTGTTGCAAAACCACTTTCCACACTTGTGCTGGCATTGAAAACCACTTTTCACACATGTGCTAGTATTGCAAAACCACTTTCTGCACTTGTGCTGGCGTAGAAAACCACTTTTCGTGCATCTGCTTGTGTTGCAAAATAATTTGTCTCACTTGCGTTGGTGTTGCAACACCAGTTTTCGCACTTGTGCTGTCTTTGAAAACCACTTTCCGCACTCGTGCTAGTGTTGAAAACCACTTTTCGCAATTGGGTTAGTGTTGAAAAACCACTTTTTCACACTTGCACTCATATTGAAAACCACATTCTAAACTTGTGCCTGTGTTGCAAAACCACTTTTTGCACTTGTTTTAGTGTTGCAAATCCACTTTTTGCACTTGCATTGGTGTGGAAAACCACTTTCCGCATTCGTACTGGCATTTGAAAACCACTTATCGCACTTGTGTTAGTGTTGCAAAACCACTTTCACACTTGTGTTAGTGTTGCAAAACCACTTTTCGCACTTGTGTTAGTGTTGCAAAACCACTTTTTGCACTTGTGTTAGTGTTGCAAAACCACTTTTTGCACTTGTGTTAGTGTTGCAAAACCATTTTCTGCACTTGTGCTGGTGTTTAAAACCACTTTCCGCACTAACGTTAGTGTTGCAAACCATTATTCGCATTTGTGCTTGTGTTGCAAAAACCATTTTCCAGACTTCTGCTGGCATTGAAAACCACTTTTCACACATGTGCTAGTATTGCAAAACCACTTTCTGAACTTGTGCTGGCATTGAAAACCACTTTTCACACATGTGCTAATATTGCAATACCACTTTCTGCACTTGTGCTGGTGTTGAAAACCACTTTTTGCGCATCTGCTAGTGTTGCAAAACAATTTGTCTCACTTGTGTTGGTGTTGCAAAACCACTTTTCGCACTTGTGTTGGCGTTGAAAACCACTCTCCGCACTTGAGCTAGTGTTGTAAAACCATTTTCCACACTTGCACTCGTGTTGAAAACCACGTTCTACACTTGTGTTAGTGTTGCAAAACCATTTGTCTCACATGTGTTGCTGTTGCAACACCAGTTTTCGCATTTGTGCTGTCTTTGAAAACCACTTTCCGCACTCGTGCTAGTGTTGAAAACCACTTTTCGCAATTGGGTAAGTGTTGAAAAACCACTTTCCACACTTGCACTCATATTGAAAACCACGTTCTAAACTTGCGCCTGTGTTGCAAAACCATTTTCCGCACTTGTGCTGTCGTTGAAAACCACTTTTTGCACATCTGCTAGTGTTGAAAACGACTTTTTGCGCTCCTGTTCATGTTCAAAACCACTTTTTGCACTTGTGTTAGTGTTGCAAAACAATTTGTCTCATTTCTGTTCGTGTTGCAAACCACTTTTCGCACTTGTGCTGGCGTTGAAAACCACTCTCCACACTTGTGTTTGTTTTGCAAAACCAATTTCCATACTTGTGCTTGGATTGAAAACAACTTTCTGTCCTCGTGCTCGTGTTGAAATCCACTTTCCGCACATGGTTTAGAATTGCAAAACCATTTTCCGCGCTCGTGCCGGTGTTGAAAACGACTTATCACACTTGTTTTAGTGTTGCCAAACCACTTTTCGCACTCGTGCTCGTGTTGCAAAGCCACTTTTCGCACTTGTGTTAGTGTTGCAAAAACCACTTTCGGCACTCGTCCTGGTATTGAACCCCACTTATCGCACTGGTGTTGGTGTTGCAAAACCACTTTCGCACTTGTGTTAGTGTTGCAAAACGACTTTTCGCACTTGCAATAGTGTTGAAAACCACTATTCGCATCTATCTTAGTGTTGCAAACCACTTTTCACACTTGTGTTAGTGTTGCGAAACAACTATTCGCACATGCGCTAGTGTTGAAAATCACTTTTCGCACTTGCGCTGGTGTTGAAAACCACAATTCACAATTGGGATAGTGTTGTAAAACCTCTTCTCGCACTTGTGCTCGTGTTGAAAACCACTTTCCACACTTGTGTTAGTGTTGCAAACCACATTCCGCACTTGTGCTAGTGTTGTAAACCATTATTTGCATTTGTGTTAGTGTCGCAAAAACCATTTTCCAGACTTGTGCTGGCATTGAAAACCATTTTTCACACATGTGCTCGTGTTGCAAAACCACTTTCCGCACTTGTGCTGGCATTGAAAACCACTTTTTGCGCTTGAGCTGGTGTTGTAAAACCACTTTCCACCCTTGCACTCGTGTTGAAAACCACTTTCCACATTCGTGCTAGTGTTGAAAATGACTTTTCACAATTGGGTTGGTGTTGCAAATCCACTTATCACACTTGTGCTCGTGTTGAAAACCACTTTCCACACTTGTGTTAGTGTTGCAAAACCATTTGTCTCACTTGCGTTGGTGTTGCAACACCAGTTTTCGCACTTGTGCTGTCTTTGAAAACCACTTTCCGCACTCGGGCTAGTGTTGAAACACCCTTTTCGCAATTGGGTTCGTGTTGAAAAACCACTTTCCACACTTGCACTCGTATTGAAAACCACGTTCTACACTTGTGCCTGTGCTGCAAAACCACATTTTGCACTTGTTTTAGTGTTGCAAAATCAATTTCCACACTTGTCCTGTCTTTGAAAACCACTTTCCGCACTCGTGCTAGTGCTGAAAACCACTTTTTGCAATTGGGTTCGTGTTGCAAAACCACTTATCGCACTTGTGCTCGTGTTGAAAACCACTTTCCACACTTGTGTTAGTATTGCAAACCACTTTCCGCACACGTGCTAATGTTGTAAAACATTATTCGCATTTGTGTTTGTGTAGAAAAAACCATTTTCCGGACTTGTGCTGGCATTGAAAACCTCTTTCACACACATGTGTTAGTGTTGCAAAACCATTTCCCACACTTGTGTTGCTGTTGCAAAACCACTTTTTGCACTGGTACTGGCGTTGAAAACCACTTTCCACACTGGACCTTGTGTTTCAAAACCACTTTTCTCACTTGTGCTGGCATTGAAAACCACTTTTTGCTCTTGTGTTAGTGTTGCAAAACCACTTTCCACACTTGTGCTGGCTTTGAAAACCACTTTTCACACATGTGCTAGTATTGCAAAACCACTTTCTGCACTTGTGCTGGCGTTGAAAACCACTGGTAGCGCATCTGCTAGTGTTGCAAAACAATTTGTCTCACTTGTGTTGGTGTTGCAAAACCACTTTTCGCACTTGTGCTGGCCTTTAAAACCACTCTCCACACTTGTGTTAGTGTTGCAAAACCAATTTCCACACTTATGCTTGTATTGAAAACAACTTTCTGCACTCATGCTCGTGTTGAAAACCACTTTCCGCACATGGTTTAGAATTGCAAAACCATTTTCCGCGCTCGTGCTGGTGTTGAAAACCACTTACCACACTTGTTTTAGTGTTGCAAAACCACTTTTCGCTCTCGTGCTCATGTTGCAAAGCCACTTTTCGCAATTGTGTTGGTGTTGCAAAATGACTTTTCGCACTTGGGTTAGTGTTACAACCCACTTTTCGCACTTGCGCTAGTGTTGAAAGTCACTTTTTTCACTTGTGCTGGTGTTGAAAACCACAATTCGCAATTGGGTTAGTGTTGCAAAACCTCTTATCGCACTTGTGCTCGTGTTGAAAACCAGTTTCCACACTTGTGTTCGTGTTGCAAACCACTTTCCGCACTCGTGCTAGTGTTGTAAACCATTATTCGCATTTGTATTTGTGTTGCAAAAACCATTTCCCAGACTTGTGCTGGCGTTGAAACCACTTTTCACACATGTGCTCGTGTTGCAAAACCATTTTCCGCAATTGTGCTGTCATTGAAAACCACTTTTTGCACATCTTCTAGTGTTGAAAACCACTTTTCGCGCTCCTGTTCATGTTCAAAACCGCTTTTTGCACTTGTGTTAGTGTTGCAAAACCATTTGTCTCACTTGTGTTACTGTTGCAAAAACACTTTTCGAAACTTTTACTGGCATTGAAAACCACTTTCCACACTTGACCTTGTGTTGCAGAACCACTTTTCTCACTTGAGCTGGCATTGAATACCAATTTTTGCACTTGCGTTAGTGTTGCAAAACCACTTTCCACACTTGTGCTGGCATTGAAAACCACTTTTCACACATGTGCTCGTATTGCAAAACCACTTTCTGCACTTGTGCTGGCGTAGAAAACCACTTTTCGTGCATCTGCTTGTGTTGCAAAATAATTTGTCTCACTTGCGTTGGTGTTGCAACACCACTTTCCACACTTGCACTCGTATTGAAAACCACGTTCTACACTTGTGCCTGTGCTGCAAAACCACATTTTGCACTTGTTTTAGTGTTGCAAAATCAATTTCCACACTTGTCCTGTCTTTGAAAACCACTTTCCGCACTCGTGCTAGTGTTGAAAACCACTTTTCGCAATTGGGTTAGTGTTGAAAAACCACTTTCCACACTTGCACTCATATTGAAAACCACATTCTAAACTTGTGCCTGTGTTGCAAAACCACTTTTTGCACTTGTTTTAGTGTTGCAAATCCACTTTTCGCACTTGCATTGGTGTGGAAAACCACTTTCCGCATTCGTACTGGCATTTGAAAACCACTTATCGCACTTGTGTTAGTGTTGCAAAACCACTTTCACACTTGTGTTAGTGTTGCAAAACCACTTTTTGCACTTGTGTTAGTGTTGCAAAACCACTTTTTGCACTTGTGTTAGTGTTGCAAAACCATTTTCTGCACTTGTGCTGGTGTTTAAAACCACTTTCCGCACTAACGTTAGTGTTGTAAACCATTATTCGCATTTGTGCTTGTGTTGCAAAAACCATTTTCCAGACTTGTGCTGGCATTGAAAACCACTTTTCACACATGTGCTAGTATTTATTGCAAAACCACTTTCTGAACTTGTGCTGGCATTGAAAACCACTTTTTGCACATCTTCTAGTGTTGAAAACCACTTTTCGCGCTCCTGTTCATGTTCAAAACCACTTTTTGCACTTGTGTTAGTGTTGCAAAACCATTTGTCTCACTTGTGTTACTGTTGCAAAAACACTTTTCGAAACTTTTACTGGCATTGAAAACCACTTTCCACACTTGACCTTGTGTTGCAGAACCACTTTTCTCACTTGAGCTGGCATTGAATACCAATTTTTGCACTTGCGTTAGTGTTGCAAAACCACTTTCCACACTTGTGCTGGCATTGAAAACCACTTTTCACACATGTGCTAGTATTGCAAAACCACTTTCTGCACTTGTGCTGGCGTAGAAAACCACTTTTCGTGCATCTGCTTGTGTTGCAAAATAATTTGTCTCACTTGCGTTGGTGTTGCAACACCAGTTTTCGCACTTGTGCTGTCTTTGAAAACCACTTTCCGCACTCGTGCTAGTGTTGAAAACCACTTTTCGCAATTGGGTTAGTGTTGAAAAACCACTTTCCACACTTGCACTCATATTGAAAACCACATTCTAAACTTGTGCCTGTGTTGCAAAACCACTTTTTGCACTTGTTTTAGTGTTGCAAATCCACTTTTCGCACTTGCATTGGTGTGGAAAACCACTTTCCGCATTCGTACTGGCATTTGAAAACCACTTATCGCACTTGTGTTAGTGTTGCAAAACCACTTTCACACTTGTGTTAGTGTTGCAAAACCACTTTTCGCACTTGTGTTAGTGTTGCAAAACCACTTTTTGCACTTGTGTTAGTGTTGCAAAACCACTTTTTGCACTTGTGTTAGTGTTGCAAAACCATTTTCTGCACTTGTGCTGGTGTTTAAAACCACTTTCCGCACTAACGTTAGTGTTGCAAACCATTATTCGCATTTGTGCTTGTGTTGCAAAAACCATTTTCCAGACTTGTGCTGGCATTGAAAACCACTTTTCACACATGTGCTAGTATTGCAAAACCACTTTCTGAACTTGTGCTGGCATTGAAAACCACTTTTCACACATGTGCTAATATTGCAAAACCACTTTCTGCACTTGTGCTGGTGTTGAAAACCACTTTTTGCGCATCTGCTAGTGTTGCAAAACAATTTGTCTCACTTGTGTTGGTGTTGCAAAACCACTTTTCGCACTTGTGTTGGCGTTGAAAACCACTCTCCGCACTTGAGCTAGTGTTGTAAAACCATTTTCCACACTTGCACTCGTGTTGAAAACCACGTTCTACACTTGTGTTAGTGTTGCAAAACCATTTGTCTCACATGTGTTGCTGTTGCAACACCAGTTTTCGCACTTGTGCTGTCTTTGAAAACCACTTTCCGCACTCGTGCTAGTGTTGAAAACCACTTTTCGCAATTGGGTAAGTGTTGAAAAACCACTTTCCACACTTGCACTCATATTGAAAACCACGTTCTAAACTTGCGCCTGTGTTGCAAAACCATTTTCCGCACTTGTGCTGTCGTTGAAAACCACTTTTTGCACATCTGCTAGTGTTGAAAACCACTTTTTGCGCTCCTGTTCATGTTCAAAACCACTTTTTGCACTTGTGTTAGTGTTGCAAAACAATTTGTCTCATTTCTGTTCGTGTTGCAAACCACTTTTCGCACTTGTGCTGGCGTTGAAAACCACTCTCCACACTTGTGTTTGTTTTGCAAAACCAATTTCCATACTTGTGCTTGGATTGAAAACAACTTTCTGTCCTCGTGCTCGTGTTGAAATCCACTTTCCGCACATGGTTTAGAATTGCAAAACCATTTTCCGCGCTCGTGCCGGTGTTGAAAACGACTTATCACACTTGTTTTAGTGTTGCCAAACCACTTTTCGCACTCGTGCTCGTGTTGCAAAGCCACTTTTCGCACTTGTGTTAGTGTTGCAAAAACCACTTTCGGCACTCGTCCTGGTATTGAACCCCACTTATCGCACTGGTGTTGGTGTTGCAAAACCACTTTCGCACTTGTGTTAGTGTTGCAAAACGACTTTTCGCACTTGCAATAGTGTTGAAAACCACTATTCGCATCTATCTTAGTGTTGCAAAACCACTTTTCACACTTGTGTTAGTGTTGCGAAACAACTATTCGCACATGCGCTAGTGTTGAAAATCACTTTTCGCACTTGCGCTGGTGTTGAAAACCACAATTCACAATTGGGTTAGTGTTGTAAAACCTCTTCTCGCACTTGTGCTCGTGTTGAAAACCACTTTCCACACTTGTGTTAGTGTTGCAAACCACATTCCGCACTTGTGCTAGTGTTGTAAACCATTATTTGCATTTGTGTTAGTGTCGCAAAAACCATTTTCCAGACTTGTGCTGGCATTGAAAACCATTTTTCACACATGTGCTCGTGTTGCAAAACCACTTTCCGCACTTGTGCTGGCATTGAAAACCACTTTTTGCGCTTGAGCTGGTGTTGTAAAACCACTTTCCACCCTTGCACTCGTGTTGAAAACCACTTTCCACATTCGTGCTAGTGTTGAAAATGACTTTTCACAATTGGGTTGGTGTTGCAAATCCACTTATCACACTTGTGCTCGTGTTGAAAACCACTTTCCACACTTGTGTTAGTGTTGCAAAACCATTTGTCTCACTTGCGTTGGTGTTGCAACACCAGTTTTCGCACTTGTGCTGTCTTTGAAAACCACTTTCCGCACTCGGGCTAGTGTTGAAACACCCTTTTCGCAATTGGGTTCGTGTTGAAAAACCACTTTCCACACTTGCACTCGTATTGAAAACCACGTTCTACACTTGTGCCTGTGCTGCAAAACCACATTTTGCACTTGTTTTAGTGTTGCAAAATCAATTTCCACACTTGTCCTGTCTTTGAAAACCACTTTCCGCACTCGTGCTAGTGCTGAAAACCACTTTTTGCAATTGGGTTCGTGTTGCAAAACCACTTATCGCACTTGTGCTCGTGTTGAAAACCACTTTCCACACTTGTGTTAGTATTGCAAACCACTTTCCGCACACGTGCTAATGTTGTAAAACATGATTCGCATTTGTGTTTGTGTAGAAAAAACCATTTTCCGGACTTGTGCTGGCATTGAAAACCTCTTTCACACACATGTGTTAGTGTTGCAAAACCATTTCCCACACTTGTGTTGCTGTTGCAAAACCACTTTTTGCACTGGTACTGGCGTTGAAAACCACTTTCCACACTGGACCTTGTGTTTCAAAACCACTTTTCTCACTTGTGCTGGCATTGAAAACCACGTTTTGCTCTTGTGTTAGTGTTGCAAAACCACTTTCCACACTTGTGCTGGCTTTGAAAACCACTTTTCACACATGTGCTAGTATTGCAAAACCACTTTCTGCACTTGTGCTGGCGTTGAAAACCACTGGTAGCGCATCTGCTAGTGTTGCAAAACAATTTGTCTCACTTGTGTTGGTGTTGCAAAACCACTTTTCGCACTTGTGCTGGCCTTTAAAACCACTCTCCACACTTGTGTTAGTGTTGCAAAACCAATTTCCACACTTATGCTTGTATTGAAAACAACTTTCTGCACTCATGCTCGTGTTGAAAACCACTTTCCACACATGGTTTAGAATTGCAAAACCATTTTCCGCGCTCGTGCTGGTGTTGAAAACCACTTACCACACTTGTTTTAGTGTTGAAAGCCACTTTTCGCGCTCCTGTTCGTGTTCAAAACCACTTTTTGCACTTGTGTTAGTGTTGCAAAACCATTTGTCTTACTTGTGTTGCTGTTGCGAGACCTCTTTTCGCACTTGCACTGGCGTTGAAAACCACTTTCGACACTTGACCTTGTGTTGCAGAACCACTTTTCTCAATTGTGCAGGCATTGAAAACCACTCTTTGCACTTGTGTTAGTGTTGCAAAACCACTTTCCACACTTGTGCTGGCATTGAAAACCACTTATCGCACTTGTGCTCGTGTTGAAAACCACTTTCCACACTTGTGTTAGTGTTGCAAACCACTTTCCGCACTAGCGCTCGTGTTGTAAACCATTATTCGCATTTGTGTTAGTGTTGCAAAAACCAATTTCCACACTTCTGCTGCCGTTGAAAACCACTTTCAATACTCGCGCTCATGTTGAAAAACACTTTTCGCATTTGGTTTAGTATTGCAAAACCACTTTCAGCACTCGTGCTCGTGTTGAAAACCACTTTCCACACTTGTGTTAGTGATGCAAACCACTTTCAGTACTCGTGCTAGTGTTGTAAACCATTATTCGCATTTGTGTTAGTGTTGCAAAAACCATTTTCCAGACTTGTGCTGGCGTTGAAACCACTTTTCACACATGTGCTCGTGTTGCAAGACCATTTTCCGCAATTGTGCTGTCATTGAAAACCACTTTTTGCACATCTTCTAGTGTTGAAAACCACTTTTCGCGCTCCTGTTCATGTTCAAAACCACTTTTTGCACTTGTGTTAGTGTTGCAAAAACATTTGTCTCACTTGTGTTACTGTTGCAAAAACACTTTTCGAAACTTTTACTGGCATTGAAAACCACTTTCCACACTTGACCTTGTGTTGCAGAACCACTTTTCTCACTTGAGCTGGCATTGAATACCAATTTTTGCACTTGCGTTAGTGTTGCAAAACCACTTTCCACACTTGTGCTGGCATTGAAAACCACTTTTCACACATGTGCTAGTATTGCAAAACCACTTTCTGCACTTGTGCTGGCGTAGAAAACCACTTTTCGTGCATCTGCTTGTGTTGCAAAATAATTTGTCTCACTTGCGTTGGTGTTGCAACACCAGTTTTCGCACTTGTGCTGTCTTTGAAAACCACTTTCCGCACTCGTGCTAGTGTTGAAAACCACTTTTCGCAATTGGGTTAGTGTTGAAAAACCACTTTTTCACACTTGCACTCATATTGAAAACCACATTCTAAACTTGTGCCTGTGTTGCAAAACCACTTTTTGCACTTGTTTTAGTGTTGCAAATCCACTTTTTGCACTTGCATTGGTGTGGAAAACCACTTTCCGCATTCGTACTGGCATTTGAAAACCACTTATCGCACTTGTGTTAGTGTTGCAAAACCACTTTCACACTTGTGTTAGTGTTGCAAAACCACTTTTCGCACTTGTGTTAGTGTTGCAAAACCACTTTTTGCACTTGTGTTAGTGTTGCAAAACCACTTTTTGCACTTGTGTTAGTGTTGCAAAACCATTTTCTGCACTTGTGCTGGTGTTTAAAACCACTTTCCGCACTAACGTTAGTGTTGCAAACCATTATTCGCATTTGTGCTTGTGTTGCAAAAACCATTTTCCAGACTTCTGCTGGCATTGAAAACCACTTTTCACACATGTGCTAGTATTGCAAAACCACTTTCTGAACTTGTGCTGGCATTGAAAACCACTTTTCACACATGTGCTAATATTGCAATACCACTTTCTGCACTTGTGCTGGTGTTGAAAACCACTTTTTGCGCATCTGCTAGTGTTGCAAAACAATTTGTCTCACTTGTGTTGGTGTTGCAAAACCACTTTTCGCACTTGTGTTGGCGTTGAAAACCACTCTCCGCACTTGAGCTAGTGTTGTAAAACCATTTTCCACACTTGCACTCGTGTTGAAAACCACGTTCTACACTTGTGTTAGTGTTGCAAAACCATTTGTCTCACATGTGTTGCTGTTGCAACACCAGTTTTCGCATTTGTGCTGTCTTTGAAAACCACTTTCCGCACTCGTGCTAGTGTTGAAAACCACTTTTCGCAATTGGGTAAGTGTTGAAAAACCACTTTCCACACTTGCACTCATATTGAAAACCACGTTCTAAACTTGCGCCTGTGTTGCAAAACCATTTTCCGCACTTGTGCTGTCGTTGAAAACCACTTTTTGCACATCTGCTAGTGTTGAAAACGACTTTTTGCGCTCCTGTTCATGTTCAAAACCACTTTTTGCACTTGTGTTAGTGTTGCAAAACAATTTGTCTCATTTCTGTTCGTGTTGCAAACCACTTTTCGCACTTGTGCTGGCGTTGAAAACCACTCTCCACACTTGTGTTTGTTTTGCAAAACCAATTTCCATACTTGTGCTTGGATTGAAAACAACTTTCTGTCCTCGTGCTCGTGTTGAAATCCACTTTCCGCACATGGTTTAGAATTGCAAAACCATTTTCCGCGCTCGTGCCGGTGTTGAAAACGACTTATCACACTTGTTTTAGTGTTGCCAAACCACTTTTCGCACTCGTGCTCGTGTTGCAAAGCCACTTTTCGCACTTGTGTTAGTGTTGCAAAAACCACTTTCGGCACTCGTCCTGGTATTGAACCCCACTTATCGCACTGGTGTTGGTGTTGCAAAACCACTTTCGCACTTGTGTTAGTGTTGCAAAACGACTTTTCGCACTTGCAATAGTGTTGAAAACCACTATTCGCATCTATCTTAGTGTTGCAAACCACTTTTCACACTTGTGTTAGTGTTGCGAAACAACTATTCGCACATGCGCTAGTGTTGAAAATCACTTTTCGCACTTGCGCTGGTGTTGAAAACCACAATTCACAATTGGGATAGTGTTGTAAAACCTCTTCTCGCACTTGTGCTCGTGTTGAAAACCACTTTCCACACTTGTGTTAGTGTTGCAAACCACATTCCGCACTTGTGCTAGTGTTGTAAACCATTATTTGCATTTGTGTTAGTGTCGCAAAAACCATTTTCCAGACTTGTGCTGGCATTGAAAACCATTTTTCACACATGTGCTCGTGTTGCAAAACCACTTTCCGCACTTGTGCTGGCATTGAAAACCACTTTTTGCGCTTGAGCTGGTGTTGTAAAACCACTTTCCACCCTTGCACTCGTGTTGAAAACCACTTTCCACATTCGTGCTAGTGTTGAAAATGACTTTTCACAATTGGGTTGGTGTTGCAAATCCACTTATCACACTTGTGCTCGTGTTGAAAACCACTTTCCACACTTGTGTTAGTGTTGCAAAACCATTTGTCTCACTTGCGTTGGTGTTGCAACACCAGTTTTCGCACTTGTGCTGTCTTTGAAAACCACTTTCCGCACTCGGGCTAGTGTTGAAACACCCTTTTCGCAATTGGGTTCGTGTTGAAAAACCACTTTCCACACTTGCACTCGTATTGAAAACCACGTTCTACACTTGTGCCTGTGCTGCAAAACCACATTTTGCACTTGTTTTAGTGTTGCAAAATCAATTTCCACACTTGTCCTGTCTTTGAAAACCACTTTCCGCACTCGTGCTAGTGCTGAAAACCACTTTTTGCAATTGGGTTCGTGTTGCAAAACCACTTATCGCACTTGTGCTCGTGTTGAAAACCACTTTCCACACTTGTGTTAGTATTGCAAACCACTTTCCGCACACGTGCTAATGTTGTAAAACATTATTCGCATTTGTGTTTGTGTAGAAAAAACCATTTTCCGGACTTGTGCTGGCATTGAAAACCTCTTTCACACACATGTGTTAGTGTTGCAAAACCATTTCCCACACTTGTGTTGCTGTTGCAAAACCACTTTTTGCACTGGTACTGGCGTTGAAAACCACTTTCCACACTGGACCTTGTGTTTCAAAACCACTTTTCTCACTTGTGCTGGCATTGAAAACCACTTTTTGCTCTTGTGTTAGTGTTGCAAAACCACTTTCCACACTTGTGCTGGCTTTGAAAACCACTTTTCACACATGTGCTAGTATTGCAAAACCACTTTCTGCACTTGTGCTGGCGTTGAAAACCACTGGTAGCGCATCTGCTAGTGTTGCAAAACAATTTGTCTCACTTGTGTTGGTGTTGCAAAACCACTTTTCGCACTTGTGCTGGCCTTTAAAACCACTCTCCACACTTGTGTTAGTGTTGCAAAACCAATTTCCACACTTATGCTTGTATTGAAAACAACTTTCTGCACTCATGCTCGTGTTGAAAACCACTTTCCGCACATGGTTTAGAATTGCAAAACCATTTTCCGCGCTCGTGCTGGTGTTGAAAACCACTTACCACACTTGTTTTAGTGTTGCAAAACCACTTTTCGCTCTCGTGCTCATGTTGCAAAGCCACTTTTCGCAATTGTGTTGGTGTTGCAAAATGACTTTTCGCACTTGGGTTAGTGTTACAACCCACTTTTCGCACTTGCGCTAGTGTTGAAAGTCACTTTTTTCACTTGTGCTGGTGTTGAAAACCACAATTCGCAATTGGGTTAGTGTTGCAAAACCTCTTATCGCACTTGTGCTCGTGTTGAAAACCAGTTTCCACACTTGTGTTCGTGTTGCAAACCACTTTCCGCACTCGTGCTAGTGTTGTAAACCATTATTCGCATTTGTATTTGTGTTGCAAAAACCATTTTCCAGACTTGTGCTGGCGTTGAAACCACTTTTCACACATGTGCTCGTGTTGCAAAACCATTTTCCGCAATTGTGCTGTCATTGAAAACCACTTTTTGCACATCTTCTAGTGTTGAAAACCACTTTTCGCGCTCCTGTTCATGTTCAAAACCGCTTTTTGCACTTGTGTTAGTGTTGTAAAACCATTTGTCTCACTTGTGTTACTGTTGCAAAAACACTTTTCGAAACTTTTACTGGCATTGAAAACCACTTTCCACACTTGACCTTGTGTTGCAGAACCACTTTTCTCACTTGAGCTGGCATTGAATACCAATTTTTGCACTTGCGTTAGTGTTGCAAAACCACTTTCCACACTTGTGCTGGCATTGAAAACCACTTTTCACACATGTGCTCGTATTGCAAAACCACTTTCTGCACTTGTGCTGGCGTAGAAAACCACTTTTCGTGCATCTGCTTGTGTTGCAAAATAATTTGTCTCACTTGCGTTGGTGTTGCAACACCACTTTCCACACTTGCACTCGTATTGAAAACCACGTTCTACACTTGTGCCTGTGCTGCAAAACCACATTTTGCACTTGTTTTAGTGTTGCAAAATCAATTTCCACACTTGTCCTGTCTTTGAAAACCACTTTCCGCACTCGTGCTAGTGTTGAAAACCACTTTTCGCAATTGGGTTAGTGTTGAAAAACCACTTTCCACACTTGCACTCATATTGAAAACCACATTCTAAACTTGTGCCTGTGTTGCAAAACCACTTTTTGCACTTGTTTTAGTGTTGCAAATCCACTTTTCGCACTTGCATTGGTGTGGAAAACCACTTTCCGCATTCGTACTGGCATTTGAAAACCACTTATCGCACTTGTGTTAGTGTTGCAAAACCACTTTCACACTTGTGTTAGTGTTGCAAAACCACTTTTTGCACTTGTGTTAGTGTTGCAAAACCACTTTTTGCACTTGTGTTAGTGTTGCAAAACCATTTTCTGCACTTGTGCTGGTGTTTAAAACCACTTTCCGCACTAACGTTAGTGTTGCAAACCATTATTCGCATTTGTGCTTGTGTTGCAAAAACCATTTTCCAGACTTGTGCTGGCATTGAAAACCACTTTTCACACATGTGCTAGTATTTATTGCAAAACCACTTTCTGAACTTGTGCTGGCATTGAAAACCACTTTTTGCACATCTTCTAGTGTTGAAAACCACTTTTCGCGCTCCTGTTCATGTTCAAAACCACTTTTTGCACTTGTGTTAGTGTTGCAAAACCATTTGTCTCACTTGTGTTACTGTTGCAAAAACACTTTTCGAAACTTTTACTGGCATTGAAAACCACTTTCCACACTTGACCTTGTGTTGCAGAACCACTTTTCTCACTTGAGCTGGCATTGAATACCAATTTTTGCACTTGCGTTAGTGTTGCAAAACCACTTTCCACACTTGTGCTGGCATTGAAAACCACTTTTCACACATGTGCTAGTATTGCAAAACCACTTTCTGCACTTGTGCTGGCGTAGAAAACCACTTTTCGTGCATCTGCTTGTGTTGCAAAATAATTTGTCTCACTTGCGTTGGTGTTGCAACACCAGTTTTCGCACTTGTGCTGTCTTTGAAAACCACTTTCCGCACTCGTGCTAGTGTTGAAAACCACTTTTCGCAATTGGGTTAGTGTTGAAAAACCACTTTCCACACTTGCACTCATATTGAAAACCACATTCTAAACTTGTGCCTGTGTTGCAAAACCACTTTTTGCACTTGTTTTAGTGTTGCAAATCCACTTTTCGCACTTGCATTG
The DNA here is from genome assembly GCF_964187855.1 of Myxine glutinosa. Classification (NCBI taxonomy): domain Eukaryota; kingdom Metazoa; phylum Chordata; class Myxini; order Myxiniformes; family Myxinidae; genus Myxine; species Myxine glutinosa. The sequence continues at coordinate 171,961,525 of NC_136262.1, forward strand.
GTGTGGAAAACCACTTTCCGCATTCGTACTGGCATTTGAAAACCACTTATCGCACTTGTGTTAGTGTTGCAAAACCACTTTCACACTTGTGTTAGTGTTGCAAAACCACTTTTCGCACTTGTGTTAGTGTTGCAAAACCACTTTTTGCACTTGTGTTAGTGTTGCAAAACCACTTTTTGCACTTGTGTTAGTGTTGCAAAACCATTTTCTGCACTTGTGCTGGTGTTTAAAACCACTTTCCGCACTAACGTTAGTGTTGCAAACCATTATTCGCATTTGTGCTTGTGTTGCAAAAACCATTTTCCAGACTTGTGCTGGCATTGAAAACCACTTTTCACACATGTGCTAGTATTGCAAAACCACTTTCTGAACTTGTGCTGGCATTGAAAACCACTTTTCACACATGTGCTAATATTGCAAAACCACTTTCTGCACTTGTGCTGGTGTTGAAAACCACTTTTTGCGCATCTGCTAGTGTTGCAAAACAATTTGTCTCACTTGTGTTGGTGTTGCAAAACCACTTTTCGCACTTGTGTTGGCGTTGAAAACCACTCTCCGCACTTGAGCTAGTGTTGTAAAACCATTTTCCACACTTGCACTCGTGTTGAAAACCACGTTCTACACTTGTGTTAGTGTTGCAAAACCATTTGTCTCACATGCGTTGCTGTTGCAACACCAGTTTTCGCACTTGTGCTGTCTTTGAAAACCACTTTCCGCACTCGTGCTAGTGTTGAAAACCACTTTTCGCAATTGGGTAAGTGTTGAAAAACCACTTTCCACACTTGCACTCATATTGAAAACCACGTTCTAAACTTGCGCCTGTGTTGCAAAACCATTTTCCGCACTTGTGCTGTCGTTGAAAACCACTTTTTGCACATCTGCTAGTGTTGAAAACCACTTTTTGCGCTCCTGTTCATGTTCAAAACCACTTTTTGCACTTGTGTTAGTGTTGCAAAACAATTTGTCTCATTTCTGTTCGTGTTGCAAACCACTTTTCGCACTTGTGCTGGCGTTGAAAACCACTCTCCACACTTGTGTTTGTTTTGCAAAACCAATTTCCATACTTGTGCTTGGATTGAAAACAACTTTCTGTCCTCGTGCTCGTGTTGAAATCCACTTTCCGCACATGGTTTAGAATTGCAAAACCATTTTCCGCGCTCGTGCCGGTGTTGAAAACGACTTATCACACTTGTTTTAGTGTTGCCAAACCACTTTTCGCACTCGTGCTCGTGTTGCAAAGCCACTTTTCGCACTTGTGTTAGTGTTGCAAAAACCACTTTCGGCACTCGTCCTGGTATTGAACCCCACTTATCGCACTGGTGTTGGTGTTGCAAAACCACTTTCGCACTTGTGTTAGTGTTGCAAAACGACTTTTCGCACTTGCAATAGTGTTGAAAACCACTATTCGCATCTATCTTAGTGTTGCAAAACCACTTTTCACACTTGTGTTAGTGTTGCGAAACAACTATTCGCACATGCGCTAGTGTTGAAAATCACTTTTCGCTCTTGCGCTGGTGTTGAAAACCACAATTCACAATTGGGTTAGTGTTGTAAAACCTCTTCTCGCACTTGTGCTCGTGTTGAAAACCACTTTCCACACTTGTGTTAGTGTTGCAAACCACATTCCGCACTTGTGCTAGTGTTGTAAACCATTATTTGCATTTGTGTTAGTGTCGCAAAAACCATTTTCCAGACTTGTGCTGGCATTGAAAACCATTTTTCACACATGTGCTCGTGTTGCAAAACCACTTTCCGCACTTGTGCTGGCATTGAAAACCACTTTTTGCGCTTGAGCTGGTGTTGTAAAACCACTTTCCACCCTTGCACTCGTGTTGAAAACCACTTTCCACATTCGTGCTAGTGTTGAAAATGACTTTTCACAATTGGGTTGGTGTTGCAAATCCACTTATCACACTTGTGCTCGTGTTGAAAACCACTTTCCACACTTGTGTTAGTGTTGCAAAACCATTTGTCTCACTTGCGTTGGTGTTGCAACACCAGTTTTCGCACTTGTGCTGTCTTTGAAAACCACTTTCCGCACTCGGGCTAGTGTTGAAACACCCTTTTCGCAATTGGGTTCGTGTTGAAAAACCACTTTCCACACTTGCACTCGTATTGAAAACCACGTTCTACACTTGTGCCTGTGCTGCAAAACCACATTTTGCACTTGTTTTAGTGTTGCAAAATCAATTTCCACACTTGTCCTGTCTTTGAAAACCACTTTCCGCACTCGTGCTAGTGCTGAAAACCACTTTTTGCAATTGGGTTCGTGTTGCAAAACCACTTATCGCACTTGTGCTCGTGTTGAAAACCACTTTCCACACTTGTGTTAGTATTGCAAACCACTTTCCGCACACGTGCTAATGTTGTAAAACATGATTCGCATTTGTGTTTGTGTAGAAAAAACCATTTTCCGGACTTGTGCTGGCATTGAAAACCTCTTTCACACACATGTGTTAGTGTTGCAAAACCATTTCCCACACTTGTGTTGCTGTTGCAAAACCACTTTTTGCACTGGTACTGGCGTTGAAAACCACTTTCCACACTGGACCTTGTGTTTCAAAACCACTTTTCTCACTTGTGCTGGCATTGAAAACCACGTTTTGCTCTTGTGTTAGTGTTGCAAAACCACTTTCCACACTTGTGCTGGCTTTGAAAACCACTTTTCACACATGTGCTAGTATTGCAAAACCACTTTCTGCACTTGTGCTGGCGTTGAAAACCACTGGTAGCGCATCTGCTAGTGTTGCAAAACAATTTGTCTCACTTGTGTTGGTGTTGCAAAACCACTTTTCGCACTTGTGCTGGCCTTTAAAACCACTCTCCACACTTGTGTTAGTGTTGCAAAACCAATTTCCACACTTATGCTTGTATTGAAAACAACTTTCTGCACTCATGCTCGTGTTGAAAACCACTTTCCACACATGGTTTAGAATTGCAAAACCATTTTCCGCGCTCGTGCTGGTGTTGAAAACCACTTACCACACTTGTTTTAGTGTTGAAAGCCACTTTTCGCGCTCCTGTTCGTGTTCAAAACCACTTTTTGCACTTGTGTTAGTGTTGCAAAACCATTTGTCTTACTTGTGTTGCTGTTGCGAGACCTCTTTTCGCACTTGCACTGGCGTTGAAAACCACTTTCGACACTTGACCTTGTGTTGCAGAACCACTTTTCTCAATTGTGCAGGCATTGAAAACCACTCTTTGCACTTGTGTTAGTGTTGCAAAACCACTTTCCACACTTGTGCTGGCATTGAAAACCACTTATCGCACTTGTGCTCGTGTTGAAAACCACTTTCCACACTTGTGTTAGTGTTGCAAACCACTTTCCGCACTAGCGCTCGTGTTGTAAACCATTATTCGCATTTGTGTTAGTGTTGCAAAAACCAATTTCCACACTTCTGCTGCCGTTGAAAACCACTTTCAATACTCGCGCTCATGTTGAAAAACACTTTTCGCATTTGGTTTAGTATTGCAAAACCACTTTCAGCACTCGTGCTCGTGTTGAAAACCACTTTCCACACTTGTGTTAGTGATGCAAACCACTTTCAGTACTCGTGCTAGTGTTGTAAACCATTATTCGCATTTGTGTTAGTGTTGCAAAAACCATTTTCCAGACTTGTGCTGGCGTTGAAACCACTTTTCACACATGTGCTCGTGTTGCAAGACCATTTTCCGCAATTGTGCTGTCATTGAAAACCACTTTTTGCACATCTTCTAGTGTTGAAAACCACTTTTCGCGCTCCTGTTCATGTTCAAAACCACTTTTTGCACTTGTGTTAGTGTTGCAAAAACATTTGTCTCACTTGTGTTACTGTTGCAAAAACACTTTTCGAAACTTTTACTGGCATTGAAAACCACTTTCCACACTTGACCTTGTGTTGCAGAACCACTTTTCTCACTTGAGCTGGCATTGAATACCAATTTTTGCACTTGCGTTAGTGTTGCAAAACCACTTTCCACACTTGTGCTGGCATTGAAAACCACTTTTCACACATGTGCTAGTATTGCAAAACCACTTTCTGCACTTGTGCTGGCGTAGAAAACCACTTTTCGTGCATCTGCTTGTGTTGCAAAATAATTTGTCTCACTTGCGTTGGTGTTGCAACACCAGTTTTCGCACTTGTGCTGTCTTTGAAAACCACTTTCCGCACTCGTGCTAGTGTTGAAAACCACTTTTCGCAATTGGGTTAGTGTTGAAAAACCACTTTTTCACACTTGCACTCATATTGAAAACCACATTCTAAACTTGTGCCTGTGTTGCAAAACCACTTTTTGCACTTGTTTTAGTGTTGCAAATCCACTTTTTGCACTTGCATTGGTGTGGAAAACCACTTTCCGCATTCGTACTGGCATTTGAAAACCACTTATCGCACTTGTGTTAGTGTTGCAAAACCACTTTCACACTTGTGTTAGTGTTGCAAAACCACTTTTCGCACTTGTGCTAGTATTGCAAAACCACTTTCTGAACTTGTGCTGGCATTGAAAACCACTTTTCACACATGTGCTAATATTGCAATACCACTTTCTGCACTTGTGCTGGTGTTGAAAACCACTTTTTGCGCATCTGCTAGTGTTGCAAAACAATTTGTCTCACTTGTGTTGGTGTTGCAAAACCACTTTTCGCACTTGTGTTGGCGTTGAAAACCACTCTCCGCACTTGAGCTAGTGTTGTAAAACCATTTTCCACACTTGCACTCGTGTTGAAAACCACGTTCTACACTTGTGTTAGTGTTGCAAAACCATTTGTCTCACATGTGTTGCTGTTGCAACACCAGTTTTCGCATTTGTGCTGTCTTTGAAAACCACTTTCCGCACTCGTGCTAGTGTTGAAAACCACTTTTCGCAATTGGGTAAGTGTTGAAAAACCACTTTCCACACTTGCACTCATATTGAAAACCACGTTCTAAACTTGCGCCTGTGTTGCAAAACCATTTTCCGCACTTGTGCTGTCGTTGAAAACCACTTTTTGCACATCTGCTAGTGTTGAAAACGACTTTTTGCGCTCCTGTTCATGTTCAAAACCACTTTTTGCACTTGTGTTAGTGTTGCAAAACAATTTGTCTCATTTCTGTTCGTGTTGCAAACCACTTTTCGCACTTGTGCTGGCGTTGAAAACCACTCTCCACACTTGTGTTTGTTTTGCAAAACCAATTTCCATACTTGTGCTTGGATTGAAAACAACTTTCTGTCCTCGTGCTCGTGTTGAAATCCACTTTCCGCACATGGTTTAGAATTGCAAAACCATTTTCCGCGCTCGTGCCGGTGTTGAAAACGACTTATCACACTTGTTTTAGTGTTGCCAAACCACTTTTCGCACTCGTGCTCGTGTTGCAAAGCCACTTTTCGCACTTGTGTTAGTGTTGCAAAAACCACTTTCGGCACTCGTCCTGGTATTGAACCCCACTTATCGCACTGGTGTTGGTGTTGCAAAACCACTTTCGCACTTGTGTTAGTGTTGCAAAACGACTTTTCGCACTTGCAATAGTGTTGAAAACCACTATTCGCATCTATCTTAGTGTTGCAAACCACTTTTCACACTTGTGTTAGTGTTGCGAAACAACTATTCGCACATGCGCTAGTGTTGAAAATCACTTTTCGCACTTGCGCTGGTGTTGAAAACCACAATTCACAATTGGGATAGTGTTGTAAAACCTCTTCTCGCACTTGTGCTCGTGTTGAAAACCACTTTCCACACTTGTGTTAGTGTTGCAAACCACATTCCGCACTTGTGCTAGTGTTGTAAACCATTATTTGCATTTGTGTTAGTGTCGCAAAAACCATTTTCCAGACTTGTGCTGGCATTGAAAACCATTTTTCACACATGTGCTCGTGTTGCAAAACCACTTTCCGCACTTGTGCTGGCATTGAAAACCACTTTTTGCGCTTGAGCTGGTGTTGTAAAACCACTTTCCACCCTTGCACTCGTGTTGAAAACCACTTTCCACATTCGTGCTAGTGTTGAAAATGACTTTTCACAATTGGGTTGGTGTTGCAAATCCACTTATCACACTTGTGCTCGTGTTGAAAACCACTTTCCACACTTGTGTTAGTGTTGCAAAACCATTTGTCTCACTTGCGTTGGTGTTGCAACACCAGTTTTCGCACTTGTGCTGTCTTTGAAAACCACTTTCCGCACTCGGGCTAGTGTTGAAACACCCTTTTCGCAATTGGGTTCGTGTTGAAAAACCACTTTCCACACTTGCACTCGTATTGAAAACCACGTTCTACACTTGTGCCTGTGCTGCAAAACCACATTTTGCACTTGTTTTAGTGTTGCAAAATCAATTTCCACACTTGTCCTGTCTTTGAAAACCACTTTCCGCACTCGTGCTAGTGCTGAAAACCACTTTTTGCAATTGGGTTCGTGTTGCAAAACCACTTATCGCACTTGTGCTCGTGTTGAAAACCACTTTCCACACTTGTGTTAGTATTGCAAACCACTTTCCGCACACGTGCTAATGTTGTAAAACATTATTCGCATTTGTGTTTGTGTAGAAAAAACCATTTTCCGGACTTGTGCTGGCATTGAAAACCTCTTTCACACACATGTGTTAGTGTTGCAAAACCATTTCCCACACTTGTGTTGCTGTTGCAAAACCACTTTTTGCACTGGTACTGGCGTTGAAAACCACTTTCCACACTGGACCTTGTGTTTCAAAACCACTTTTCTCACTTGTGCTGGCATTGAAAACCACTTTTTGCTCTTGTGTTAGTGTTGCAAAACCACTTTCCACACTTGTGCTGGCTTTGAAAACCACTTTTCACACATGTGCTAGTATTGCAAAACCACTTTCTGCACTTGTGCTGGCGTTGAAAACCACTGGTAGCGCATCTGCTAGTGTTGCAAAACAATTTGTCTCACTTGTGTTGGTGTTGCAAAACCACTTTTCGCACTTGTGCTGGCCTTTAAAACCACTCTCCACACTTGTGTTAGTGTTGCAAAACCAATTTCCACACTTATGCTTGTATTGAAAACAACTTTCTGCACTCATGCTCGTGTTGAAAACCACTTTCCGCACATGGTTTAGAATTGCAAAACCATTTTCCGCGCTCGTGCTGGTGTTGAAAACCACTTACCACACTTGTTTTAGTGTTGCAAAACCACTTTTCGCTCTCGTGCTCATGTTGCAAAGCCACTTTTCGCAATTGTGTTGGTGTTGCAAAATGACTTTTCGCACTTGGGTTAGTGTTACAACCCACTTTTCGCACTTGCGCTAGTGTTGAAAGTCACTTTTTTCACTTGTGCTGGTGTTGAAAACCACAATTCGCAATTGGGTTAGTGTTGCAAAACCTCTTATCGCACTTGTGCTCGTGTTGAAAACCAGTTTCCACACTTGTGTTCGTGTTGCAAACCACTTTCCGCACTCGTGCTAGTGTTGTAAACCATTATTCGCATTTGTATTTGTGTTGCAAAAACCATTTTCCAGACTTGTGCTGGCGTTGAAACCACTTTTCACACATGTGCTCGTGTTGCAAAACCATTTTCCGCAATTGTGCTGTCATTGAAAACCACTTTTTGCACATCTTCTAGTGTTGAAAACCACTTTTCGCGCTCCTGTTCATGTTCAAAACCGCTTTTTGCACTTGTGTTAGTGTTGTAAAACCATTTGTCTCACTTGTGTTACTGTTGCAAAAACACTTTTCGAAACTTTTACTGGCATTGAAAACCACTTTCCACACTTGACCTTGTGTTGCAGAACCACTTTTCTCACTTGAGCTGGCATTGAATACCAATTTTTGCACTTGCGTTGGTGTTGCAAAACCACTTTCCACACTTGTGCTGGCATTGAAAACCACTTTTCACACATGTGCTCGTATTGCAAAACCACTTTCTGCACTTGTGCTGGCGTAGAAAACCACTTTTCGTGCATCTGCCTGTGTTGCAAAATAATTTGTCTCACTTGCGTTGGTGTTGCAACACCACTTTCCACACTTGCACTCGTATTGAAAACCACGTTCTACACTTGTGCCTGTGCTGCAAAACCACATTTTGCACTTGTTTTAGTGTTGCAAAATCAATTTCCACACTTGTCCTGTCTTTGAAAACCACTTTCCGCACTCGTGCTAGTGTTGAAAACCACTTTTCGCAATTGGGTTAGTGTTGAAAAACCACTTTCCACACTTGCACTCATATTGAAAACCACATTCTAAACTTGTGCCTGTGTTGCAAAACCACTTTTTGCACTTGTTTTAGTGTTGCAAATCCACTTTTCGCACTTGCATTGGTGTGGAAAACCACTTTCCGCATTCGTACTGGCATTTGAAAACCACTTATCGCACTTGTGTTAGTGTTGCAAAACCACTTTCACACTTGTGTTAGTGTTGCAAAACCACTTTTTGCACTTGTGTTAGTGTTGCAAAACCACTTTTTGCACTTGTGTTAGTGTTGCAAAACCATTTTCTGCACTTGTGCTGGTGTTTAAAACCACTTTCCGCACTAACGTTAGTGTTGCAAACCATTATTCGCATTTGTATTTGTGTTGCAAAAACCATTTTCCAGACTTGTGCTGGCATTGAAAACCACTTTTCACACATGTGCTAGTATTTATTGCAAAACCACTTTCTGAACTTGTGCTGGCATTGAAAACCACTTTTTGCACATCTTCTAGTGTTGAAAACCACTTTTCGCGCTCCTGTTCATGTTCAAAACCACTTTTTGCACTTGTGTTAGTGTTGCAAAACCATTTGTCTCACTTGTGTTACTGTTGCAAAAACACTTTTCGAAACTTTTACTGGCATTGAAAACCACTTTCCACACTTGACCTTGTGTTGCAGAACCACTTTTCTCACTTGAGCTGGCATTGAATACCAATTTTTGCACTTGCGTTAGTGTTGCAAAACCACTTTCCACACTTGTGCTGGCATTGAAAACCACTTTTCACACATGTGCTAGTATTGCAAAACCACTTTCTGCACTTGTGCTGGCGTAGAAAACCACTTTTCGTGCATCTGCTTGTGTTGCAAAATAATTTGTCTCACTTGCGTTGGTGTTGCAACACCAGTTTTCGCACTTGTGCTGTCTTTGAAAACCACTTTCCGCACTCGTGCTAGTGTTGAAAACCACTTTTCGCAATTGGGTTAGTGTTGAAAAACCACTTTCCACACTTGCACTCATATTGAAAACCACATTCTAAACTTGTGCCTGTGTTGCAAAACCACTTTTTGCACTTGTTTTAGTGTTGCAAATCCACTTTTCGCACTTGCATTGGTGTGGAAAACCACTTTCCGCATTCGTACTGGCATTTGAAAACCACTTATCGCACTTGTGTTAGTGTTGCAAAACCACTTTCACACTTGTGTTAGTGTTGCAAAACCACTTTTCGCACTTGTGTTAGTGTTGCAAAACCACTTTTTGCACTTGTGTTAGTGTTGCAAAACCACTTTTTGCACTTGTGTTAGTGTTGCAAAACCATTTTCTGCACTTGTGCTGGTGTTTAAAACCACTTTCCGCACTAACGTTAGTGTTGCAAACCATTATTCGCATTTGTGCTTGTGTTGCAAAAACCATTTTCCAGACTTGTGCTGGCATTGAAAACCACTTTTCACACATGTGCTAGTATTGCAAAACCACTTTCTGAACTTGTGCTGGCATTGAAAACCACTTTTCACACATGTGCTAATATTGCAAATCCACTTTCTGCACTTGTGCTGGTGTTGAAAACCACTTTTTGCGCATCTGCTAGTGTTGCAAAACAATTTGTCTCACTTGTGTTGGTGTTGCAAAACCACTTTTCGCACTTGTGTTGGCGTTGAAAACCACTCTCCGCACTTGAGCTAGTGTTGTAAAACCATTTTCCACACTTGCACTCGTGTTGAAAACCACGTTCTACACTTGTGTTAGTGTTGCAAAACCATTTGTCTCACATGCGTTGCTGTTGCAACACCAGTTTTCGCACTTGTGCTGTCTTTGAAAACCACTTTCCGCACTCGTGCTAGTGTTGAAAACCACTTTTCGCAATTGGGTAAGTGTTGAAAAACCACTTTCCACACTTGCACTCATATTGAAAACCACGTTCTAAACTTGCGCCTGTGTTGCAAAACCATTTTCCGCACTTGTGCTGTCGTTGAAAACCACTTTTTGCACATCTGCTAGTGTTGAAAACCACTTTTTGCGTTCCTGTTCATGTTCAAAACCACTTTTTGCACTTGTGTTAGTGTTGCAAAACAATTTGTCTCATTTCTGTTCGTGTTGCAAACCACTTTTCGCACTTGTGCTGGCGTTGAAAACCACTCTCCACACTTGTGTTTGTTTTGCAAAACCAATTTCCATACTTGTGCTTGGATTGAAAACAACTTTCTGTCCTCGTGCTCGTGTTGAAATCCACTTTCCGCACATGGTTTAGAATTGCAAAACCATTTTCCGCGCTCGTGCCGGTGTTGAAAACGACTTATCACACTTGTTTTAGTGTTGCCAAACCACTTTTCGCACTCGTGCTCGTGTTGCAAAGCCACTTTTCGCACTTGTGTTAGTGTTGCAAAAACCACTTTCGGCACTCGTCCTGGTATTGAACCCCACTAATCGCACTGGTGTTGGTGTTGCAAAACCACTTTCGCACTTGTGTTAGTGTTGCAAAACGACTTTTCGCACTTGCAATAGTGTTGAAAACCACTATTCGCATCTATCTTAGTGTTGCAAAACCACTTTTCACACTTGTGTTAGTGTTGCGAAACAACTATTCGCACATGCGCTAGTGTTGAAAATCACTTTTCGCACTTGCGCTGGTGTTGAAAACCACAATTCACAATTGGGTTAGTGTTGTAAAACCTCTTCTCGCACTTGTGCTCGTGTTGAAAACCACTTTCCACACTTGTGTTAGTGTTGCAAACCACATTCCGCACTTGTGCTAGTGTTGTAAACCATTATTTGCATTTGTGTTAGTGTCGCAAAAACCATTTTCCAGACTTGTGCTGGCATTGAAAACCATTTTTCACACATGTGCTCGTGTTGCAAAACCACTTTCCGCACTTGTGCTGGCATTGAAAACCACTTTTTGCGCTTGAGCTGGTGTTGTAAAACCACTTTCCACCCTTGCACTCGTGTTGAAAACCACTTTCCACATTCGTGCTAGTGTTGAAAATGACTTTTCACAATTGGGTTGGTGTTGCAAATCCACTTATCACACTTGTGCTCGTGTTGAAAACCACTTTCCACACTTGTGTTAGTGTTGCAAAACCATTTGTCTCACTTGCGTTGGTGTTGCAACACCAGTTTTCGCACTTGTGCTGTCTTTGAAAACCACTTTCCGCACTCGGGCTAGTGTTGAAACACCCTTTTCGCAATTGGGTTCGTGTTGAAAAACCACTTTCCACACTTGCACTCGTATTGAAAACCACGTTCTACACTTGTGCCTGTGCTGCAAAACCACATTTTGCACTTGTTTTAGTGTTGCAAAATCAATTTCCACACTTGTCCTGTCTTTGAAAACCACTTTCCGCACTCGTGCTAGTGCTGAAAACCACTTTTTGCAATTGGGTTCGTGTTGCAAAACCACTTATCGCACTTGTGCTCGTGTTGAAAACCACTTTCCACACTTGTGTTAGTATTGCAAACCACTTTCCGCACACGTGCTAATGTTGTAAAACATGATTCGCATTTGTGTTTGTGTAGAAAAAACCATTTTCCGGACTTGTGCTGGCATTGAAAACCTCTTTCACACACATGTGTTAGTGTTGCAAAACCATTTCCCACACTTGTGTTGCTGTTGCAAAACCACTTTTTGCACTGGTACTGGCGTTGAAAACCACTTTCCACACTGGACCTTGTGTTTCAAAACCACTTTTCTCACTTGTGCTGGCATTGAAAACCACGTTTTGCTCTTGTGTTAGTGTTGCAAAACCACTTTCCACACTTGTGCTGGCTTTGAAAACCACTTTTCACACATGTGCTAGTATTGCAAAACCACTTTCTGCACTTGTGCTGGCGTTGAAAACCACTGGTAGCGCATCTGCTAGTGTTGCAAAACAATTTGTCTCACTTGTGTTGGTGTTGCAAAACCACTTTTCGCACTTGTGCTGGCCTTTAAAACCACTCTCCACACTTGTGTTAGTGTTGCAAAACCAATTTCCACACTTATGCTTGTATTGAAAACAACTTTCTGCACTCATGCTCGTGTTGAAAACCACTTTCCACACATGGTTTAGAATTGCAAAACCATTTTCCGCGCTCGTGCTGGTGTTGAAAACCACTTACCACACTTGTTTTAGTGTTGAAAGCCACTTTTCGCGCTCCTGTTCGTGTTCAAAACCACTTTTTGCACTTGTGTTAGTGTTGCAAAACCATTTGTCTTACTTGTGTTGCTGTTGCGAGACCTCTTTTCGCACTTGCACTGGCGTTGAAAACCACTTTCGACACTTGACCTTGTGTTGCAGAACCACTTTTCTCAATTGTGCAGGCATTGAAAACCACTCTTTGCACTTGTGTTAGTGTTGCAAAACCACTTTCCACACTTGTGCTGGCATTGAAAACCACTTATCGCACTTGTGCTCGTGTTGAAAACCACTTTCCACACTTGTGTTAGTGTTGCAAACCACTTTCCGCACTAGCGCTCGTGTTGTAAACCATTATTCGCATTTGTGTTAGTGTTGCAAAAACCAATTTCCACACTTCTGCTGCCGTTGAAAACCACTTTCAATACTCGCGCTCATGTTGAAAAACACTTTTCGCATTTGGTTTAGTATTGCAAAACCACTTTCAGCACTCGTGCTCGTGTTGAAAACCACTTTCCACACTTGTGTTAGTGATGCAAACCACTTTCAGTACTCGTGCTAGTGTTGTAAACCATTATTCGCATTTGTGTTAGTGTTGCAAAAACCATTTTCCAGACTTGTGCTGGCGTTGAAACCACTTTTCACACATGTGCTCGTGTTGCAAGACCATTTTCCGCAATTGTGCTGTCATTGAAAACCACTTTTTGCACATCTTCTAGTGTTGAAAACCACTTTTCGCGCTCCTGTTCATGTTCAAAACCACTTTTTGCACTTGTGTTAGTGTTGCAAAAACATTTGTCTCACTTGTGTTACTGTTGCAAAAACACTTTTCGAAACTTTTACTGGCATTGAAAACCACTTTCCACACTTGACCTTGTGTTGCAGAACCACTTTTCTCACTTGAGCTGGCATTGAATACCAATTTTTGCACTTGCGTTAGTGTTGCAAAACCACTTTCCACACTTGTGCTGGCATTGAAAACCACTTTTCACACATGTGCTAGTATTGCAAAACCACTTTCTGCACTTGTGCTGGCGTAGAAAACCACTTTTCGTGCATCTGCTTGTGTTGCAAAATAATTTGTCTCACTTGCGTTGGTGTTGCAACACCAGTTTTCGCACTTGTGCTGTCTTTGAAAACCACTTTCCGCACTCGTGCTAGTGTTGAAAACCACTTTTCGCAATTGGGTTAGTGTTGAAAAACCACTTTTTCACACTTGCACTCATATTGAAAACCACATTCTAAACTTGTGCCTGTGTTGCAAAACCACTTTTTGCACTTGTTTTAGTGTTGCAAATCCACTTTTTGCACTTGCATTGGTGTGGAAAACCACTTTCCGCATTCGTACTGGCATTTGAAAACCACTTATCGCACTTGTGTTAGTGTTGCAAAACCACTTTCACACTTGTGTTAGTGTTGCAAAACCACTTTTCGCACTTGTGTTAGTGTTGCAAAACCACTTTTTGCACTTGTGTTAGTGTTGCAAAACCACTTTTTGCACTTGTGTTAGTGTTGCAAAACCATTTTCTGCACTTGTGCTGGTGTTTAAAACCACTTTCCGCACTAACGTTAGTGTTGCAAACCATTATTCGCATTTGTGCTTGTGTTGCAAAAACCATTTTCCAGACTTCTGCTGGCATTGAAAACCACTTTTCACACATGTGCTAGTATTGCAAAACCACTTTCTGAACTTGTGCTGGCATTGAAAACCACTTTTCACACATGTGCTAATATTGCAATACCACTTTCTGCACTTGTGCTGGTGTTGAAAACCACTTTTTGCGCATCTGCTAGTGTTGCAAAACAATTTGTCTCACTTGTGTTGGTGTTGCAAAACCACTTTTCGCACTTGTGTTGGCGTTGAAAACCACTCTCCGCACTTGAGCTAGTGTTGTAAAACCATTTTCCACACTTGCACTCGTGTTGAAAACCACGTTCTACACTTGTGTTAGTGTTGCAAAACCATTTGTCTCACATGTGTTGCTGTTGCAACACCAGTTTTCGCATTTGTGCTGTCTTTGAAAACCACTTTCCGCACTCGTGCTAGTGTTGAAAACCACTTTTCGCAATTGGGTAAGTGTTGAAAAACCACTTTCCACACTTGCACTCATATTGAAAACCACGTTCTAAACTTGCGCCTGTGTTGCAAAACCATTTTCCGCACTTGTGCTGTCGTTGAAAACCACTTTTTGCACATCTGCTAGTGTTGAAAACGACTTTTTGCGCTCCTGTTCATGTTCAAAACCACTTTTTGCACTTGTGTTAGTGTTGCAAAACAATTTGTCTCATTTCTGTTCGTGTTGCAAACCACTTTTCGCACTTGTGCTGGCGTTGAAAACCACTCTCCACACTTGTGTTTGTTTTGCAAAACCAATTTCCATACTTGTGCTTGGATTGAAAACAACTTTCTGTCCTCGTGCTCGTGTTGAAATCCACTTTCCGCACATGGTTTAGAATTGCAAAACCATTTTCCGCGCTCGTGCCGGTGTTGAAAACGACTTATCACACTTGTTTTAGTGTTGCCAAACCACTTTTCGCACTCGTGCTCGTGTTGCAAAGCCACTTTTCGCACTTGTGTTAGTGTTGCAAAAACCACTTTCGGCACTCGTCCTGGTATTGAACCCCACTTATCGCACTGGTGTTGGTGTTGCAAAACCACTTTCGCACTTGTGTTAGTGTTGCAAAACGACTTTTCGCACTTGCAATAGTGTTGAAAACCACTATTCGCATCTATCTTAGTGTTGCAAACCACTTTTCACACTTGTGTTAGTGTTGCGAAACAACTATTCGCACATGCGCTAGTGTTGAAAATCACTTTTCGCACTTGCGCTGGTGTTGAAAACCACAATTCACAATTGGGATAGTGTTGTAAAACCTCTTCTCGCACTTGTGCTCGTGTTGAAAACCACTTTCCACACTTGTGTTAGTGTTGCAAACCACATTCCGCACTTGTGCTAGTGTTGTAAACCATTATTTGCATTTGTGTTAGTGTCGCAAAAACCATTTTCCAGACTTGTGCTGGCATTGAAAACCATTTTTCACACATGTGCTCGTGTTGCAAAACCACTTTCCGCACTTGTGCTCTCATTGAAAACCACTTTTTGCGCTTGAGCTGGTGTTGTAAAACCACTTTCCACCCTTGCACTCGTGTTGAAAACCACTTTCCACATTCGTGCTAGTGTTGAAAATGACTTTTCACAATTGGGTTGGTGTTGCAAATCCACTTATCACACTTGTGCTCGTGTTGAAAACCACTTTCCACACTTGTGTTAGTGTTGCAAAACCATTTGTCTCACTTGCGTTGGTGTTGCAACACCAGTTTTCGCACTTGTGCTGTCTTTGAAAACCACTTTCCGCACTCGGGCTAGTGTTGAAACACCCTTTTCGCAATTGGGTTCGTGTTGAAAAACCACTTTCCACACTTGCACTCGTATTGAAAACCACGTTCTACACTTGTGCCTGTGCTGCAAAACCACATTTTGCACTTGTTTTAGTGTTGCAAAATCAATTTCCACACTTGTCCTGTCTTTGAAAACCACTTTCCGCACTCGTGCTAGTGCTGAAAACCACTTTTTGCAATTGGGTTCGTGTTGCAAAACCACTTATCGCACTTGTGCTCGTGTTGAAAACCACTTTCCACACTTGTGTTAGTATTGCAAACCACTTTCCGCACACGTGCTAATGTTGTAAAACATTATTCGCATTTGTGTTTGTGTAGAAAAAACCATTTTCCGGACTTGTGCTGGCATTGAAAACCTCTTTCACACACATGTGTTAGTGTTGCAAAACCATTTCCCACACTTGTGTTGCTGTTGCAAAACCACTTTTTGCACTGGTACTGGCGTTGAAAACCACTTTCCACACTGGACCTTGTGTTTCAAAACCACTTTTCTCACTTGTGCTGGCATTGAAAACCACTTTTTGCTCTTGTGTTAGTGTTGCAAAACCACTTTCCACACTTGTGCTGGCTTTGAAAACCACTTTTCACACATGTGCTAGTATTGCAAAACCACTTTCTGCACTTGTGCTGGCGTTGAAAACCACTGGTAGCGCATCTGCTAGTGTTGCAAAACAATTTGTCTCACTTGTGTTGGTGTTGCAAAACCACTTTTCGCACTTGTGCTGGCCTTTAAAACCACTCTCCACACTTGTGTTAGTGTTGCAAAACCAATTTCCACACTTATGCTTGTATTGAAAACAACTTTCTGCACTCATGCTCGTGTTGAAAACCACTTTCCGCACATGGTTTAGAATTGCAAAACCATTTTCCGCGCTCGTGCTGGTGTTGAAAACCACTTACCACACTTGTTTTAGTGTTGCAAAACCACTTTTCGCTCTCGTGCTCATGTTGCAAAGCCACTTTTCGCAATTGTGTTGGTGTTGCAAAATGACTTTTCGCACTTGGGTTAGTGTTACAACCCACTTTTCGCACTTGCGCTAGTGTTGAAAGTCACTTTTTTCACTTGTGCTGGTGTTGAAAACCACAATTCGCAATTGGGTTAGTGTTGCAAAACCTCTTATCGCACTTGTGCTCGTGTTGAAAACCAGTTTCCACACTTGTGTTCGTGTTGCAAACCACTTTCCGCACTCGTGCTAGTGTTGTAAACCATTATTCGCATTTGTATTTGTGTTGCAAAAACCATTTTCCAGACTTGTGCTGGCGTTGAAACCACTTTTCACACATGTGCTCGTGTTGCAAAACCATTTTCCGCAATTGTGCTGTCATTGAAAACCACTTTTTGCACATCTTCTAGTGTTGAAAACCACTTTTCGCGCTCCTGTTCATGTTCAAAACCGCTTTTTGCACTTGTGTTAGTGTTGTAAAACCATTTGTCTCACTTGTGTTACTGTTGCAAAAACACTTTTCGAAACTTTTACTGGCATTGAAAACCACTTTCCACACTTGACCTTGTGTTGCAGAACCACTTTTCTCACTTGAGCTGGCATTGAATACCAATTTTTGCACTTGCGTTAGTGTTGCAAAACCACTTTCCACACTTGTGCTGGCATTGAAAACCACTTTTCACACATGTGCTCGTATTGCAAAACCACTTTCTGCACTTGTGCTGGCGTAGAAAACCACTTTTCGTGCATCTGCTTGTGTTGCAAAATAATTTGTCTCACTTGCGTTGGTGTTGCAACACCACTTTCCACACTTGCACTCGTATTGAAAACCACGTTCTACACTTGTGCCTGTGCTGCAAAACCACATTTTGCACTTGTTTTAGTGTTGCAAAATCAATTTCCACACTTGTCCTGTCTTTGAAAACCACTTTCCGCACTCGTGCTAGTGTTGAAAACCACTTTTCGCAATTGGGTTAGTGTTGAAAAACCACTTTCCACACTTGCACTCATATTGAAAACCACATTCTAAACTTGTGCCTGTGTTGCAAAACCACTTTTTGCACTTGTTTTAGTGTTGCAAATCCACTTTTCGCACTTGCATTGGTGTGGAAAACCACTTTCCGCATTCGTACTGGCATTTGAAAACCACTTATCGCACTTGTGTTAGTGTTGCAAAACCACTTTCACACTTGTGTTAGTGTTGCAAAACCACTTTTTGCACTTGTGTTAGTGTTGCAAAACCACTTTTTGCACTTGTGTTAGTGTTGCAAAACCATTTTCTGCACTTGTGCTGGTGTTTAAAACCACTTTCCGCACTAACGTTAGTGTTGCAAACCATTATTCGCATTTGTGCTTGTGTTGCAAAAACCATTTTCCAGACTTGTGCTGGCATTGAAAACCACTTTTCACACATGTGCTAGTATTTATTGCAAAACCACTTTCTGAACTTGTGCTGGCATTGAAAACCACTTTTTGCACATCTTCTAGTGTTGAAAACCACTTTTCGCGCTCCTGTTCATGTTCAAAACCACTTTTTGCACTTGTGTTAGTGTTGCAAAACCATTTGTCTCACTTGTGTTACTGTTGCAAAAACACTTTTCGAAACTTTTACTGGCATTGAAAACCACTTTCCACACTTGACCTTGTGTTGCAGAACCACTTTTCTCACTTGAGCTGGCATTGAATACCAATTTTTGCACTTGCGTTAGTGTTGCAAAACCACTTTCCACACTTGTGCTGGCATTGAAAACCACTTTTCACACATGTGCTAGTATTGCAAAACCACTTTCTGCACTTGTGCTGGCGTAGAAAACCACTTTTCGTGCATCTGCTTGTGTTGCAAAATAATTTGTCTCACTTGCGTTGGTGTTGCAACACCAGTTTTCGCACTTGTGCTGTCTTTGAAAACCACTTTCCGCACTCGTGCTAGTGTTGAAAACCACTTTTCGCAATTGGGTTAGTGTTGAAAAACCACTTTCCACACTTGCACTCATATTGAAAACCACATTCTAAACTTGTGCCTGTGTTGCAAAACCACTTTTTGCACTTGTTTTAGTGTTGCAAATCCACTTTTCGCACTTGCATTGGTGTGGAAAACCACTTTCCGCATTCGTACTGGCATTTGAAAACCACTTATCGCACTTGTGTTAGTGTTGCAAAACCACTTTCACACTTGTGTTAGTGTTGCAAAACCACTTTTCGCACTTGTGTTAGTGTTGCAAAACCACTTTTTGCACTTGTGTTAGTGTTGCAAAACCACTTTTTGCACTTGTGTTAGTGTTGCAAAACCATTTTCTGCACTTGTGCTGGTGTTTAAAACCACTTTCCGCACTAACGTTAGTGTTGCAAACCATTATTCGCATTTGTGCTTGTGTTGCAAAAACCATTTTCCAGACTTGTGCTGGCATTGAAAACCACTTTTCACACATGTGCTAGTATTGCAAAACCACTTTCTGAACTTGTGCTGGCATTGAAAACCACTTTTCACACATGTGCTAATATTGCAAAACCACTTTCTGCACTTGTGCTGGTGTTGAAAACCACTTTTTGCGCATCTGCTAGTGTTGCAAAACAATTTGTCTCACTTGTGTTGGTGTTGCAAAACCACTTTTCGCACTTGTGTTGGCGTTGAAAACCACTCTCCGCACTTGAGCTAGTGTTGTAAAACCATTTTCCACACTTGCACTCGTGTTGAAAACCACGTTCTACACTTGTGTTAGTGTTGCAAAACCATTTGTCTCACATGTGTTGCTGTTGCAACACCAGTTTTCGCACTTGTGCTGTCTTTGAAAACCACTTTCCGCACTCGTGCTAGTGTTGAAAACCACTTTTCGCAATTGGGTAAGTGTTGAAAAACCACTTTCCACACTTGCACTCATATTGAAAACCACGTTCTAAACTTGCGCCTGTGTTGCAAAACCATTTTCCGCACTTGTGCTGTCGTTGAAAACCACTTTTTGCACATCTGCTAGTGTTGAAAACCACTTTTTGCGCTCCTGTTCATGTTCAAAACCACTTTTTGCACTTGTGTTAGTGTTGCAAAACAATTTGTCTCATTTCTGTTCGTGTTGCAAACCACTTTTCGCACTTGTGCTGGCGTTGAAAACCACTCTCCACACTTGTGTTTGTTTTGCAAAACCAATTTCCATACTTGTGCTTGGATTGAAAACAACTTTCTTTCCTCGTGCTCGTGTTGAAATCCACTTTCCGCACATGGTTTAGAATTGCAAAACCATTTTCCGCGCTCGTGCCGGTGTTGAAAACGACTTATCACACTTGTTTTAGTGTTGCCAAACCACTTTTCGCACTCGTGCTCGTGTTGCAAAGCCACTTTTCGCACTTGTGTTAGTGTTGCAAAAACCACTTTCGGCACTCGTCCTGGTATTGAACCCCACTTATCGCACTGGTGTTGGTGTTGCAAAACCACTTTCGCACTTGTGTTAGTGTTGCAAAACGACTTTTCGCACTTGCAATAGTGTTGAAAACCACTATTCGCATCTATCTTAGTGTTGCAAAACCACTTTTCACACTTGTGTTAGTGTTGCGAAACAACTATTCGCACATGCGCTAGTGTTGAAAATCACTTTTCGCACTTGCGCTGGTGTTGAAAACCACAATTCACAATTGGGTTAGTGTTGTAAAACCTCTTCTCGCACTTGTGCTCGTGTTGAAAACCACTTTCCACACTTGTGTTAGTGTTGCAAACCACATCCCGCACTTGTGCTAGTGTTGTAAACCATTATTTGCATTTGTGTTAGTGTCGCAAAAACCATTTTCCAGACTTGTGCTGGCATTGAAAACCATTTTTCACACATGTGCTCGTGTTGCAAAACCACTTTCCGCACTTGTGCTGGCATTGAAAACCACTTTTTGCGCTTGAGCTGGTGTTGTAAAACCACTTTCCACCCTTGCACTCGTGTTGAAAACCACTTTCCACATTCGTGCTAGTGTTGAAAATGACTTTTCACAATTGGGTTGGTGTTGCAAATCCACTTATCACACTTGTGCTCGTGTTGAAAACCACTTTCCACACTTGTGTTAGTGTTGCAAAACCATTTGTCTCACTTGCGTTGGTGTTGCAACACCAGTTTTCGCACTTGTGCTGTCTTTGAAAACCACTTTCCGCACTCGGGCTAGTGTTGAAACACCCTTTTCGCAATTGGGTTCGTGTTGAAAAACCACTTTCCACACTTGCACTCGTATTGAAAACCACGTTCTACACTTGTGCCTGTGCTGCAAAACCACATTTTGCACTTGTTTTAGTGTTGCAAAATCAATTTCCACACTTGTCCTGTCTTTGAAAACCACTTTCCGCACTCGTGCTAGTGCTGAAAACCACTTTTTGCAATTGGGTTCGTGTTGCAAAACCACTTATCGCACTTGTGCTCGTGTTGAAAACCACTTTCCACACTTGTGTTAGTATTGCAAACCACTTTCCGCACACGTGCTAATGTTGTAAAACATGATTCGCATTTGTGTTTGTGTAGAAAAAACCATTTTCCGGACTTGTGCTGGCATTGAAAACCTCTTTCACACACATGTGTTAGTGTTGCAAAACCATTTCCCACACTTGTGTTGCTGTTGCAAAACCACTTTTTGCACTGGTACTGGCGTTGAAAACCACTTTCCACACTGGACCTTGTGTTTCAAAACCACTTTTCTCACTTGTGCTGGCATTGAAAACCACGTTTTGCTCTTGTGTTAGTGTTGCAAAACCACTTTCCACACTTGTGCTGGCTTTGAAAACCACTTTTCACACATGTGCTAGTATTGCAAAACCACTTTCTGCACTTGTGCTGGCGTTGAAAACCACTGGTAGCGCATCTGCTAGTGTTGCAAAACAATTTGTCTCACTTGTGTTGGTGTTGCAAAACCACTTTTCGCACTTGTGCTGGCCTTTAAAACCACTCTCCACACTTGTGTTAGTGTTGCAAAACCAATTTCCACACTTATGCTTGTATTGAAAACAACTTTCTGCACTCATGCTCGTGTTGAAAACCACTTTCCACACATGGTTTAGAATTGCAAAACCATTTTCCGCGCTCGTGCTGGTGTTGAAAACCACTTACCACACTTGTTTTAGTGTTGCAAAACCACTTTTCGCTCTCGTGCTCATGTTGCAAAGCCACTTTTCGCAATTGTGTTGGTGTTGCAATATGACTTTTCACACTTGGGTTAGTGTTACAAACCCACTTTTCGCACTTGCGCTAGTGTTGAAAGTCACTTTTTTCACTTGTGCTGGTGTTGAAAACCACAATTCGCAATTGGGTTAGTGTTGCAAAACCTCTTATCGCACTTGTGCTCGTGTTGAAAACCAGTTTCCACACTTGTGTTCGTGTTGCAAACCACTTTCAGTACTCGTGCTAGTGTTGTAAACCATTATTCGCATTTGTGTTAGTGTTGCAAAAACCATTTTCCAGACTTGTGCTGGCGTTGAAACCACTTTTCACACATGTGCTCGTGTTGCAAAACCATTTTCCGCAATTGTGCTGTCATTGAAAACCACTTTTTGCACATCTTCTAGTGTTGAAAACCACTTTTCGCGCTCCTGTTCATGTTCAAAACCACTTTTTGCACTTGTGTTAGTGTTGCAAAACCATTTGTCTCATTTGTGTTACTGTTGCAAAAACACTTTTCGAAACTTTTACTGCCATTGAAAACCACTTTCCACACTTGACCTTGTGTTGCAGAACCACTTTTCTCACTTGAGCTGGCATTGAATACCAATTTTTGCACTTGCGTTAGTGTTGCAAAACCACTTTCCACACTTGTGCTGGCATTGAAAACCACTTTTCACACATGTGCTAGTATTGCAAAACCACTTTCTGCACTTGTGCTGGCGTAGAAAACCACTTTTCGTGCATCTGCTTGTGTTGCAAAATAATTTGTCTCACTTGCGTTGGTGTTGCAACACCAGTTTTCGCACTTGTGCTGTCTTTGAAAACCACTTTCCGCACTCGTGCTAGTGTTGAAAACCACTTTTCGCAATTGGGTTAGTGTTGAAAAACCACTTTCCACACTTGCACTCATATTGAAAACCACATTCTAAACTTGTGCCTGTGTTGCAAAACCACTTTTTGCACTTGTTTTAGTGTTGCAAATCCACTTTTCGCACTTGCATTGGTGTGGAAAACCACTTTCCGCATTCGTACTGGCATTTGAAAACCACTTATAGCACTTGTGTTAGTGTTGCAAAACCACTTTCCACACTTGTGTTAGTGTTGCAAAACCATTTGTCTCACTTGCGTTGGTGTTGCAACACCAGTTTTCGCACTTGTGCTGTCTTTGAAAACCACTTTCCGCACTCGGGCTAGTGTTGAAACACCCTTTTCGCAATTGGGTTCGTGTTGAAAAACCACTTTCCACACTTGCACTCGTATTGAAAACCACGTTCTACACTTGTGCCTGTGCTGCAAAACCACATTTTGCACTTGTTTTAGTGTTGCAAAATCAATTTCCACACTTGTCCTGTCTTTGAAAACCACTTTCCGCACTCGTGCTAGTGCTGAAAACCACTTTTTGCAATTGGGTTCGTGTTGCAAAACCACTTATCGCACTTGTGCTCGTGTTGAAAACCACTTTCCACACTTGTGTTAGTATTGCAAACCACTTTCCGCACACGTGCTAATGTTGTAAAACATTATTCGCATTTGTGTTTGTGTAGAAAAAACCATTTTCCGGACTTGTGCTGGCATTGAAAACCTCTTTCACACACATGTGTTAGTGTTGCAAAACCATTTCCCACACTTGTGTTGCTGTTGCAAAACCACTTTTTGCACTGGTACTGGCGTTGAAAACCACTTTCCACACTGGACCTTGTGTTTCAAAACCACTTTTCTCACTTGTGCTGGCATTGAAAACCACTTTTTGCTCTTGTAGTGGGGGGGCCAATGTTTTCCCGTTGAATTCAAATGTTAATTTGTGGACACTGGTTGGGTTGTCTTTAGGGATGATAGAAGTTTTTGAAAAAATATGTCTCCATTTTTTTCAAGTTCTTTATAGCGGCCATTTTGGATTATCAAATATGTCTGGCTGCTGACCAGTGCCAGTTGACTTCTTGGGTAGATCTTCTAGGATGCCCATGAGCTTGCTTTTGTCTGTGCATGGTAGTAGTGTCCCAGCCATTGCAAAGAGGGTTCGTGGAAGCGCGGTGAATTCATATTGACCTATGGCATCCTTCAAGTTGATCTCTGGTCGTGAGCGGGCCACGATCAGCATGCGCGCAAACAGTGACCTGTCGTCTTTCAGCTCTACAACCTTGTCTGCCAGTTTGTGCTTCACAGCTTTCCTGGCACTCTTCCACATCTTCAGTTTGACCTTTCCCATTCTGGCCCAAAGGTTGATTTCATTTGTGTTGATGCGCTCTGCAACAAACGTGTTATACGCTTTCTGACCAATCTCATCTTGGTTGCAGACATCCTTCTGTACTTCAGCTGGCATCACCACCTTGGTGATGATAGTCGTCAGGTCTTCACCCTCATGCGTCATGGGATTCATGGACTCTCTGATCACATTCTTCAGTCGACGAATGCTGTCTTCCTGCCGAGCCCAGACTGTGATTGATAGGTCGTGGTGCTCCTTGCGTGTAGCTGATTGTGAGCCAGCCATCTGACGGGCTTCTTCAGCAAGCCTACTCAGCTCTGGTGCTGTCAGAAAGAACCTTTCGCGGGCACTGGCATTCTGGGTAATGCCCACAATACCCCCTGTCACCTTCATGATCCTGTTGATGTGCTCCAGTGCATGGTCCACACCTACAGCACAGAAGGGGATTTCATTCTTATGGACACTGAAGTTCCCATCCATGAACTCTTGGTAGATCCCTGGATCTGTCATCTTCAGGGCCTTCATCTCTGCAAGGTACCGGGGAGTCAGCCTGGCATATTTCTGTTTGTCATGTGCAAAGAAGTATATGCACATCTCATCCAGTGAAGACAGGTGAAGCTCAAATTGTCCATCACGGGTGGCACGGATGAATGTGTATATCAGCATTATCATCCGCATGTAGCGTCGCACAAACTTGAACAGTGGACTCTTGGCTTCTTTCCTCTCATCAAACTTTGCCATGGCCTCCAGGACTTCGTTTGACTCGAGGACAGCTAGCATGTTGTTCTGCGCGCTTGTCATCTCCTCTCGGTTGTGTAGATGACAGCTCTGGGCAACCTGTTGTGCTGACTGGGTACATGGGCCCCTCAGATGGGGATGCTCTTGGAAGAATTCGTCCACATAGAGGTCGAAGAGGGCTTGGACAGTGGTGATGTGGGCCTCCAAAGCCCTCTTCATGTGCTTGGCTTCCAGTATTTGTCTGGTCGTTGTTGGGCCATAGATATCAGCCTCAGACAAAGCCTCGTCAAGACCACTGTCCTCTATGGCATTCCCAGCAGCCCTCAGTGCAGCCATCACAGTGTGCATCTCCCCTAGTCGCAGTACCCACTTGCCTTTGCAGTCATCTCTGGTCATCTCCAGCTGTTTGGCTCGCTCATACAGGGCCATGTCTAAGGTGATCACTGTCTTCCTATCGGGACCCATGACCATGCAGTTGATTTGCTGTGTCTGTTTCAAGACTGTTATCAGTGTTTGCCATTCATGGGCTGGTGCTGCTACCAATGGCAGGGCGTTGACCTCTGTCAGAGGCTTCGAAGAGGAGAGCAGTGAGTTGTAGGCTGTCCAAGTTGGGATATCGTGATGCTTGATCCTACTGCCAGGTGGTTGTTTTGGATCGTGGACGAGTGACCCAACAGGGTCAGCATGCTGGGGTTCTGCAGCTTGCAGCTGGTCATCTGGTGGGATGATGTCGTCTTGTACGTCCTCAGCTTCAGCTGTTCGCATGATTGTGCGTGAAAGTAGCCACACTGTGTCCGTCGCAGAGTACGGCTTGGTGACATCTGGGTTTGACCGTGTCTTGAAGCTATACGTGGTACCTGTGGCAGATTGTTTGTTTGGTGCTTGGCAAGGAACAAAGTCTGGAGCAGTCAGAACCTTGAGTGAGCGGTGTCTGGCCTTTCGGTCATGTAGTGTCAGTGTTCTATGTTCATCTGTGGAGGGTGCATGTTCCCGTCGTTGGTAGAGTGCCCAGGCTGTAGCATGGAGTGTCCGCTTCCCATCAGGTGTGTCTTCATTGAAGTCACTGTTGTCCACTGCAAAGAAGACAAACGTCCCTATGCGCATGGTTCTTGGAAAGTATACACCCTGTTCTGTCGTAGACTCTATGACTGAGTTGGCCAGCTGTGTCTCCAACCGCAAGATCCGACTATAATCAACAGACAGACCGAACCCATGCAGGAAATCCAGAAGCTTCTTGTTTCTGGTGGACTGATGGACTACAATGGCAACGGCAAGCTGCTGTGGCCATTCTAAGCGATGGCGGAATGGTGCATCTGGCTCTTTGGGCTTGTACGTGACTTGGCGTTTTGACTTGTAGCCGTACATGATGTTCTGACTGATGGTTATAACATCTCGATGAATAGTGGCTGAGCGCATAGTCTCTGGCTCAATGCTCGTGGCTGGTCCTTCCAGTAGCCAGCGGAGGAAAGCATAGAGTACTTTGGGTACATGCTTTTCAGCATCATCAGTGTTCATTTCTCCTTCAAATTGCCATGGGTGCTTGTTCTGACAAGCAATGGCACTGCGGAGAACAGAGGCACTCTCAAACAGTTGTTCGATGTTTTTTTCATTTGTCTTCGTCATTGCATCTTCGACAGCTGCATCACGCACGGCAGTGGAGAATACACAGTCTGACTCGTTTCGACGTTTTGGTTTCATGAAGTGAACGTCATCAATGTGAGAGTTGATTTTCTCCTTCATGCCTTGGGTAGTAGGTGATGGGACATTGTGCACACCATTATTGTCAAGAATCCTGGAGTAAACCGACTTCAGGTCAGACATGTTGAGAATTTCACCAGCTTGGAGTAGAGAGCGAACAAGGCTGACAAACTCAATGTCTGCGGCTATTTTGATAACATTAGTTTCTTGCAGTATGTGTTCTTTGTCATCACTTGATGTCCCACTCTTGGGAGCACGTTGGACATTCTGCACCCAGCATGGGAGATGATACTTGACGTCGATCGCATGAGCATCATGTGCACTGATGGCAGCACTCAGCTGAACTTTCCACTTGTGGTTGCTGCCTTCTTCAACAGCTTTCTTCAGCTGTTTACCTGCGTTGAACGTGCATACAACATGTACACTTTCCTTAGTGACCTCTTGACAGAAGAAACAAAGGTCTCTGTTGAATGGAGTTGATGATGAACGTGTGAAGCGAAGAGTCTCGTCTTGCGTAGAACCTGAGGTACTTGCAGCGGCAGGTGCAGAAGAAGGACGTCCACACCTCTTATGAAGATGCTGGGTGTCGCCATGTTCGCAGGCTTTCTGGTGGCGAACTCTAGCACGCTCCAGGTGAGCAGTGTTGCATGTAGATCCATAACATGCCCGGTGCCACTTTGCTTTATTGTTCCTCAAGTCAGTGGCAGTGAAACAGCTTAATCGTTCGCTGATCTGTTTGAAGTCGGCATCACCATATCGTGCCCTCTCCTGGATGAACTGGAGAAACTTTGCATATGAGCCCAGTGCTGGCTCAGTCACTAGTGCACCTTGGGGATCCTGGCACTGAATGCAAAGTGTGAAATCAGTTTCTTTCTTGGTTTTCTTGCTTTTTGGCTCCATCATAGCTCAGGGTCACGAATCTGGAACATACAAATAACAAATAACAATTAAGATAGATGTGCATTAAGTTAGATTTTGGACACTGGTTCGGCTGTGCCATAAAAACCTATTTTTATCCCTTGTAGGTTATTAAAGAAGGTTTCATTCAATTCTCTATCCCCAAAAATGTACAACTGGACACCAGAATCGAAACTCTAGGTCATTTAGAAGCCAAGATAATGGAATTTTACGTTTTCGACATCCGCCATTTTGAAAATCCAAAATGGCCGCCATAAAGAACTTGAAACAATTGGAGACATATTTTTTCTAGAACTTATATCATCCCTAAAGACAGCCCAACCAGTGTCCAAAAATTAACAAGCAATTTCACCGGGCATTTCAATCTGCTACATTGGCCCCCCCACTATTGTGTTAGTGTTGCAAAACCACTTTCCACACTTGTGCTGGCTTTGAAAACCACTTTTCACACATGTGCTAGTATTGCAAAACCACTTTCTGCACTTGTGCTGGCGTTGAAAACCATTGGTAGCGCATCTGCTAGTGTTGCAAAACAATTTGTCTCACTTGTGTTGGTGTTGCAAAACCACTTTTCGCACTTGTGCTGGCCTTTAAAACCACTCTCCACACTTGTGTTAGTGTTGCAAAACCAATTTCCACACTTATGCTTGTATTGAAAACAACTTTCTGCACTCATGCTCGTGTTGAAAACCACTTTCCGCACATGGTTTAGAATTGCAAAACCATTTTCCGCGCTCGTGCTGGTGTTGAAAACCACTTACCACACTTGTTTTAGTGTTGCAAAACCACTTTTCGCTCTCGTGCTCATGTTGCAAAGCCACTTTTCGCAATTGTGTTGGTGTTGCAAAATGACTTTTCGCACTTGGGTTAGTGTTACAACCCACTTTTCGCACTTGCGCTAGTGTTGAAAGTCACTTTTTTCACTTGTGCTGGTGTTGAAAACCACAATTCGCAATTGGGTTAGTGTTGCAAAACCTCTTATCGCACTTGTGCTCGTGTTGAAAACCAGTTTCCACACTTGTGTTCGTGTTGCAAACCACTTTCCGCACTCGTGCTAGTGTTGTAAACCATTATTCGCATTTGTATTTGTGTTGCAAAAACCATTTTCCAGACTTGCGCTGGCGTTGAAAGCACTTTTCACACATGTGCTCGTGTTGCAAAACCATTTTCCGCAATTGTGCTGTCATTGAAAACCACTTTTTGCACATCTTCTAGTGTTGAAAACCACTTTTCGCGCTCCTGTTCATGTTCAAAACCGCTTTTTGCACTTGTGTTAGTGTTGCAAAACCATTTGTCTCACTTGTGTTACTGTTGCAAAAACACTTTTCGAAACTTTTACTGGCATTGAAAACCACTTTCCACACTTGACCTTGTGTTGCAGAACCACTTTTCTCACTTGAGCTGGCATTGAATACCAATTTTTGCACTTGCGTTAGTGTTGCAAAACCACTTTCCACACTTGTGCTGGCATTGAAAACCACTTTTCACACATGTGCTCGTATTGCAAAACCACTTTCTGCACTTGTGCTGGCGTAGAAAACCACTTTTCGTGCATCTGCTTGTGTTGCAAAATAATTTGTCTCACTTGCGTTGGTGTTGCAACACCAGTTTTCGCACTTGTGCTGTCTTTGAAAACCACTTTCCGCACTCGTGCTAGTGTTGAAAACCACTTTTCGCAATTGGGTTAGTGTTGAAAAACCACTTTCCACACTTGCACTCATATTGAAAACCACATTCTAAACTTGTGCCTGTGTTGCAAAACCACTTTTTGCACTTGTTTTAGTGTTGCAAATCCACTTTTCGCACTTGCATTGGTGTGGAAAACCACTTTCCGCATTCGTACTGGCATTTGAAAACCACTTATCGCACTTGTGTTAGTGTTGCAAAACCACTTTCACACTTGTGTTAGTGTTGCAAAACCACTTTTTGCACTTGTGTTAGTGTTGCAAAACCACTTTTTGCACTTGTGTTAGTGTTGCAAAACCATTTTCTGCACTTGTGCTGGTGTTTAAAACCACTTTCCGCACTAACGTTAGTGTTGCAAACCATTATTCGCATTTGTGCTTGTGTTGCAAAAACCATTTTCCAGACTTGTGCTGGCATTGAAAACCACTTTTCACACATGTGCTAGTATTTATTGCAAAACCACTTTCTGAACTTGTGCTGGCATTGAAAACCACTTTTTGCACATCTTCTAGTGTTGAAAACCACTTTTCGCGCTCCTGTTCATGTTCAAAACCACTTTTTGCACTTGTGTTAGTGTTGCAAAACCATTTGTCTCACTTGTGTTACTGTTGCAAAAACCCTTTTCGAAACTTTTACTGGCATTGAAAACCACTTTCCACACTTGACCTTGTGTTGCAGAACCACTTTTCTCACTTGAGCTGGCATTGAATACCAATTTTTGCACTTGCGTTAGTGTTGCAAAACCACTTTCCACACTTGTGCTGGCATTGAAAACCACTTTTCACACATGTGCTAGTATTGCAAAACCACTTTCTGCACTTGTGCTGGCGTAGAAAACCACTTTTCGTGCATCTGCTTGTGTTGCAAAATAATTTGTCTCACTTGCGTTGGTGTTGCAACACCAGTTTTCGCACTTGTGCTGTCTTTGAAAACCACTTTCCGCACTCGTGCTAGTGTTGAAAACCACTTTTCGCAATTGGGTTAGTGTTGAAAAACCACTTTCCACACTTGCACTCATATTGAAAACCACATTCTAAACTTGTGCCTGTGTTGCAAAACCACTTTTTGCACTTGTTTTAGTGTTGCAAATCCACTTTTCGCACTTGCATTGGTGTGGAAAACCACTTTCCGCATTCGTACTGGCATTTGAAAACCACTTATCGCACTTGTGTTAGTGTTGCAAAACCACTTTCACACTTGTGTTAGTGTTGCAAAACCACTTTTCGCACTTGTGTTAGTGTTGCAAAACCACTTTTTGCACTTGTGTTAGTGTTGCAAAACCACTTTTTGCACTTGTGTTAGTGTTGCAAAACCATTTTCTGCACTTGTGCTGGTGTTTAAAACCACTTTCCGCACTAACGTTAGTGTTGCAAACCATTATTCGCATTTGTGCTTGTGTTGCAAAAACCATTTTCCAGACTTGTGCTGGCATTGAAAACCACTTTTCACACATGTGCTAGTATTGCAAAACCACTTTCTGAACTTGTGCTGGCATTGAAAACCACTTTTCACACATGTGCTAATATTGCAAAACCACTTTCTGCACTTGTGCTAGTGTTGAAAACCACTTTTTGCGCATCTGCTAGTGTTGCAAAACAATTTGTCTCACTTGTGTTGGTGTTGCAAAACCACTTTTCGCACTTGTGTTGGCGTTGAAAACCACTCTCCGCACTTGAGCTAGTGTTGTAAAACCATTTTCCACACTTGCACTCGTGTTGAAAACCACGTTCTACACTTGTGTTAGTGTTGCAAAACCATTTGTCTCACATGTGTTGCTGTTGCAACACCAGTTTTCGCACTTGTGCTGTCTTTGAAAACCACTTTCCGCACTCGTGCTAGTGTTGAAAACCACTTTTCGCAATTGGGTAAGTGTTGAAAAACCACTTTCCACACTTGCACTCATATTGAAAACCACGTTCTAAACTTGCGCCTGTGTTGCAAAACCATTTTCCGCACTTGTGCTGTCGTTGAAAACCACTTTTTGCACATCTGCTAGTGTTGAAAACCACTTTTTGCGCTCCTGTTCATGTTCAAAACCACTTTTTGCACTTGTGTTAGTGTTGCAAAACAATTTGTCTCATTTCTGTTCGTGTTGCAAACCACTTTTCGCACTTGTGCTGGCGTTGAAAACCACTCTCCACACTTGTGTTTGTTTTGCAAAACCAATTTCCATACTTGTGCTTGGATTGAAAACAACTTTCTGTCCTCGTGCTCGTGTTGAAATCCACTTTCCGCACATGGTTTAGAATTGCAAAACCATTTTCCGCGCTCGTGCCGGTGTTGAAAACGACTTATCACACTTGTTTTAGTGTTGCCAAACCACTTTTCGCACTCGTGCTCGTGTTGCAAAGCCACTTTTCGCACTTGTGTTAGTGTTGCAAAAACCACTTTCGGCACTCGTCCTGGTATTGAACCCCACTTATCGCACTGGTGTTGGTGTTGCAAAACCACTTTCGCACTTGTGTTAGTGTTGCAAAACGACTTTTCGCACTTGCAATAGTGTTGAAAACCACTATTCGCATCTATCTTAGTGTTGCAAAACCACTTTTCACACTTGTGTTAGTGTTGCGAAACAACTATTCGCACATGCGCTAGTGTTGAAAATCACTTTTCGCACTTGCGCTGGTGTTGAAAACCACAATTCACAATTGGGTTAGTGTTGTAAAACCTCTTCTCGCACTTGTGCTCGTGTTGAAAACCACTTTCCACACTTGTGTTAGTGTTGCAAACCACATTCCGCACTTGTGCTAGTGTTGTAAACCATTATTTGCATTTGTGTTAGTGTCGCAAAAACCATTTTCCAGACTTGTGCTGGCATTGAAAACCATTTTTCACACATGTGCTCGTGTTGCAAAACCACTTTCCGCACTTGTGCTGGCATTGAAAACCACTTTTTGCGCTTGAGCTGGTGTTGTAAAACCACTTTCCACCCTTGCACTCGTGTTGAAAACCACTTTCCACATTCGTGCTAGTGTTGAAAATGACTTTTCACAATTGGGTTGGTGTTGCAAATCCACTTATCACACTTGTGCTCGTGTTGAAAACCACTTTCCACACTTGTGTTAGTGTTGCAAAACCATTTGTCTCACTTGCGTTGGTGTTGCAACACCAGTTTTCGCACTTGTGCTGTCTTTGAAAACCACTTTCCGCACTCGGGCTAGTGTTGAAACACCCTTTTCGCAATTGGGTTCGTGTTGAAAAACCACTTTCCACACTTGCACTCGTATTGAAAACCACGTTCTACACTTGTGCCTGTGCTGCAAAACCACATTTTGCACTTGTTTTAGTGTTGCAAAATCAATTTCCACACTTGTCCTGTCTTTGAAAACCACTTTCCGCACTCGTGCTAGTGCTGAAAACCACTTTTTGCAATTGGGTTCGTGTTGCAAAACCACTTATCGCACTTGTGCTCGTGTTGAAAACCACTTTCCACACTTGTGTTAGTATTGCAAACCACTTTCCGCACACGTGCTAATGTTGTAAAACATGATTCGCATTTGTGTTTGTGTAGAAAAAACCATTTTCCGGACTTGTGCTGGCATTGAAAACCTCTTTCACACACATGTGTTAGTGTTGCAAAACCATTTCCCACACTTGTGTTGCTGTTGCAAAACCACTTTTTGCACTGGTACTGGCGTTGAAAACCACTTTCCACACTGGACCTTGTGTTTCAAAACCACTTTTCTCACTTGTGCTGGCATTGAAAACCACGTTTTGCTCTTGTGTTAGTGTTGCAAAACCACTTTCCACACTTGTGCTGGCTTTGAAAACCACTTTTCACACATGTGCTAGTATTGCAAAACCACTTTCTGCACTTGTGCTGGCGTTGAAAACCACTGGTAGCGCATCTGCTAGTGTTGCAAAACAATTTGTCTCACTTGTGTTGGTGTTGCAAAACCACTTTTCGCACTTGTGCTGGCCTTTAAAACCACTCTCCACACTTGTGTTAGTGTTGCAAAACCAATTTCCACACTTATGCTTGTATTGAAAACAACTTTCTGCACTCATGCTCGTGTTGAAAACCACTTTCCACACATGGTTTAGAATTGCAAAACCATTTTCCGCGCTCGTGCTGGTGTTGAAAACCACTTACCACACTTGTTTTAGTGTTGCAAAACCACTTTTCGCTCTCGTGCTCATGTTGCAAAGCCACTTTTCGCAATTGTGTTGGTGTTGCAATATGACTTTTCACACTTGGGTTAGTGTTACAAACCCACTTTTCGCACTTGCGCTAGTGTTGAAAGTCACTTTTTTCACTTGTGCTGGTGTTGAAAACCACAATTCGCAATTGGGTTAGTGTTGCAAAACCTCTTATCGCACTTGTGCTCGTGTTGAAAACCAGTTTCCACACTTGTGTTCGTGTTGCAAACCACTTTCCGCACTCGTGCTAGTGTTGTAAACCATTATTCGCATTTGTATTTGTGTTGCAAAAACCATTTTCCAGACTTGTGCTGGCATTGAAAACCACTTCTCACACATATGCTCGTGTTGCAAAACCACTTCCTGCAATTGTGCTGGCATTGAAAACCACTTTTTGCACATCTGCTGGTGTTGAAAACCACTTTTCGCGCTCCTGTTCGTGTTCAAAACCACTTTTTGCACTTGTGTTAGTGTTGCAAAACCATTTGTCTCACTTGTGTTGCTGTTGCAAGATCTCTTTTCGCACTTGCACTGGCGTTGAAAACCACTTTCGACACTTGACCTTGTGTTGCAGAACCACTTTTCTCAATTGTGCAGGCATTGAAAACCACTCTTTGCACTTGTGTTAGTGTTGCAAAACCACTTTCCACACTTGTGCTGGCATTGAAAACCACTTATCGCACTTGTGCTCGTGTTGAAAACCACTTTCCACACTTGTGTTAGTGTTGCAAACCACTTTCCGCACTAGCGCTCGTGTTGTAAACCATTATTCGCATTTGTGTTAGTGTTGCAAAAACCAATTTCCACACTTCTGCTGCCGTTGAAAACCACTTTCAATACTCGCGCTCATGTTGAAAAACACTTTTCGCATTTGGTTTAGTATTGCAAAACCACTTTCAGCACTCGTGCTAGTGTTGAAAACCACTTTCCACACTTGTGTTAGTGATGCAAACCACTTTCAGTACTCGTGCTAGTGTTGTAAACCATTATTCGCATTTGTGTTAGTGTTGCAAAAACCATTTTCCAGACTTGTGCTGGCGTTGAAACCACTTTTCACACATGTGCTCGTGTTGCAAAACCATTTTCCGCAATTGTGCTGTCATTGAAAACCACTTTTTGCACATCTTCTAGTGTTGAAAACCACTTTTCGCGCTCCTGTTCATGTTCAAAACCACTTTTTGCACTTGTGTTAGTGTTGCAAAACCATTTGTCTCATTTGTGTTACTGTTGCAAAAACACTTTTCGAAACTTTTACTGCCATTGAAAACCACTTTCCACACTTGACCTTGTGTTGCAGAACCACTTTTCTCACTTGAGCTGGCATTGAATACCAATTTTTGCACTTGCGTTAGTGTTGCAAAACCACTTTCCACACTTGTGCTGGCATTGAAAACCACTTTTCACACATGTGCTAGTATTGCAAAACCACTTTCTGCACTTGTGCTGGCGTAGAAAACCACTTTTCGTGCATCTGCTTGTGTTGCAAAATAATTTGTCTCACTTGCGTTGGTGTTGCAACACCAGTTTTCGCACTTGTGCTGTCTTTGAAAACCACTTTCCGCACTCGTGCTAGTGTTGAAAACCACTTTTCGCAATTGGGTTAGTGTTGAAAAACCACTTTCCACACTTGCACTCATATTGAAAACCACATTCTAAACTTGTGCCTGTGTTGCAAAACCACTTTTTGCACTTGTTTTAGTGTTGCAAATCCACTTTTCGCACTTGCATTGGTGTGGAAAACCACTTTCCGCATTCGTACTGGCATTTGAAAACCACTTATAGCACTTGTGTTAGTGTTGCAAAACCACTTTCCACACTTGTGTTAGTGTTGCAAAACCATTTGTCTCACTTGCGTTGGTGTTGCAACACCAGTTTTCGCACTTGTGCTGTCTTTGAAAACCACTTTCCGCACTCGGGCTAGTGTTGAAACACCCTTTTCGCAATTGGGTTCGTGTTGAAAAACCACTTTCCACACTTGCACTCGTATTGAAAACCACGTTCTACACTTGTGCCTGTGCTGCAAAACCACATTTTGCACTTGTTTTAGTGTTGCAAAATCAATTTCCACACTTGTCCTGTCTTTGAAAACCACTTTCCGCACTCGTGCTAGTGCTGAAAACCACTTTTTGCAATTGGGTTCGTGTTGCAAAACCACTTATCGCACTTGTGCTCGTGTTGAAAACCACTTTCCACACTTGTGTTAGTATTGCAAACCACTTTCCGCACACGTGCTAATGTTGTAAAACATTATTCGCATTTGTGTTTGTGTAGAAAAAACCATTTTCCGGACTTGTGCTGGCATTGAAAACCTCTTTCACACACATGTGTTAGTGTTGCAAAACCATTTCCCACACTTGTGTTGCTGTTGCAAAACCACTTTTTGCACTGGTACTGGCGTTGAAAACCACTTTCCACACTGGACCTTGTGTTTCAAAACCACTTTTCTCACTTGTGCTGGCATTGAAAACCACTTTTTGCTCTTGTAGTGGGGGGGCCAATGTTTTCCCGTTGAATTCAAATGTTAATTTGTGGACACTGGTTGGGTTGTCTTTAGGGATGATAGAAGTTTTTGAAAAAATATGTCTCCATTTTTTTCAAGTTCTTTATAGCGGCCATTTTGGATTATCAAATATGTCTGGCTGCTGACCAGTGCCAGTTGACTTCTTGGGTAGATCTTCTAGGATGCCCATGAGCTTGCTTTTGTCTGTGCATGGTAGTAGTGTCCCAGCCATTGCAAAGAGGGTTCGTGGAAGCGCGGTGAATTCATATTGACCTATGGCATCCTTCAAGTTGATCTCTGGTCGTGAGCGGGCCACGATCAGCATGCGCGCAAACAGTGACCTGTCGTCTTTCAGCTCTACAACCTTGTCTGCCAGTTTGTGCTTCACAGCTTTCCTGGCACTCTTCCACATCTTCAGTTTGACCTTTCCCATTCTGGCCCAAAGGTTGATTTCATTTGTGTTGATGCGCTCTGCAACAAACGTGTTATACGCTTTCTGACCAATCTCATCTTGGTTGCAGACATCCTTCTGTACTTCAGCTGGCATCACCACCTTGGTGATGATAGTCGTCAGGTCTTCACCCTCATGCGTCATGGGATTCATGGACTCTCTGATCACATTCTTCAGTCGACGAATGCTGTCTTCCTGCCGAGCCCAGACTGTGGTTGATAGGTCGTGGTGCTCCTTGCGTGTAGCTGATTGTGAGCCAGCCATCTGACGGGCTTCTTCAGCAAGCCTACTCAGCTCTGGTGCTGTCAGAAAGAACCTTTCGCGGGCACTGGCATTCTGGGTAATGCCCACAATACCCCCTGTCACCTTCATGATCCTGTTGATGTGCTCCAGTGCATGGTCCACACCTACAGCACAGAAGGGGATTTCATTCTTATGGACACTGAAGTTCCCATCCATGAACTCTTGGTAGATCCCTGGATCTGTCATCTTCAGGGCCTTCATCTCTGCAAGGTACCGGGGAGTCAGCCTGGCATATTTCTGTTTGTCATGTGCAAAGAAGTATATGCACATCTCATCCAGTGAAGACAGGTGAAGCTCAAATTGTCCATCACGGGTGGCACGGATGAATGTGTATATCAGCATTATCATCCGCATGTAGCGTCGCACAAACTTGAACAGTGGACTCTTGGCTTCTTTCCTCTCATCAAACTTTGCCATGGCCTCCAGGACTTCGTTTGACTCGAGGACAGCTAGCATGTTGTTCTGCGCGCTTGTCATCTCCTCTCGGTTGTGTAGATGACAGCTCTGGGCAACCTGTTGTGCTGACTGGGTACATGGGCCCCTCAGATGGGGATGCTCTTGGAAGAATTCGTCCACATAGAGGTCGAAGAGGGCTTGGACAGTGGTGATGTGGGCCTCCAAAGCCCTCTTCATGTGCTTGGCTTCCAGTATTTGTCTGGTCGTTGTTGGGCCATAGATATCAGCCTCAGACCAAGCCTCGTCAAGACCACTGTCCTCTATGGCATTCCCAGCAGCCCTCAGTGCAGCCATCACAGTGTGCATCTCCCCTAGTCGCAGTACCCACTTGCCTTTGCAGTCATCTCTGGTCATCTCCAGCTGTTTGGCTCGCTCATACAGGGCCATGTCTAAGGTGATCACTGTCTTCCTATCGGGACCCATGACCATGCAGTTGATTTGCTGTGTCTGTTTCAAGACTGTTATCAGTGTTTGCCATTCATGGGCTGGTGCTGCTACCAATGGCAGGGCGTTGACCTCTGTCAGAGGCTTCGAAGAGGAGAGCAGTGAGTTGTAGGCTGTCCAAGTTGGGATATCGTGATGCTTGATCCTACTGCCAGGTGGTTGTTTTGGATCGTGGACGAGTGACCCAACAGGGTCAGCATGCTGGGGTTCTGCAGCTTGCAGCTGGTCATCTGGTGGGATGATGTCGTCTTGTACGTCCTCAGCTTCAGCTGTTCGCATGATTGTGCGTGAAAGTAGCCACACTGTGTCCGTCGCAGAGTACGGCTTGGTGACATCTGGGTTTGACCGTGTCTTGAAGCTATACGTGGTACCTGTGGCAGATTGTTTGTTTGGTGCTTGGCAAGGAACAAAGTCTGGAGCAGTCAGAACCTTGAGTGAGCGGTGTCTGGCCTTTCGGTCATGTAGTGTCAGTGTTCTATGTTCATCTGTGGAGGGTGCATGTTCCCGTCGTTGGTAGAGTGCCCAGGCTGTAGCATGGAGTGTCCGCTTCCCATCAGGTGTGTCTTCATTGAAGTCACTGTTGTCCACTGCAAAGAAGACAAACGTCCCTATGCGCATGGTTCTTGGAAAGTATACACCCTGTTCTGTCGTAGACTCTATGACTGAGTTGGCCAGCTGTGTCTCCAACCGCAAGATCCGACTATAATCAACAGACAGACCGAACCCATGCAGGAAATCCAGAAGCTTCTTGTTTCTGGTGGACTGATGGACTACAATGGCAACGGCAAGCTGCTGTGGCCATTCTAAGCGATGGCGGAATGGTGCATCTGGCTCTTTGGGCTTGTACGTGACTTGGCGTTTTGACTTGTAGCCGTACATGATGTTCTGACTGATGGTTATAACATCTCGATGAATAGTGGCTGAGCGCATAGTCTCTGGCTCAATGCTCGTGGCTGGTCCTTCCAGTAGCCAGCGGAGGAAAGCATAGAGTACTTTGGGTACATGCTTTTCAGCATCATCAGTGTTCATTTCTCCTTCAAATTGCCATGGGTGCTTGTTCTGACAAGCAATGGCACTGCGGAGAACAGAGGCACTCTCAAACAGTTGTTCGATGTTTTTTTCATTTGTCTTCGTCATTGCATCTTCGACAGCTGCATCACGCACGGCAGTGGAGAATACACAGTCTGACTCGTTTCGACGTTTTGGTTTCATGAAGTGAACGTCATCAATGTGAGAGTTGATTTTCTCCTTCATGCCTTGGGTAGTAGGTGATGGGACATTGTGCACACCATTATTGTCAAGAATCCTGGAGTAAACCGACTTCAGGTCAGACATGTTGAGAATTTCACCAGCTTGGAGTAGAGAGCGAACAAGGCTGACAAACTCAATGTCTGCGGCTATTTTGATAACATTAGTTTCTTGCAGTATGTGTTCTTTGTCATCACTTGATGTCCCACTCTTGGGAGCACGTTGGACATTCTGCACCCAGCATGGGAGATGATACTTGACGTCGATCGCATGAGCATCATGTGCACTGATGGCAGCACTCAGCTGAACTTTCCACTTGTGGTTGCTGCCTTCTTCAACAGCTTTCTTCAGCTGTTTACCTGCGTTGAACGTGCATACAACATGTACACTTTCCTTAGTGACCTCTTGACAGAAGAAACAAAGGTCTCTGTTGAATGGAGTTGATGATGAACGTGTGAAGCGAAGAGTCTCGTCTTGCGTAGAACCTGAGGTACTTGCAGCGGCAGGTGCAGAAGAAGGACGTCCACACCTCTTATGAAGATGCTGGGTGTCGCCATGTTCGCAGGCTTTCTGGTGGCGAACTCTAGCACGCTCCAGGTGAGCAGTGTTGCATGTAGATCCATAACATGCCCGGTGCCACTTTGCTTTATTGTTCCTCAAGTCAGTGGCAGTGAAACAGCTTAATCGTTCGCTGATCTGTTTGAAGTCGGCATCACCATATCGTGCCCTCTCCTGGATGAACTGGAGAAACTTTGCATATGAGCCCAGTG
The DNA here is from genome assembly GCF_964187855.1 of Myxine glutinosa. Lineage (NCBI taxonomy): Eukaryota > Metazoa > Chordata > Myxini > Myxiniformes > Myxinidae > Myxine > Myxine glutinosa. The sequence goes on from NC_136262.1 coordinate 172,000,751, forward strand.
CTGGCTCAGTCACTAGTGCACCTTGGGGATCCTGGCACTGAATGCAAAGTGTGAAATCAGTTTCTTTCTTGGTTTTCTTGCTTTTTGGCTCCATCATAGCTCAGGGTCACGAATCTGGAACATACAAATAACAAATAACAATTAAGATAGATGTGCATTAAGTTAGATTTTGGACACTGGTTCGGCTGTGCCATAAAAACCTATTTTTATCCCTTGTAGGTTATTAAAGAAGGTTTCATTCAATTCTCTATCCCCAAAAATGTACAACTGGACACCAGAATCGAAACTCTAGGTCATTTAGAAGCCAAGATAATGGAATTTTACGTTTTCGACATCCGCCATTTTGAAAATCCAAAATGGCCGCCATAAAGAACTTGAAACAATTGGAGACATATTTTTTCTAGAACTTATATCATCCCTAAAGACAGCCCAACCAGTGTCCAAAAATTAACAAGCAATTTCACCGGGCATTTCAATCTGCTACATTGGCCCCCCCACTATTGTGTTAGTGTTGCAAAACCACTTTCCACACTTGTGCTGGCTTTGAAAACCACTTTTCACACATGTGCTAGTATTGCAAAACCACTTTCTGCACTTGTGCTGGCGTTGAAAACCATTGGTAGCGCATCTGCTAGTGTTGCAAAACAATTTGTCTCACTTGTGTTGGTGTTGCAAAACCACTTTTCGCACTTGTGCTGGCCTTTAAAACCACTCTCCACACTTGTGTTAGTGTTGCAAAACCAATTTCCACACTTATGCTTGTATTGAAAACAACTTTCTGCACTCATGCTCGTGTTGAAAACCACTTTCCGCACATGGTTTAGAATTGCAAAACCATTTTCCGCGCTCGTGCTGGTGTTGAAAACCACTTACCACACTTGTTTTAGTGTTGCAAAACCACTTTTCGCTCTCGTGCTCATGTTGCAAAGCCACTTTTCGCAATTGTGTTGGTGTTGCAAAATGACTTTTCGCACTTGGGTTAGTGTTACAACCCACTTTTCGCACTTGCGCTAGTGTTGAAAGTCACTTTTTTCACTTGTGCTGGTGTTGAAAACCACAATTCGCAATTGGGTTAGTGTTGCAAAACCTCTTATCGCACTTGTGCTCGTGTTGAAAACCAGTTTCCACACTTGTGTTCGTGTTGCAAACCACTTTCCGCACTCGTGCTAGTGTTGTAAACCATTATTCGCATTTGTATTTGTGTTGCAAAAACCATTTTCCAGACTTGCGCTGGCGTTGAAAGCACTTTTCACACATGTGCTCGTGTTGCAAAACCATTTTCCGCAATTGTGCTGTCATTGAAAACCACTTTTTGCACATCTTCTAGTGTTGAAAACCACTTTTCGCGCTCCTGTTCATGTTCAAAACCGCTTTTTGCACTTGTGTTAGTGTTGCAAAACCATTTGTCTCACTTGTGTTACTGTTGCAAAAACACTTTTCGAAACTTTTACTGGCATTGAAAACCACTTTCCACACTTGACCTTGTGTTGCAGAACCACTTTTCTCACTTGAGCTGGCATTGAATACCAATTTTTGCACTTGCGTTAGTGTTGCAAAACCACTTTCCACACTTGTGCTGGCATTGAAAACCACTTTTCACACATGTGCTCGTATTGCAAAACCACTTTCTGCACTTGTGCTGGCGTAGAAAACCACTTTTCGTGCATCTGCTTGTGTTGCAAAATAATTTGTCTCACTTGCGTTGGTGTTGCAACACCAGTTTTCGCACTTGTGCTGTCTTTGAAAACCACTTTCCGCACTCGTGCTAGTGTTGAAAACCACTTTTCGCAATTGGGTTAGTGTTGAAAAACCACTTTCCACACTTGCACTCATATTGAAAACCACATTCTAAACTTGTGCCTGTGTTGCAAAACCACTTTTTGCACTTGTTTTAGTGTTGCAAATCCACTTTTCGCACTTGCATTGGTGTGGAAAACCACTTTCCGCATTCGTACTGGCATTTGAAAACCACTTATCGCACTTGTGTTAGTGTTGCAAAACCACTTTCACACTTGTGTTAGTGTTGCAAAACCACTTTTTGCACTTGTGTTAGTGTTGCAAAACCACTTTTTGCACTTGTGTTAGTGTTGCAAAACCATTTTCTGCACTTGTGCTGGTGTTTAAAACCACTTTCCGCACTAACGTTAGTGTTGCAAACCATTATTCGCATTTGTGCTTGTGTTGCAAAAACCATTTTCCAGACTTGTGCTGGCATTGAAAACCACTTTTCACACATGTGCTAGTATTTATTGCAAAACCACTTTCTGAACTTGTGCTGGCATTGAAAACCACTTTTTGCACATCTTCTAGTGTTGAAAACCACTTTTCGCGCTCCTGTTCATGTTCAAAACCACTTTTTGCACTTGTGTTAGTGTTGCAAAACCATTTGTCTCACTTGTGTTACTGTTGCAAAAACACTTTTCGAAACTTTTACTGCCATTGAAAACCACTTTCCACACTTGACCTTGTGTTGCAGAACCACTTTTCTCACTTGAGCTGGCATTGAATACCAATTTTTGCACTTGCGTTAGTGTTGCAAAACCACTTTCCACACTTGTGCTGGCATTGAAAACCACTTTTCACACATGTGCTAGTATTGCAAAACCACTTTCTGCACTTGTGCTGGCGTAGAAAACCACTTTTCGTGCATCTGCTTGTGTTGCAAAATAATTTGTCTCACTTGCGTTGGTGTTGCAACACCAGTTTTCGCACTTGTGCTGTCTTTGAAAACCACTTTCCGCACTCGTGCTAGTGTTGAAAACCACTTTTCGCAATTGGGTTAGTGTTGAAAAACCACTTTCCACACTTGCACTCATATTGAAAACCACATTCTAAACTTGTGCCTGTGTTGCAAAACCACTTTTTGCACTTGTTTTAGTGTTGCAAATCCACTTTTCGCACTTGCATTGGTGTGGAAAACCACTTTCCGCATTCGTACTGGCATTTGAAAACCACTTATAGCACTTGTGTTAGTGTTGCAAAACCACTTTCACACTTGTGTTAGTGTTGCAAAACCACTTTTCGCACTTGTGTTAGTGTTGCAAAACCACTTTTTGCACTTGTGTTAGTGTTGCAAAACCACTTTTTGCACTTGTGTTAGTGTTGCAAAACCATTTTCTGCACTTGTGCTGGTGTTTAAAACCACTTTCCGCACTAACGTTAGTGTTGCAAACCATTATTCGCATTTGTGCTTGTGTTGCAAAAACCATTTTCCAGACTTGTACTGGCATTGAAAACCACTTTTCACACATGTGCTAGTATTGCAAAACCACATTCTGAACTTGTGCTGGCATTGAAAACCACTTTTCACACATGTGCTAATATTGCAAAACCACTTTCTGCACTTGTGCTGGTGTTGAAAACCACTTTTTGCGCATCTGCTAGTGTTGCAAAACAATTTGTCTCACTTGTGTTGGTGTTGCAAAACCACTTTTCGCACTTGTGTTGGCGTTGAAAACCACTCTCCGCACTTGAGCTAGTGTTGTAAAACCATTTTCCACACTTGCACTCGTGTTGAAAACCACGTTCTACACTTGTGTTAGTGTTGCAAAACCATTTGTCTCACATGTGTTGCTGTTGCAACACCAGTTTTCGCACTTGTGCTGTCTTTGAAAACCACTTTCCGCACTCGTGCTGGTGTTGAAAACCACTTTTCGCAATTGGGTAAGTGTTGAAAAACCACTTTCCACACTTGCACTCATATTGAAAACCACGTTCTAAACTTGCGCCTGTGTTGCAAAACCATTTTCCGCACTTGTGCTGTCGTTGAAAACCACTTTTTGCACATCTGCTAGTGTTGAAAACCACTTTTTGCGCTCCTGTTCATGTTCAAAACCACTTTTTGCACTTGTGTTAGTGTTGCAAAACAATTTGTCTCATTTCTGTTCGTGTTGCAAACCACTTTTCGCACTTGTGCTGGCGTTGAAAACCACTCTCCACACTTGTGTTTGTTTTGCAAAACCAATTTCCATACTTGTGCTTGGATTGAAAACAACTTTCTGTCCTCGTGCTCGTGTTGAAATCCACTTTCCGCACATGGTTTAGAATTGCAAAACCATTTTCCGCGCTCGTGCCGGTGTTGAAAACGACTTATCATACTTGTTTTAGTGTTGCCAAACCACTTTTCGCACTCGTGCTCGTGTTGCAAAGCCACTTTTCGCACTTGTGTTAGTGTTGCAAAAACCACTTTCGGCACTCGTCCTGGTATTGAACCCCACTTATCGCACTGGTGTTGGTGTTGCAAAACCACTTTCGCACTTGTGTTAGTGTTGCAAAACGACTTTTCGCACTTGCAATAGTGTTGAAAACCACTATTCGCATCTATCTTAGTGTTGCAAAACCACTTTTCACACTTGTGTTAGTGTTGCGAAACAACTATTCGCACATGCGCTAGTGTTGAAAATCACTTTTCGCACTTGCGCTGGTGATGAAAACCACAATTCACAATTGGGTTAGTGTTGTAAAACCTCTTCTCGCACTTGTGCTCGTGTTGAAAACCACTTTCCACACTTGTGTTAGTGTTGCAAACCACATTCCGCACTTGTGCTAGTGTTGTAAACCATTATTTGCATTTGTGTTAGTGTCGCAAAAACCATTTTCCAGACTTGTGCTGGCATTGAAAACCATTTTTCACACATGTGCTCGTGTTGCAAAACCACTTTCCGCACTTGTGCTGGCATTGAAAACCACTTTTTGCGCTTGAGCTGGTGTTGTAAAACCACTTTCCACCCTTGCACTCGTGTTGAAAACCACTTTCCACATTCGTGCTAGTGTTGAAAATGACTTTTCACAATTGGGTTGGTGTTGCAAATCCACTTATCACACTTGTGCTCGTGTTGAAAACCACTTTCCACACTTGTGTTAGTGTTGCAAAACCATTTGTCTCACTTGCGTTGGTGTTGCAACACCAGTTTTCGCACTTGTGCTGTCTTTGAAAACCACTTTCCGCACTCGGGCTAGTGTTGAAACACCCTTTTCGCAATTGGGTTCGTGTTGAAAAACCACTTTCCACACTTGCACTCGTATTGAAAACCACGTTCTACACTTGTGCCTGTGCTGCAAAACCACATTTTGCACTTGTTTTAGTGTTGCAAAATCAATTTCCACACTTGTCCTGTCTTTGAAAACCACTTTCCGCACTCGTGCTAGTGCTGAAAACCACTTTTTGCAATTGGGTTCGTGTTGCAAAACCACTTATCGCACTTGTGCTCGTGTTGAAAACCACTTTCCACACTTGTGTTAGTATTGCAAACCACTTTCCGCACACGTGCTAATGTTGTAAAACATGATTCGCATTTGTGTTTGTGTAGAAAAAACCATTTTCCGGACTTGTGCTGGCATTGAAAACCTCTTTCACACACATGTGTTAGTGTTGCAAAACCATTTCCCACACTTGTGTTGCTGTTGCAAAACCACTTTTTGCACTGGTACTGGCGTTGAAAACCACTTTCCACACTGGACCTTGTGTTTCAAAACCACTTTTCTCACTTGTGCTGGCATTGAAAACCACGTTTTGCTCTTGTGTTAGTGTTGCAAAACCACTTTCCACACTTGTGCTGGCTTTGAAAACCACTTTTCACACATGTGCTAGTATTGCAAAACCACTTTCTGCACTTGTGCTGGCGTTGAAAACCACTGGTAGCGCATCTGCTAGTGTTGCAAAACAATTTGTCTCACTTGTGTTGGTGTTGCAAAACCACTTTTCGCACTTGTGCTGGCCTTTAAAACCACTCTCCACACTTGTGTTAGTGTTGCAAAACCAATTTCCACACTTATGCTTGTATTGAAAACAACTTTCTGCACTCATGCTCGTGTTGAAAACCACTTTCCACACATGGTTTAGAATTGCAAAACCATTTTCCGCGCTCGTGCTGGTGTTGAAAACCACTTACCACACTTGTTTTAGTGTTGCAAAACCACTTTTCGCTCTCGTGCTCATGTTGCAAAGCCACTTTTCGCAATTGTGTTGGTGTTGCAATATGACTTTTCACACTTGGGTTAGTGTTACAAACCCACTTTTCGCACTTGCGCTAGTGTTGAAAGTCACTTTTTTCACTTGTGCTGGTGTTGAAAACCACAATTCGCAATTGGGTTAGTGTTGCAAAACCTCTTATCGCACTTGTGCTCGTGTTGAAAACCAGTTTCCACACTTGTGTTCGTGTTGCAAACCACTTTCCGCACTCGTGCTAGTGTTGTAAACCATTATTCGCATTTGTATTTGTGTTGCAAAAACCATTTTCCAGACTTGTGCTGGCATTGAAAACCACTTCTCACACATATGCTCGTGTTGCAAAACCACTTCCTGCAATTGTGCTGGCATTGAAAACCACTTTTTGCACATCTGCTGGTGTTGAAAACCACTTTTCGCGCTCCTGTTCGTGTTCAAAACCACTTTTTGCATTTGTGTTAGTGTTGCAAAACCATTTGTCTCACTTGTGTTGCTGTTGCAAGACCTCTTTTCGCACTTGCACTTGCGTTGAAAACCACTTTCGACACTTGACCTTGTGTTGCAGAACCACTTTTCTCAATTGTGCAGGCATTGAAAACCACTCTTTGCACTTGTGTTAGTGTTGCAAAACCACTTTCCACACTTGTGCTGGCATTGAAAACCACTTATCGCACTTGTGCTCGTGTTGAAAACCACTTTCCACACTTGTGTTAGTGTTGCAAACCACTTTCCGCACTAGCGCTCGTGTTGTAAACCATTATTCGCATTTGTGTTAGTGTTGCAAAAACCAATTTCCACACTTCTGCTGCCGTTGAAAACCACTTTCAATACTCGCGCTCATGTTGAAAAACACTTTTCGCATTTGGTTTAGTATTGCAAAACCACTTTCAGCACTCGTGCTAGTGTTGAAAACCACTTTCCACACTTGTGTTAGTGATGCAAACCACTTTCAGTACTCGTGCTAGTGTTGTAAACCATTATTCGCATTTGTGTTAGTGTTGCAAAAACCATTTTCCAGACTTGTGCTGGCGTTGAAACCACTTTTCACACATGTGCTCGTGTTGCAAAACCATTTTCCGCAATTGTGCTGTCATTGAAAACCACTTTTTGCACATCTTCTAGTGTTGAAAACCACTTTTCGCGCTCCTGTTCATGTTCAAAACCACTTTTTGCACTTGTGTTAGTGTTGCAAAACCATTTGTCTCACTTGTGTTACTGTTGCAAAAACACTTTTCGAAACTTTTACTGCCATTGAAAACCACTTTCCACACTTGACCTTGTGTTGCAGAACCACTTTTCTCACTTGAGCTGGCATTGAATACCAATTTTTGCACTTGCGTTAGTGTTGCAAAACCACTTTCCACACTTGTGCTGGCATTGAAAACCACTTTTCACACATGTGCTAGTATTGCAAAACCACTTTCTGCACTTGTGCTGGCGTAGAAAACCACTTTTCGTGCATCTGCTTGTGTTGCAAAATAATTTGTCTCACTTGCGTTGGTGTTGCAACACCAGTTTTCGCACTTGTGCTGTCTTTGAAAACCACTTTCCGCACTCGTGCTAGTGTTGAAAACCACTTTTCGCAATTGGGTTAGTGTTGAAAAACCACTTTCCACACTTGCACTCATATTGAAAACCACATTCTAAACTTGTGCCTGTGTTGCAAAACCACTTTTTGCACTTGTTTTAGTGTTGCAAATCCACTTTTCGCACTTGCATTGGTGTGGAAAACCACTTTCCGCATTCGTACTGGCATTTGAAAACCACTTATAGCACTTGTGTTAGTGTTGCAAAACCACTTTCACACTTGTGTTAGTGTTGCAAAACCACTTTTCGCACTTGTGTTAGTGTTGCAAAACCACTTTTTGCACTTGTGTTAGTGTTGCAAAACCACTTTTTGCACTTGTGTTAGTGTTGCAAAACCATTTTCTGCACTTGTGCTGGTGTTTAAAACCACTTTCCGCACTAACGTTAGTGTTGCAAACCATTATTCGCATTTGTGCTTGTGTTGCAAAAACCATTTTCCAGACTTGTGCTGGCATTGAAAACCACTTTTCACACATGTGCTAGTATTGCAAAACCACATTCTGAACTTGTGCTGGCATTGAAAACCACTTTTCACACATGTGCTAATATTGCAAAACCACTTTCTGCACTTGTGCTGGTGTTGAAAACCACTTTTTGCGCATCTGCTAGTGTTGCAAAACAATTTGTCTCACTTGTGTTGGTGTTGCAAAACCACTTTTCGCACTTGTGTTGGCGTTGAAAACCACTCTCCGCACTTGAGCTAGTGTTGTAAAACCATTTTCCACACTTGCACTCGTGTTGAAAACCACGTTCTACACTTGTGTTAGTGTTGCAAAACCATTTGTCTCACATGTGTTGCTGTTGCAACACCAGTTTTCGCACCTGTGCTGTCTTTGAAAACCACTTCCCGCACTCGTGCTAGTGTTGAAAACCACTTTTCGCAATTGGGTAAGTGTTGAAAAACCACTTTCCACACTTGCACTCATATTGAAAACCACGTTCTAAACTTGCGCCTGTGTTGCAAAACCATTTTCCGCACTTGTGCTGTCGTTGAAAACCACTTTTTGCACATCTGCTAGTGTTGAAAACCACTTTTTGCGCTCCTGTTCATGTTCAAAACCACTTTTTGCACTTGTGTTAGTGTTGCAAAACAATTTGTCTCATTTCTGTTCGTGTTGCAAACCACTTTTCGCACTTGTGCTGGCGTTGAAAACCACTCTCCACACTTGTGTTTGTTTTGCAAAACCAATTTCCATACTTGTGCTTGGATTGAAAACAACTTTCTGTCCTCGTGCTCGTGTTGAAATCCACTTTCCGCACATGGTTTAGAATTGCAAAACCATTTTCCGCGCTCGTGCCGGTGTTGAAAACGACTTATCACACTTGTTTTAGTGTTGCCAAACCACTTTTCGCACTCGTGCTCGTGTTGCAAAGCCACTTTTCGCACTTGTGTTAGTGTTGCAAAAACCACTTTCGGCACTCGTCCTGGTATTGAACCCCACTTATCGCACTGGTGTTGGTGTTGCAAAACCACTTTCGCACTTGTGTTAGTGTTGCAAAACGACTTTTCGCACTTGCAATAGTGTTGAAAACCACTATTCGCATCTATCTTAGTGTTGCAAAACCACTTTTCACACTTGTGTTAGTGTTGCGAAACAACTATTCGCACATGCGCTAGTGTTGAAAATCACTTTTCGCACTTGCGCTGGTGTTGAAAACCACAATTCACAATTGGGTTAGTGTTGTAAAACCTCTTCTCGCACTTGTGCTCGTGTTGAAAACCACTTTCCACACTTGTGTTAGTGTTGCAAACCACATTCCGCACTTGTGCTAGTGTTGTAAACCATTATTTGCATTTGTGTTAGTGTCGCAAAAACCATTTTCCAGACTTGTGCTGGCATTGAAAACCATTTTTCACACATGTGCTCGTGTTGCAAAACCACTTTCCGCACTTGTGCTGGCATTGAAAACCACTTTTTGCGTTTGAGCTGGTGTTGTAAAACCACTTTCCACCCTTGCACTCGTGTTGAAAACCACTTTCCACATTCGTGCTAGTGTTGAAAATGACTTTTCACAATTGGGTTGGTGTTGCAAATCCACTTATCACACTTGTGCTCGTGTTGAAAACCACTTTCCACACTTGTGTTAGTGTTGCAAAACCATTTGTCTCACTTGCGTTGGTGTTGCAACACCAGTTTTCGCACTTGTGCTGTCTTTGAAAACCACTTTCCGCACTCGGGCTAGTGTTGAAACACCCTTTTCGCAATTGGGTTCGTGTTGAAAAACCACTTTCCACACTTGCACTCGTATTGAAAACCACGTTCTACACTTGTGCCTGTGCTGCAAAACCACATTTTGCACTTGTTTTAGTGTTGCAAAATCAATTTCCACACTTGTCCTGTCTTTGAAAACCACTTTCCGCACTCGTGCTAGTGCTGAAAACCACTTTTTGCAATTGGGTTCGTGTTGCAAAACCACTTATCGCACTTGTGCTCGAGTTGAAAACCACTTTCCACACTTGTGTTAGTATTGCAAACCACTTTCCGCACTCGCGCTCCTGTTGGAAACCATTATTCGCATTTGCGTTATTGTTGCAAAAACCAATTTCCACACTTCTGCTGCCGTTGAAAACCACGTTCAGCACTCGTGCTGGTGTTGAATACCACTTTTCGCACTTGTGTTATTGTTTCAAATATCACTTTCGGTGCTCGTGCTTGTGTTGTAAACCACTTATCGCACTTGTGTTAGTGTTGCAAAAACCACTTTCCGCACTCGTGCTGGCATTGAAAACCACTTATCGCACTTGTGTTAGTGTTGCAAAACCACTTTCACACTTGTGTTAGTGTTGCAAAACCACTTTTCGCACTTGTGTTAGTGTTGCAAAACCACTTTTTACACTTGTGTTAGTGTTGCAAATCCATTTTTCGCACTTGTGCTGGTGTTTAAAACTACTTTCTACTCGTGTGTTAGTGTTGCAAACCACTTTCCGCACTTGAGCTAGTGTTGCAGAACCACTTTTGGCACTTGTGCTGGCATTGAAAACCACTTTTTGCGCTAGAGCTGGTTTTGTAAAACCACTTTCCACAATTGCACTCCTGTTGAAAACCACGTTCTACACTTGTGCCTGTGTTGCAATATCAATTTCCACACTTATGCTGGCGTTGAAAACCACTTTCCACACTCGTGCACTTGTGTTAGCGTGTGTGCGAAAGCGAAAATACTTTCGCACAAGCGAAAATAACACATTTTGCAAGTTGAAAATGACTTTTCGCAATTGGGTTGGTGTTGCAAAACCACGTATCGCACTTGTGCTCGTGTTGAAAACCACTTTCTACACTTGTGTTAGTGTTGCAAGCCACTTTCCGCACTCGCGCTCGTGTTGTAAACCATTATTCGCATTTGCGTTAGTGTTGCAAAAACCAATTTCCACACTTCCGCTGCCGTTGAAAACCACCTCCAGCACTCGTGCTAGTGTTGAAAACCACTTTTCGCATTTGGTTTGTATTGTAGAGGTTTTGCAACACTAACCTTACTTCGAATTGTGGTTTTCAACACCAGCGCAAGTGCGAAAAGTGGTGTTCAATACTAGCGCAAGTGCCGAAAGTGGTTTTTGCAACAATAACACAAGTGCGAAAAGTGGCTTTGCAACACGATCAGGAGTGCGAAAAGTGGTTTTGCAACATTAACACAAGTGTGATAAGTGGTTTTCAACGCCAGCACGAGCGCGGAAAATTGTTTTGCAATTCTAAAACATGTGCGAAAAGTGGTTTTCAACAATAGCAAGAGTGCTGAAAGTGGTTTTCAACGGCAGTAGAAGTGTGGAAATTGATTTTTGCAACACTAACACAAATGCGAATAATGGTTTACAGCACTACCACGAGTGCGGAAAGTGGTTTGCAACACTAACAGAAGTTTGGAAAGTAGTTTTCAACACGACCACGAGTGCGAAACGTGGTTTGCAACACTAACGCAAGTGCAAAAAGTGGTTTTGCAACACTAAACCAAATGCGAAAGGTGGTTTTCAACATGAGGACGAGTGCTGAAAGTGGTTTTGCAACACAAACATAAGTGTGAAAGTGGTTTTGCAACACCAACACAAATGCGAAAAGTGGCTTTGCGGAAAATGGTTTTGCAATTCTAAACCATGTGCGGAAAGTGGTTTTCAACACGAGCACGAGTGCGGAAAGTTGTTTTCAATACAAGCACAAGTGTGGAAATTGGTTTTGCAACATTAACATAAGTGTGGAAAGTGGTTTTCAATGCAGGCACAAGTGTGGAAAGTGGTTTTGCAACACCAACACAAGTGCAAAAAGTGGTTTTGAACACTAAGAGGACGGCGAAAAGTGGTTTTTCAATCCTAGCACTTGTGTGAAAAGTGGTTTTCAATGCCAGCACAAGTGTGGAAATTGCTTTTGCAACACTAACACAAGTGCAAAAAGTGGTTTTCAATGCCAGCACAAGTGCGAAAAGTGGTTCTGCACCACAAGCTCAAGTGTGGAAAGTGGTTTTAAACATCAGCACAAATGCGGAAAATGGTTTTTCAACACTAACATAAGTGCAAAAAGTGGTTTTGCAACACAAACATACGTGTGAAAGTGGTTTTGCAACACCAACACAAATGCGATAAGTGGTTTTCAACGCCAGTACGAGTGCAGAAAGTGGTTTTTGCAACACTAACACAAGTGCAAAAAGTGGATTTGCAATATTAAACCAAATGCGAAAATTGGTTTACAACACAAGCACGAGCACCGAAAGTGGTTTTTGAAACAATAACACGAGTGCTAAAAGTGGTTTTGCAATACTAAACCAAATGCGAAAAGTGGTGTTCAACACGAGCACGAGTGCTGAAAGTGGTTTTCAACCCCAGCATAAGTGTGGAAATTTGTTTTTGCAACAATAAGACAAACGCGAATAATGGTTTACAACACTACGACGAGTGCAAAAAGTGGTTTGCAACACTAACACAAGTGTGGGAAGTGGTTTTCAACAAGAGCACAAGTGTGGAAAGTGTTTTTGAACACTATCAGGAGCGCGAAATTGGTTTTCAACACGAGCAGATGTGCAAAAAGTGGTTTTCAATGCCAGCACAAGTGCGGAAAGTGGTTTTGCAATATGAGCAATTGTGTGAAAAGTAGTTTTCAATGCCAGCACAAGTGCGAAAAGTGGTTCTGCAACACAAGCACAAGTGTGGAAAGTGGTTTTAAACACCAGCACAACTGCGGAAAATGGTTTTGCAACATTAACACAAGTGCAAAAAGTGGTTTTGCAACACTAACACAAGTGCAAAAAGTGGTTTTGCAACACTAACACAAGTGTGAAAATGGTTTTGCAACACTAACACATGTGTGATAAGTGGTTTTCAACACCAGCACGAGCGCGAAACGTGGTTTGCAACACAAACACAAGTGCAAAAAGTGGTTTTGCAACACTAAACCAAATGCGAAAAGTGGCTTTGCAACACCAGCACGAGCACGGAAAATGGTTTTGCAATTCTAAACCATGTGCGGAAAGTGGTTTTCAACACGAGCACGAGTGCGGAAAGTTGTTTTCAATGCAAGCACAAGTGTGGAAATTGGTTTTGCAACACTAACACAAGTGTGGAAAGTGGTTTTCAACACGAGTACAAGTGTGACAAGTGGTTTTGCAACAATAACACAAGTGCGAAAAGTGACTTTGCAACACCAGCACGAGCACGGAAAATGGTTTTGCAATTCTAATACATGTGTGAAAAGTGGTTTTCAACACTAGCAAGAGTGCTGAATGTGGTTTTCAACGGCAGCAGAAGTGTGGAAATTGATTTTTGCAATACTAACACAAATGCGAATAATGGTTTACAGCACTACGACGAGTGCGAAAAGTGGTTTGCAACAATAACACAAGTGTGGAAAGTGGGTTTCAACACGAGCACTCGGGCGATAAGTGGTTTTGCAAAACGAACCCAATTGCGGAAAGTGGTTTTCACACGTGCACGAGTGCGGAAAGTGGTTTTAAATACAATCACAAGTGTGGAAATTGGTTTTGCAACATTAACACAAGTGTGGAAAGTGGTTTTCAACGCCAGCACAAGTGCGGAAAATGCTTTTGCAACACTATCACAAGTGCAGAAAGTGGTTTTCAATGCCAGCACAAGTGCGAAAAGTGGTTCTGCACCACAAGCTCAAGTGTGTAAATTGGTTTTAAACATCAGCACAAATGCGGAAAATGGTTTATCAACACTAACACAACTGCAAAAAGTGGTTTTGCAACACAAACATAAGTGTGAAAGTGGTTTTGCATCACCAACACAAATGCGACAAGTGGTTTTCAATGCCAGTACGAGTGCAGAAAGTGGTTTTTGCAACACTAACACAAGTGCGAAAAGTGGATTTGCAATACTAAAACCAAAAGCGAAAATTGGTTTACAACACAAGCACGAGCACCGAAAGTGGTTATTGAAACAATAACACGAGTGCGAAAAGTGGTTTTGCAATACTAAACCAAATGCGAAAAGTAGTTTTCAACACGAGTACGAGTGCTGAAAGTGGTTTTCAACCCCAACATAAGTGTGGAAATTTGTTTTTGCAACAATAAGACAAACGCGAATAATGGTTTATAACACTACCACGAGTGCGAAAAGTGGTTTGCAACACTAACACAAGTGTGGGAAGTGGTTTTCAACAAGAGCACAAGTGTGGAAAGTGGTTTTCAATGCCAGCACAAGTGTGGAAAGTGGTTTTGCAACACTAAACCAAATGCGAAAAGTGGCTTTTCAACACCAGCACGAGCGCGGAAAATGGTTTTGCAATTCTAAAACATGTGCGAAAAGTGGTTTTCAACAATAGCAAGAGTGCTGAAAGTGGTTTTCAACGGCAGCAGAAGTGTGGAAATTGATTTTTGCAACACTAACAAAAATGCGAATAATGGTTTACAGCACTACCACGAGTGCGGAAAGTGGTTTGCAACACTAACACAAGTGTAGAAAGTAGTTTTCAACACGACCACGAGTGCGAAACGTGGTTTGCAACACAAACACAAGTGCAAAAAGTGGTTTTGCAACACTAAACCAAATGCGAAAAGTGGCTTTTCAACACCAGCACGAGCGCGGAAAATGGTTTTGCAATTCTAAACCATGTGCGGAAAGTGGTTTTCAACACGAGCACGAGTGCGGAAAGTTGTTTTCAATACAAGCACAAGTGTGGAAATTGGTTTTGCAACACTAACACAAGTGTGGAAAGTGGTTTCAACACGAGAACAAGTGTGACAAGTGGTTTTGCAACAATAACACAAATGCGAAAAGTGGCTTTGCAACACCAGCACGAGTGCGAAAAGTGGTTTTGTAACACTAACACAAGTGCGATAAGTGGTTTTCAACACTTGCACTCACGTGGAAAGTGGTTTTTGCAACAATAACACAAGTGCGAAAAGTGGTTTTGCAACACGAGGACGAGTGCAGAAAGTGGTTTTCAACACGAACACTTGTGCGTAAAGTGGTTTTGAATGCCAGCACGAGTGCGAAAAGTGGTTTTCAATGCCATCATGTGTGGAAATTGGTTTTGGCAATACCAACACAAATGCGAATAATGGTTTACAACGTCAGCACGAGTGCAGAAAGTGGTTTGCAACACTAACACAAGTGTGGAAAGTGGTTTTCAACTCGAGCACAAGTGCGATAAGTTGTTTTGCAACACTAGGACAAATGCGAATTGTGGTTTTCAACACTGGTGCAAGTGGGAAAAGTGGTTTTGCCAACTAACATAAGTGCAAATAATGGTTTACAACACCAGCACGAGTGTGGAAAGTGGTTTGCAACACTAACACAAATGTGGAAAGTGGTTTTCAACACGAGCACAAGTGCGATAAGAGGTTTTGCAACACCAACCCCATTGCGAATTGTGGTTTTCAACACCAGCGCCAGTGCGAAAAGTGGTTTTCAACACTAGCACAAGTGCGAAAAGTGGTTTTGCAACACTAAAACAAGTGTGAAAAGGGGGTTTTGCAACACTAAGACAAATGTGTTTGTGGTTTTCAACTCTATCGCAAGTGCGAAAAGTGGATTTGCAACACTAACCCAAGTGCGAAAAGTCGTTTTCCAACACTAACACAAGTGCGAAAGTGGTTTTGCAACACGAACACAAGTGCGATGAGTGGATTTCAATGCTAGTACGAGTGCCGAAAGTGGTTTTTGCAACACTGAAACAAGTTTGATAAGCGGTTTTCAACACCATCTCGAGCGCGGAAAATGGTTTTGCAAATCCAAACCATGTGCGGAAAGTGGTTTTCAACACGAGCACGAGTGCGGAAAGTTGTTTTCAATACAAGCACAAGTGTGGAAATTGGTTTTGCAACACTAACACAAGTGTGGAAAGTGGTTTTCAACACGAGTATAAGTGCGACAAGTGGTTTTGCAACACTAACCGAATTGCGAAAAGTTGTTTTCAACATTAGCACGAGTGTGGAAAGTGGTTTTCAATGGCAGCACAAGTGTGGCAATTGGTTTTGCAACACGAATACAAATGCGAATTGTGGTTTTCCACACTGGCGCATGTGCGAAAAGTGGTTTTGCAAAACTAACACAAGTGCAAAACGTGGTTTTCAACACTAACACAATTGCAAAAAGTGGTTTTCAACACTAACCAAAGTGCGAAAAGTTGTTTTCAACACTAACACAAGTGCGATAAGTGGTTTTCAATGCCAGTTCAAATGCGGAAATTGGCTTATGCAACAATAACACAAGTGCGAAAAGTGCTTTTGCAACACGAGGACGAGTGCAGAAAGTGGTTTTCAACACCAACACTTGTGCGTAAAGTGGATTTCGATGCCAGCACGAGTGCGAAAAGTGGTTTTGCAACACTAAACCAAATGCGAAAAGTGGTTTTCAACACCAGCACGAGTGCTGAAAGTGGTTTTCAGTGCCAGCATGTGTGGAAATTGTTTTTTGCCACACCAACACAAATACGAATAATGGTTTACAACACCAGCACGAGTGCAGAAAGTGGTTTGCAACACTAACACAAGTGTGGGAAGTGGTTTTCAACAAGAGCACAAGTGTGGAAAGTGTTTTTGAACACTAACAGGAGCGCGAAATTGGTTTTCAACACGTGCAGATGTGCAAAAAGTGGTTTTCAATGCCAGCACAAGTGCGGAAAGTGGTTTTGCAATATGAGCAATTGTGTGAAAAGTGGTTTTCAATGCCAGCACAAGTGCGAAAAGTGGTTCTGCAACACAAGCACAAGTGTGGAAAGTGGTTTTAAACACCAGCACAAGTGCGGAAAATGGTTTTGCAACATTAACACAAGTGCAAAAAGTGGTTTTGCAACACTAACACAAGTGCAAAAAGTGGTTTTGCAACACTAACACAAGTGTGAAAATGGTTTTGCAACACTAACACATGTGTGATAAGTGGTTTTCAACACCAACACGAGCGCGGAAAATGGTTTTGTAATTCTAAAACATATGCGAAAAGTGGTTTTCATCACCAGCAAGAGTGCTGAAAGTGGTTTTCAACGGCAGCAGAAGTGTGGAAATTGGTTTTTGCAACACTAACACAAATGCGAATAAAGGTTTACAGCACGAGCACGAGTGCTGAAAGTGGTTTGCAACACTAACACAAGTGTGGAAAGTAGTTTTCAACACTACCCCGCGTGCGAAAAGTGGTTTTGCAACACTAAACCAAATGCGAAAAGTGGTTTTCAACATGAGCACGAGTGCTGAAAGTGGTTTTCAACGCCAACATAAGTGTGGATTTTGGTTTTTGCAACACTAACACAAATGCGAACAATGGCTTACAACACTAGCACGAGTGCGGAAAGTGGTTTGCAACACTAACACAAGTGTGGAAAGTGGTTTTCAACATGAGCGCAAGTGCGATAAGAAGTTTTGCTACACTAACCTTACTGCGAATTGTGGTTTTCAACACCAGCGCAAGTGCGAAAAGTGGTTTTCAACACTAGCGCAAGTGCCGAAAGTGGTTTTTGCAACAATAACACAAGTGCAAAAAGTGGCTTTGCAAGACGAGTACAAGTGCGACAAGTGGTTTTGCAACAATAACACAAGTGTGATAAGTGGTTTTCAACACCAGCACGAGCGCGGAAAATGGTTTTGCAATTTTAAACATGTGCGAAAAGTGGTTTTCAACAATAGCAAGAGTGCTGAAAGTGGTTTTCAACGGCAGCAGAAGTGTGGAAATTGCTTTTTGCAACACTAACACAAATGCGAATAATGGTTTACAGCACTACCACGAGTGCGGAAAGTGGTTTGCAACACTAACACAAGTGTGGAAAGTAGTTTTCAACACGACCACGAGTGCGAAACGTGGTTTGCAACACAAACACAAGTGCAAAAAGTGGTTTTGCAACACTAAACCAAATGCGGAAAAGTGGCTTTGCAACACCAGCACGAGCGCGGAAAATGGTTTTGCAATTCTAAACCATGTGCGGAAAGTGGTTTTCAACACGAGAACAAGTGTGACAAGTGGTTTTGCAACAATAACACAAATGCGAAAAGTGGCTTTGCAACAACACCAGCACGAGCGCGGAAAATGGTTTTGCAATTCTAAAACATGTGCGAAAAGTGGTTTTCAACACTAGCAAGAGTCCTGAAAGTGGTTTTCAACGGCAGCAGAAGTATGGAAATTGATTTTTGCAATACTAACACAAATGCGAATAATGGTTTACAGCACTACCACGAGTGCGAAAAGTGGTTTGCAACAATAACACAAGTGTGGAAAGTGGTTTTCAACACGAGCACTCGGGCGATAAGTGGTTTTGCAACACTAACACAAGTGCGATAAGTGGTTTTCAACACTTGCACTCACGCGGAAAGTGGTTTTTGCAACAATAACACAAGTGCGAAAAGTGGTTTTGCAACACGAGGACGAGTGCAGAAAGTTGTTTTCAACACGAACACTTGTGCGTAAGGTGGTTTTGAATGCCAGCACGAGTGCAAAATGTGGTTTTGCAACACAAAACCAAATGCAAAAAATGGTTTTAAACACCAGCACGAGTGCAGAACGTGGTTTTCAGTGCCAGCATGTGTGGAAATTGTTTTTTGCCACACCAACACAAATGCGAATAATGGTTTACAACACCAGCACGAGTGCAGAAAGTGGTTTGCAACACTAACACAAGTGTGGAAAGTGGTTTTCAACACGAGCACAAGTGCGATAAGTGGTTTTGCAACACCAAGCCAAATACGAATTGTGGTTTTCAACACTGGCGCAAGTGCGAAAAGTGGTTTTGCAACATTAACGCAAGTGCGAAAAGTGGTTTTCAATGCCAGCAGAAGTGTGGAAATTGGTTTTGCAACACTAATACAAATGCGAATTGTGGTTTTCAACACTGGCGCAAGGGCGAAAGGTGGTTTTGCAAAACTAACACAAGTGCGAAACGTGGTTTTCAACAATAACACAATTGCAAAAAGTGGTTTTCAACACTAACCAAAGTGCGAAAAGTTGTTTTCAACACTAACACAAGTGCGATAAGTGGATTTCAATGCCAGTTCGAATGCGGAAAGTGGTTTTTGCAACAATAACACGAATGCGGAAAGTGGTTTTTGCAACAATAACACAAGTGTGGAAAGTGGTTTTCAACTCGAGCACAAGTGCGATAAGTTGTTTTGCAACACTAAGACAAATGCGAATTGTGGTTTTCAACACTGGTGCAAGTGGGAAAAGTGGTTTTGCAACACTAACACAAGTGAGAATAATGGTTTACAACACCAGCACGGGTGTGGAAAGTGGTTTGCAACACTAACACAAATGTGGAAAGTGGTTTTCAACACGAGCACAAGTGCGATAAGAGGTTTTGCAACACCAACCCCATTGCGAATTGTGGTTTTCACACGTGCACGAGTGCGGACAGTGGTTTTAAATACAATCACAAGTGTGGAAATTGGTTTTGCAACATTAACACAAGTGTGGAAAGTGGTTTTCAACGCCAGCACAAGTGCGGAAAGTGCTTTTGCAACACTATCACAAGTGCAGAAAGTGGTTTTCAATGCCAGCACAAGTGCGAAAAGTGGTTCTGCACCACAAGCTCAAGTGTGTAAATTGGTTTTAAACATCAGCACAAATGCGGAAAATGGTTTATCAACACTAACACAACTGCAAAAAGTGGTTTTGCAACACAAACATAAGTGTGAAAGTGGTTTTGCATCACCAACACAAATGCGACAAGTGGTTTTCAATGCCAGTACGAGTGCAGAAAGTGGTTTTTGCAACACTAACACAAGTGCGAAAAGTGGATTTGCAATACTAAACCAAAAGCGAAAATTGGTTTACAACACAAGCACGAGCACCGAAAGTGGTTATTGAAACAATAACACGAGTGCGAAAAGTGGTTTTGCAATACTAAACCAAATGCGAAAAGTGGTTTTCAACACGAGTACGAGTGCTGAAAGTGGTTTTCAACCCCAACATAAGTGTGGAAATTTGTTTTTGCAACAATAAGACAAACGCGAATAATGGTTTACAACACTACCACGAGTGCGAAAAGTGGTTTGCAACACTAACACAAGTGTGGGAAGTGGTTTTCAACAAGAGCACAAGTGTGGAAAGTGGTTTTCAATGCCAGCACAAGTGTGGAAAGTGGTTTTGCAACACTAAACCAAATGCGAAAAGTGGCTTTTCAACACCAGCACGAGCGCGGAAAATGGTTTTGCAATTCTAAAACATGTGCGAAAAGTGGTTTTCAACAATAGCAAGAGTGCTGAAAGTGGTTTTCAACGGCAGCAGAAGTGTGGAAATTGATTTTTGCAACACTAACAAAAATGCGAATAATGGTTTACAGCACTACCACGAGTGCGGAAAGTGGTTTGCAACACTAACACAAGTGTAGAAAGTAGTTTTCAACACGACCACGAGTGCGAAACGTGGTTTGCAACACAAACACAAGTGCAAAAAGTGGTTTTGCAACACTAAACCAAATGCGAAAAGTGGCTTTTCAACACCAGCACGAGCGCGGAAAATGGTTTTGCAATTCTAAACCATGTGCGGAAAGTGGTTTTCAACACGAGCACGAGTGCGGAAAGTTGTTTTCAATACAAGCACAAGTGTGGAAATTGGTTTTGCAACACTAACACAAGTGTGGAAAGTGGTTTCAACACGAGAACAAGTGTGACAAGTGGTTTTGCAACAATAACACAAATGCGAAAAGTGGCTTTGCAACACCAGCACGAGTGCGAAAAGTGGTTTTGTAACACTAACACAAGTGCGATAAGTGGTTTTCAACACTTGCACTCACGTGGAAAGTGGTTTTTGCAACAATAACACAAGTGCGAAAAGTGGTTTTGCAACACGAGGACGAGTGCAGAAAGTGGTTTTCAACACGAACACTTGTGCGTAAAGTGGTTTTGAATGCCAGCACGAGTGCGAAAAGTGGTTTTCAATGCCATCATGTGTGGAAATTGGTTTTGGCAATACCAACACAAATGCGAATAATGGTTTACAACATCAGCACGAGTGCAGAAAGTGGTTTGCAACACTAACACAAGTGTGGAAAGTGGTTTTCAACTCGAGCACAAGTGCGATAAGTTGTTTTGCAACACTAGGACAAATGCGAATTGTGGTTTTCAACACTGGTGCAAGTGGGAAAAGTGGTTTTGCAACACTAACATAAGTGCAAATAATGGTTTACAACACCAGCACGAGTGTGGAAAGTGGTTTGCAACACTAACACAAATGTGGAAAGTGGTTTTCAACACGAGCACAAGTGCGATAAGAGGTTTTGCAACACCAACCCCATTGCGAATTGTGGTTTTCAACACCAGCGCCAGTGCGAAAAGTGGTTTTCAACACTAGCACAAGTGCGAAAAGTGGTTTTGCAACACTAAAACAAGTGTGAAAAGTGGTTTTGCAACACTAAGACAAATGTGTTTGTGGTTTTCAACTCTATCGCAAGTGCGAAAAGTGGATTTGCAACACTAACCCAAGTGCGAAAAGTCGTTTTCCAACACTAACACAAGTGCGAAAGTGGTTTTGCAACACGAACACAAGTGCGATGAGTAGATTTCAATGCTAGAACGAGTGCCGAAAGTGGTTTTTGCAACACTGAAACAAGTTTGATAAGCGGTTTTCAACACCAGCTCGAGCGCGGAAAATGGTTTTGCAAATCCAAACCATGTGCGGAAAGTGGTTTTCAACACGAGCACGAGTGCGGAAAGTTGTTTTCAATACAAGCACAAGTGTGGAAATTGGTTTTGCAACACTAACACAAGTGTGGAAAGTGGTTTTCAACACGAGTATAAGTGCGACAAGTGGTTTTGCAACACTAACCGAATTGCGAAAAGTGGTTTTCAACACTAGCAAGAGTGCTGAAAGTGGTTTTCAACGGCAGCAGAAGTGTGGAAATTGATTTTTGCAATACTAACACAAATGCGAATAATGGTTTACAGCACTACGACGAGTGCGAAAAGTGGTTTGCAACAATAACACAAGTGTGGAAAGTGGGTTTCAACACGAGCACTCGGGCGATAAGTGGTTTTGCAAAACGAACCCAATTGCGGAAAGTGGTTTTCACACGTGCACGAGTGCGGAAAGTGGTTTTAAATACAATCACAAGTGTGGAAATTGGTTTTGCAACATTAACACAAGTGTGGAAAGTGGTTTTCAACGCCAGCACAAGTGCGGAAAGTGCTTTTGCAACACTATCACAAGTGCAGAAAGTGGTTTTCAATGCCAGCACAAGTGCGAAAAGTGGTTCTGCACCACAAGCTCAAGTGTGTAAATTGGTTTTAAACATCAGCACAAATGCGGAAAATGGTTTATCAACACTAACACAACTGCAAAAAGTGGTTTTGCAACACAAACATAAGTGTGAAAGTGGTTTTGCATCACCAACACAAATGCGACAAGTGGTTTTCAATGCCAGTACGAGTGCAGAAAGTGGTTTTTGCAACACTAACACAAGTGCGAAAAGTGGATTTGCAATACTAAACCAAAAGCGAAAATTGGTTTACAACACAAGCACGAGCACCGAAAGTGGTTATTGAAACAATAACACGAGTGCGAAAAGTGGTTTTGCAATACTAAACCAAATGCGAAAAGTGGTTTTCAACACGAGTACGAGTGCTGAAAGTGGTTTTCAACCCCAACATAAGTGTGGAAATTTGTTTTTGCAACAATAAGACAAACGCGAATAATGGTTTACAACACTACCACGAGTGCGAAAAGTGGTTTGCAACACTAACACAAGTGTGGGAAGTGGTTTTCAACAAGAGCACAAGTGTGGAAAGTGGTTTTCAATGCCAGCACAAGTGTGGAAAGTGGTTTTGCAACACTAAACCAAATGCGAAAAGTGGCTTTTCAACACCAGCACGAGCGCGGAAAATGGTTTTGCAATTCTAAAACATGTGCGAAAAGTGGTTTTCAACAATAGCAAGAGTGCTGAAAGTGGTTTTCAACGGCAGCAGAAGTGTGGAAATTGATTTTTGCAACACTAACAAAAATGCGAATAATGGTTTACAGCACTACCACGAGTGCGGAAAGTGGTTTGCAACACTAACACAAGTGTGGAAAGTAGTTTTCAACACGACCACGAGTGCGAAACGTGGTTTGCAACACAAACACAAGTGCAAAAAGTGGTTTTGCAACACTAAACCAAATGCGAAAAGTGGCTTTTCAACACCAGCACGAGCGCGGAAAATGGTTTTGCAATTCTAAACCATGTGCGGAAAGTGGTTTTCAACACGAGCACGAGTGCGGAAAGTTGTTTTCAATACAAGCACAAGTGTGGAAATTGGTTTTGCAACACTAACACAAGTGTGGAAAGTGGTTTCAACACGAGAACAAGTGTGACAAGTGGTTTTGCAACAATAACACAAATGCGAAAAGTGGCTTTGCAACACCAGCACGAGTGCGAAAAGTGGTTTTGTAACACTAACACAAGTGCGATAAGTGGTTTTCAACACTTGCACTCACGTGGAAAGTGGTTTTTGCAACAATAACACAAGTGCGAAAAGTGGTTTTGCAACACGAGGACGAGTGCAGAAAGTGGTTTTCAACACGAACACTTGTGCGTAAAGTGGTTTTGAATGCCAGCACGAGTGCGAAAAGTGGTTTTCAATGCCATCATGTGTGGAAATTGGTTTTGGCAATACCAACACAAATGCGAATAATGGTTTACAACATCAGCACGAGTGCAGAAAGTGGTTTGCAACACTAACACAAGTGTGGAAAGTGGTTTTCAACTCGAGCACAAGTGCGATAAGTTGTTTTGCAACACTAGGACAAATGCGAATTGTGGTTTTCAACACTGGTGCAAGTGGGAAAAGTGGTTTTGCAACACTAACATAAGTGCAAATAATGGTTTACAACACCAGCACGAGTGTGGAAAGTGGTTTGCAACACTAACACAAATGTGGAAAGTGGTTTTCAACACGAGCACAAGTGCGATAAGAGGTTTTGCAACACCAACCCCATTGCGAATTGTGGTTTTCAACACCAGCGCCAGTGCGAAAAGTGGTTTTCAACACTAGCACAAGTGCGAAAAGTGGTTTTGCAACACTAAAACAAGTGTGAAAAGTGGTTTTGCAACACTAAGACAAATGTGTTTGTGGTTTTCAACTCTATCGCAAGTGCGAAAAGTGGATTTGCAACACTAACCCAAGTGCGAAAAGTCGTTTTCCAACACTAACACAAGTGCGAAAGTGGTTTTGCAACACGAACACAAGTGCGATGAGTGGATTTCAATGCTAGTACGAGTGCCGAAAGTGGTTTTTGCAACACTGAAACAAGTTTGATAAGCGGTTTTCAACACCAGCTCGAGCGCGGAAAATGGTTTTGCAAATCCAAACCATGTGCGGAAAGTGGTTTTCAACACGAGCACGAGTGCGGAAAGTTGTTTTCAATACAAGCACAAGTGTGGAAATTGGTTTTGCAACACTAACACAAGTGTGGAAAGTGGTTTTCAACACGAGTATAAGTGCGACAAGTGGTTTTGCAACACTAACCGAATTGCGAAAAGTTGTTTTCAACATTAGCACGAGTGTGGAAAGTGGTTTTCAATGGCAGCACAAGTGTGGCAATTGGTTTTGCAACACGAATACAAATGCGAATTGTGGTTTTCCACACTGGCGCATGTGCGAAAAGTGGTTTTGCAAAACTAACACAAGTGCAAAACGTGGTTTTCAACACTAACACAATTGCAAAAAGTGGTTTTCAACACTAACCAAAGTGCGAAAAGTTGTTTTCAACACTAACACAAGTGCGATAAGTGGTTTTCAATGCCAGTTCAAATGCGGAAATTGGCTTATGCAACAATAACACAAGTGCGAAAAGTGCTTTTGCAACACGAGGACGAGTGCAGAAAGTGGTTTTCAACACCAACACTTGTGCGTAAAGTGGATTTCGATGCCAGCACGAGTGCGAAAAGTGGTTTTGCAACACTAAACCAAATGCGAAAAGTGGTTTTCAACACCAGCACGAGTGCTGAAAGTGGTTTTCAGTGCCAGCATGTGTGGAAATTGTTTTTTGCCACACCAACACAAATACGAATAATGGTTTACAACACCAGCACGAGTGCAGAAAGTGGTTTGCAACACTAACACAAGTGTGGGAAGTGGTTTTCAACAAGAGCACAAGTGTGGAAAGTGTTTTTGAACACTAACAGGAGCGCGAAATTGGTTTTCAACACGTGCAGATGTGCAAAAAGTGGTTTTCAATGCCAGCACAAGTGCGGAAAGTGGTTTTGCAATATGAGCAATTGTGTGAAAAGTGGTTTTCAATGCCAGCACAAGTGCGAAAAGTGGTTCTGCAACACAAGCACAAGTGTGGAAAGTGGTTTTAAACACCAGCACAAGTGCGGAAAATGGTTTTGCAATTCTAAAACATGTGCGAAAAGTGGTTTTCAACAATAGCAAGAGTGCTGAAAGTGGTTTTCAACGGCAGCAGAAGTGTGGAAATTGCTTTTTGCAACACTAACACAAATGCGAATAATGGTTTACAGCACTACCACGAGTGCGGAAAGTGGTTTGCAACACTAACACAAGTGTGGAAAGTAGTTTTCAACACGACCACGAGTGCGAAACGTGGTTTGCAACACAAACACAAGTGCAAAAAGTGGTTTTGCAACACTAAACCAAATGCGAAAAGTGGCTTTTCAACACCAGCACGAGCGCGGAAAATGGTTTTGCAATTCTAAACCATGTGCGGAAAGTGGTTTTCAACACGAGCACGAGTGCGGAAAGTTGTTTTCAATACAAGCACAAGTGTGGAAATTGGTTTTGCAACACTAACACAAGTGTGGAAAGTGGTTTCAACACGAGAACAAGTGTGACAAGTGGTTTTGCAACAATAACACAAATGCGAAAAGTGGCTTTGCAACACCAGCACGAGTGCGAAAAGTGGTTTTGTAACACTAACACAAGTGCGATAAGTGGTTTTCAACACTTGCACTCACGTGGAAAGTGGTTTTTGCAACAATAACACAAGTGCGAAAAGTGGTTTTGCAACACGAGGACGAGTGCAGAAAGTGGTTTTCAACACGAACACTTGTGCGTAAAGTGGTTTTGAATGCCAGCACGAGTGCGAAAAGTGGTTTTCAATGCCATCATGTGTGGAAATTGGTTTTGGCAATACCAACACAAATGCGAATAATGGTTTACAACATCAGCACGAGTGCAGAAAGTGGTTTGCAACACTAACACAAGTGTGGAAAGTGGTTTTCAACTCGAGCACAAGTGCGATAAGTTGTTTTGCAACACTAGGACAAATGCGAATTGTGGTTTTCAACACTGGTGCAAGTGGGAAAAGTGGTTTTGCAACACTAACATAAGTGCAAATAATGGTTTACAACACCAGCACGAGTGTGGAAAGTGGTTTGCAACACTAACACAAATGTGGAAAGTGGTTTTCAACACGAGCACAAGTGCGATAAGAGGTTTTGCAACACCAACCCCATTGCGAATTGTGGTTTTCAACACCAGCGCCAGTGCGAAAAGTGGTTTTCAACACTAGCACAAGTGCGAAAAGTGGTTTTGCAACACTAAAACAAGTGTGAAAAGTGGTTTTGCAACACTAAGACAAATGTGTTTGTGGTTTTCAACTCTATCGCAAGTGCGAAAAGTGGATTTGCAACACTAACCCAAGTGCGAAAAGTCGTTTTCCAACACTAACACAAGTGCGAAAGTGGTTTTGCAACACGAACACAAGTGCGATGAGTGGATTTCAATGCTAGTACGAGTGCCGAAAGTGGTTTTTGCAACACTGAAACAAGTTTGATAAGCGGTTTTCAACACCAGCTCGAGCGCGGAAAATGGTTTTGCAAATCCAAACCATGTGCGGAAAGTGGTTTTCAACACGAGCACGAGTGCGGAAAGTTGTTTTCAATACAAGCACAAGTGTGGAAATTGGTTTTGCAACACTAACACAAGTGTGGAAAGTGGTTTTCAACACGAGCACAAGTGCGATAAGTGGTTTTGCAACACCAAGCCAAATACGAATTGTGGTTTTCAACACTGGCGCAAGTGCGAAAAGTGGTTTTGCAACATTAACGCAAGTGCGAAAAGTGGTTTTCAATGCCAGCAGAAGTGTGGAAATTGGTTTTGCAACACTAATACAAATGCGAATTGTGGTTTTCAACACTGGCGCAAGGGCGAAAGGTGGTTTTGCAAAACTAACACAAGTGCGAAACGTGGTTTTCAACAATAACACAATTGCAAAAAGTGGTTTTCAACACTAACCAAAGTGCGAAAAGTTGTTTTCAACACTAACACAAGTGCGATAAGTGGATTTCAATGCCAGTTCGAATGCGGAAAGTGGTTTTTGCAACAATAACACGAATGCGGAAAGTGGTTTTTGCAACAATAACACAAGTGTGGAAAGTGGTTTTCAACTCGAGCACAAGTGCGATAAGTTGTTTTGCAACACTAAGACAAATGCGAATTGTGGTTTTCAACACTGGTGCAAGTG
The DNA here is from genome assembly GCF_964187855.1 of Myxine glutinosa. Lineage (NCBI taxonomy): Eukaryota > Metazoa > Chordata > Myxini > Myxiniformes > Myxinidae > Myxine > Myxine glutinosa. The sequence goes on from NC_136262.1 coordinate 172,028,107, forward strand.
GGAAAAGTGGTTTTGCAACACTAACACAAGTGAGAATAATGGTTTACAACACCAGCACGGGTGTGGAAAGTGGTTTGCAACACTAACACAAATGTGGAAAGTGGTTTTCAACACGAGCACAAGTGCGATAAGAGGTTTTGCAACACCAACCCCATTGCGAATTGTGGTTTTCACACGTGCACGAGTGCGGACAGTGGTTTTAAATACAATCACAAGTGTGGAAATTGGTTTTGCAACATTAACACAAGTGTGGAAAGTGGTTTTCAACGCCAGCACAAGTGCGGAAAGTGCTTTTGCAACACTATCACAAGTGCAGAAAGTGGTTTTCAATGCCAGCACAAGTGCGAAAAGTGGTTCTGCACCACAAGCTCAAGTGTGTAAATTGGTTTTAAACATCAGCACAAATGCGGAAAATGGTTTATCAACACTAACACAACTGCAAAAAGTGGTTTTGCAACACAAACATAAGTGTGAAAGTGGTTTTGCATCACCAACACAAATGCGACAAGTGGTTTTCAATGCCAGTACGAGTGCAGAAAGTGGTTTTTGCAACACTAACACAAGTGCGAAAAGTGGATTTGCAATACTAAACCAAAAGCGAAAATTGGTTTACAACACAAGCACGAGCACCGAAAGTGGTTATTGAAACAATAACACGAGTGCGAAAAGTGGTTTTGCAATACTAAACCAAATGCGAAAAGTGGTTTTCAACACGAGTACGAGTGCTGAAAGTGGTTTTCAACCCCAACATAAGTGTGGAAATTTGTTTTTGCAACAATAAGACAAACGCGAATAATGGTTTACAACACTACCACGAGTGCGAAAAGTGGTTTGCAACACTAACACAAGTGTGGGAAGTGGTTTTCAACAAGAGCACAAGTGTGGAAAGTGGTTTTCAATGCCAGCACAAGTGTGGAAAGTGGTTTTGCAACACTAAACCAAATGCGAAAAGTGGCTTTTCAACACCAGCACGAGCGCGGAAAATGGTTTTGCAATTCTAAAACATGTGCGAAAAGTGGTTTTCAACAATAGCAAGAGTGCTGAAAGTGGTTTTCAACGGCAGCAGAAGTGTGGAAATTGATTTTTGCAACACTAACAAAAATGCGAATAATGGTTTACAGCACTACCACGAGTGCGGAAAGTGGTTTGCAACACTAACACAAGTGTAGAAAGTAGTTTTCAACACGACCACGAGTGCGAAACGTGGTTTGCAACACAAACACAAGTGCAAAAAGTGGTTTTGCAACACTAAACCAAATGCGAAAAGTGGCTTTTCAACACCAGCACGAGCGCGGAAAATGGTTTTGCAATTCTAAACCATGTGCGGAAAGTGGTTTTCAACACGAGCACGAGTGCGGAAAGTTGTTTTCAATACAAGCACAAGTGTGGAAATTGGTTTTGCAACACTAACACAAGTGTGGAAAGTGGTTTCAACACGAGAACAAGTGTGACAAGTGGTTTTGCAACAATAACACAAATGCGAAAAGTGGCTTTGCAACACCAGCACGAGTGCGAAAAGTGGTTTTGTAACACTAACACAAGTGCGATAAGTGGTTTTCAACACTTGCACTCACGTGGAAAGTGGTTTTTGCAACAATAACACAAGTGCGAAAAGTGGTTTTGCAACACGAGGACGAGTGCAGAAAGTGGTTTTCAACACGAACACTTGTGCGTAAAGTGGTTTTGAATGCCAGCACGAGTGCGAAAAGTGGTTTTCAATGCCATCATGTGTGGAAATTGGTTTTGGCAATACCAACACAAATGCGAATAATGGTTTACAACATCAGCACGAGTGCAGAAAGTAGTTTGCAACACTAACACAAGTGTGGAAAGTGGTTTTCAACTCGAGCACAAGTGCGATAAGTTGTTTTGCAACACTAGGACAAATGCGAATTGTGGTTTTCAACACTGGTGCAAGTGGGAAAAGTGGTTTTGCAACACTAACATAAGTGAAAATAATGGTTTACAACACCAGCACGAGTGTGGAAAGTGGTTTGCAACACTAACACAAATGTGGAAAGTGGTTTTCAACACGAGCACAAGTGCGATAAGAGGTTTTGCAACACCAACCCCATTGCGAATTGTGGTTTTCAACACCAGCGCCAGTGCGAAAGGTGGTTTTCAACACTAGCACAAGTGCGAAAAGTGGTTTTGCAACACTAAAACAAGTGTGAAAAGTGGTTTTGCAACACTAAGACAAATGTGTTTGTGGTTTTCAACTCTATCGCAAGTGCGAAAAGTGGATTTGCAACACTAACCCAAGTGCGAAAAGTCGTTTTCCAACACTAACACAAGTGCGAAAGTGGTTTTGCAACACGAACACAAGTGCGATGAGTAGATTTCAATGCTAGTACGAGTGCCGAAAGTGGTTTTTGCAACACTGAAACAAGTTTGATAAGCGGTTTTCAACACCAGCTCGAGCGCGGAAAATGGTTTTGCAAATCCAAACCATGTGCGGAAAGTGGTTTTCAACACGAGCACGAGTGCGGAAAGTTGTTTTCAATACAAGCACAAGTGTGGAAATTGGTTTTGCAACACTAACACAAGTGTGGAAAGTGGTTTTCAACACGAGTATAAGTGCGACAAGTGGTTTTGCAACACTAACCGAATTGCGAAAAGTGGTTTTCAACACTAGCAAGAGTGCTGAAAGTGGTTTTCAACGGCAGCAGAAGTGTGGAAATTGATTTTTGCAATACTAACACAAATGCGAATAATGGTTTACAGCACTACGACGAGTGCGAAAAGTGGTTTGCAACAATAACACAAGTGTGGAAAGTGGGTTTCAACACGAGCACTCGGGCGATAAGTGGTTTTGCAAAACGAACCCAATTGCGGAAAGTGGTTTTCACACGTGCACGAGTGCGGAAAGTGGTTTTAAATACAATCACAAGTGTGGAAATTGGTTTTGCAACATTAACACAAGTGTGGAAAGTGGTTTTCAACGCCAGCACAAGTGCGGAAAGTGCTTTTGCAACACTATCACAAGTGCAGAAAGTGGTTTTCAATGCCAGCACAAGTGCGAAAAGTGGTTCTGCACCACAAGCTCAAGTGTGTAAATTGGTTTTAAACATCAGCACAAATGCGGAAAATGGTTTATCAACACTAACACAACTGCAAAAAGTGGTTTTGCAACACAAACATAAGTGTGAAAGTGGTTTTGCATCACCAACACAAATGCGACAAGTGGTTTTCAATGCCAGTACGAGTGCAGAAAGTGGTTTTTGCAACACTAACACAAGTGCGAAAAGTGGATTTGCAATACTAAACCAAAAGCGAAAATTGGTTTACAACACAAGCACGAGCACCGAAAGTGGTTATTGAAACAATAACACGAGTGCGAAAAGTGGTTTTGCAATACTAAACCAAATGCGAAAAGTGGTTTTCAACACGAGTACGAGTGCTGAAAGTGGTTTTCAACCCCAACATAAGTGTGGAAATTTGTTTTTGCAACAATAAGACAAACGCGAATAATGGTTTACAACACTACCACGAGTGCGAAAAGTGGTTTGCAACACTAACACAAGTGTGGGAAGTGGTTTTCAACAAGAGCACAAGTGTGGAAAGTGGTTTTCAATGCCAGCACAAGTGTGGAAAGTGGTTTTGCAACACTAAACCAAATGCGAAAAGTGGCTTTTCAACACCAGCACGAGCGCGGAAAATGGTTTTGCAATTCTAAAACATGTGCGAAAAGTGGTTTTCAACAATAGCAAGAGTGCTGAAAGTGGTTTTCAACGGCAGCAGAAGTGTGGAAATTGATTTTTGCAACACTAACAAAAATGCGAATAATGGTTTACAGCACTACCACGAGTGCGGAAAGTGGTTTGCAACACTAACACAAGTGTGGAAAGTAGTTTTCAACACGACCACGAGTGCGAAACGTGGTTTGCAACACTAACACAAGTGCAAAAAGTGGTTTTGCAACACTAAACCAAATGCGAAAAGTGGCTTTTCAACACCAGCACGAGCGCGGAAAATGGTTTTGCAATTCTAAACCATGTGCGGAAAGTGGTTTTCAACACGAGCACGAGTGCGGAAAGTTGTTTTCAATACAAGCACAAGTGTGGAAATTGGTTTTGCAACACTAACACAAGTGTGGAAAGTGGTTTCAACACGAGAAAAAGTGTGACAAGTGGTTTTGCAACAATAACACAAATGCGAAAAGTGGCTTTGCAACACCAGCACGAGTGCGAAAAGTGGTTTTGTAACACTAACACAAGTGCGATAAGTGGTTTTCAACACTTGCACTCACGTGGAAAGTGGTTTTTGCAACAATAACACAAGTGCGAAAAGTGGTTTTGCAACACGAGGACGAGTGCAGAAAGTGGTTTTCAACACGAACACTTGTGCGTAAAGTGGTTTTGAATGCCAGCACGAGTGCGAAAAGTGGTTTTCAATGCCATCATGTGTGGAAATTGGTTTTGGCAATACCAACACAAATGCGAATAATGGTTTACAACATCAGCACGAGTGCAGAAAGTGGTTTGCAACACTAACACAAGTGTGGAAAGTGGTTTTCAACTCGAGCACAAGTGCGATAAGTTGTTTTGCAACACTAGGACAAATGCGAATTGTGGTTTTCAACACTGGTGCAAGTGGGAAAAGTGGTTTTGCAACACTAACATAAGTGCAAATAATGGTTTACAACACCAGCACGAGTGTGGAAAGTGGTTTGCAACACTAACACAAATGTGGAAAGTGGTTTTCAACACGAGCACAAGTGCGATAAGAGGTTTTGCAACACCAACCCCATTGCGAATTGTGGTTTTCAACACCAGCGCCAGTGCGAAAAGTGGTTTTCAACACTAGCACAAGTGCGAAAAGTGGTTTTGCAACACTAAAACAAGTGTGAAAAGTGGTTTTGCAACACTAAGACAAATGTGTTTGTGGTTTTCAACTCTATCGCAAGTGCGAAAAGTGGATTTGCAACACTAACCCAAGTGCGAAAAGTCGTTTTCCAACACTAACACAAGTGCGAAAGTGGTTTTGCAACACGAACACAAGTGCGATGAGTGGATTTCAATGCTAGTACGAGTGCCCAAAGTGGTTTTTGCAACACTGAAACAAGTTTGATAAGCGGTTTTCAACACCAGCTCGAGCGCGGAAAATGGTTTTGCAAATCCAAACCATGTGCGGAAAGTGGTTTTCAACACGAGCACGAGTGCGGAAAGTTGTTTTCAATACAAGCACAAGTGTGGAAATTGGTTTTGCAACACTAACACAAGTGTGGAAAGTGGTTTTCAACACGAGCACAAGTGCGATAAGTGGTTTTGCAACACCAAGCCAAATACGAATTGTGGTTTTCAACACTGGCGCAAGTGCGAAAAGTGGTTTTGCAACATTAACGCAAGTGCGAAAAGTGGTTTTCAATGCCAGCAGAAGTGTGGAAATTGGTTTTGCAACACTAATACAAATGCGAATTGTGGTTTTCAACACTGGCGCAAGGGCGAAAGGTGGTTTTGCAAAACTAACACAAGTGCGAAACGTGGTTTTCAACAATAACACAATTGCAAAAAGTGGTTTTCAACACTAACCAAAGTGCGAAAAGTTGTTTTCAACACTAACACAAGTGCGATAAGTGGATTTCAATGCCAGTTCGAATGCGGAAAGTGGTTTTTGCAACAATAACACGAATGCGGAAAGTGGTTTTTGCAACAATAACACAAGTGTGGAAAGTGGTTTTCAACTCGAGCACAAGTGCGATAAGTTGTTTTGCAACACTAAGACAAATGCGAATTGTGGTTTTCAACACTGGTGCAAGTGGGAAAAGTGGTTTTGCAACACTAACACAAGTGAGAATAATGGTTTACAACACCAGCACGGGTGTGGAAAGTGGTTTGCAACACTAACACAAATGTGGAAAGTGGTTTTCAACACGAGCACAAGTGCGATAAGAGGTTTTGCAACACCAACCCCATTGCGAATTGTGGTTTTCACACGTGCACGAGTGCGGACAGTGGTTTTAAATACAATCACAAGTGTGGAAATTGGTTTTGCAACATTAACACAAGTGTGGAAAGTGGTTTTCAACGCCAGCACAAGTGCGGAAAGTGCTTTTGCAACACTATCACAAGTGCAGAAAGTGGTTTTCAATGCCAGCACAAGTGCGAAAAGTGGTTCTGCACCACAAGCTCAAGTGTGTAAATTGGTTTTAAACATCAGCACAAATGCGGAAAATGGTTTATCAACACTAACACAACTGCAAAAAGTGGTTTTGCAACACAAACATAAGTGTGAAAGTGGTTTTGCATCACCAACACAAATGCGACAAGTGGTTTTCAATGCCAGTACGAGTGCAGAAAGTGGTTTTTGCAACACTAACACAAGTGCGAAAAGTGGATTTGCAATACTAAACCAAAAGCGAAAATTGGTTTACAACACAAGCACGAGCACCGAAAGTGGTTATTGAAACAATAACACGAGTGCGAAAAGTGGTTTTGCAATACTAAACCAAATGCGAAAAGTGGTTTTCAACACGAGTACGAGTGCTGAAAGTGGTTTTCAACCCCAACATAAGTGTGGAAATTTGTTTTTGCAACAATAAGACAAACGCGAATAATGGTTTACAACACTACCACGAGTGCGAAAAGTGGTTTGCAACACTAACACAAGTGTGGGAAGTGGTTTTCAACAAGAGCACAAGTGTGGAAAGTGGTTTTCAATGCCAGCACAAGTGTGGAAAGTGGTTTTGCAACACTAAACCAAATGCGAAAAGTGGCTTTTCAACACCAGCACGAGCGCGGAAAATGGTTTTGCAATTCTAAAACATGTGCGAAAAGTGGTTTTCAACAATAGCAAGAGTGCTGAAAGTGGTTTTCAACGGCAGCAGAAGTGTGGAAATTGATTTTTGCAACACTAACAAAAATGCGAATAATGGTTTACAGCACTACCACGAGTGCGGAAAGTGGTTTGCAACACTAACACAAGTGTAGAAAGTAGTTTTCAACACGACCACGAGTGCGAAACGTGGTTTGCAACACAAACACAAGTGCAAAAAGTGGTTTTGCAACACTAAACCAAATGCGAAAAGTGGCTTTTCAACACCAGCACGAGCGCGGAAAATGGTTTTGCAATTCTAAACCATGTGCGGAAAGTTGTTTTCAATACAAGCACAAGTGTGGAAATTGGTTTTGCAACACTAACACAAGTGTGGAAAGTGGTTTCAACACGAGAACAAGTGCGAAAAGTGGTTTTGTAACACTAACACAAGTGCGATAAGTGGTTTTCAACACTTGCACTCACGTGGAAAGTGGTTTTTGCAACAATAACACAAGTGCGAAAAGTGGTTTTGCAACACGAGGACGAGTGCAGAAAGTGGTTTTCAACACGAACACTTGTGCGTAAAGTGGTTTTGAATGCCAGCACGAGTGCGAAAAGTGGTTTTCAATGCCATCATGTGTGGAAATTGGTTTTGGCAATACCAACACAAATGCGAATAATGGTTTACAACATCAGCACGAGTGCAGAAAGTAGTTTGCAACACTAACACAAGTGTGGAAAGTGGTTTTCAACTCGAGCACAAGTGCGATAAGTTGTTTTGCAACACTAGGACAAATGCGAATTGTGGTTTTCAACACTGGTGCAAGTGGGAAAAGTGGTTTTGCAACACTAACATAAGTGAAAATAATGGTTTACAACACCAGCACGAGTGTGGAAAGTGGTTTGCAACACTAACACAAATGTGGAAAGTGGTTTTCAACACGAGCACAAGTGCGATAAGAGGTTTTGCAACACCAACCCCATTGCGAATTGTGGTTTTCAACACCAGCGCCAGTGCGAAAAGTGGTTTTCAACACTAGCACAAGTGCGAAAAGTGGTTTTGCAACACTAAAACAAGTGTGAAAAGTGGTTTTGCAACACTAAGACAAATGTGTTTGTGGTTTTCAACTCTATCGCAAGTGCGAAAAGTGGATTTGCAACACTAACCCAAGTGCGAAAAGTCGTTTTCCAACACTAACACAAGTGCGAAAGTGGTTTTGCAACACGAACACAAGTGCGATGAGTAGATTTCAATGCTAGTACGAGTGCCGAAAGTGGTTTTTGCAACACTGAAACAAGTTTGATAAGCGGTTTTCAACACCAGCTCGAGCGCGGAAAATGGTTTTGCAAATCCAAACCATGTGCGGAAAGTGGTTTTCAACACGAGCACGAGTGCGGAAAGTTGTTTTCAATACAAGCACAAGTGTGGAAATTGGTTTTGCAACACTAACACAAGTGTGGAAAGTGGTTTTCAACACGAGTATAAGTGCGACAAGTGGTTTTGCAACACTAACCGAATTGCGAAAAGTGGTTTTCAACACTAGCAAGAGTGCTGAAAGTGGTTTTCAACGGCAGCAGAAGTGTGGAAATTGATTTTTGCAATACTAACACAAATGCGAATAATGGTTTACAGCACTACGACGAGTGCGAAAAGTGGTTTGCAACAATAACACAAGTGTGGAAAGTGGGTTTCAACACGAGCACTCGGGCGATAAGTGGTTTTGCAAAACGAACCCAATTGCGGAAAGTGGTTTTCACACGTGCACGAGTGCGGAAAGTGGTTTTAAATACAATCACAAGTGTGGAAATTGGTTTTGCAACATTAACACAAGTGTGGAAAGTGGTTTTCAACGCCAGCACAAGTGCGGAAAGTGCTTTTGCAACACTATCACAAGTGCAGAAAGTGGTTTTCAATGCCAGCACAAGTGCGAAAAGTGGTTCTGCACCACAAGCTCAAGTGTGTAAATTGGTTTTAAACATCAGCACAAATGCGGAAAATGGTTTATCAACACTAACACAACTGCAAAAAGTGGTTTTGCAACACAAACATAAGTGTGAAAGTGGTTTTGCATCACCAACACAAATGCGACAAGTGGTTTTCAATGCCAGTACGAGTGCAGAAAGTGGTTTTTGCAACACTAACACAAGTGCGAAAAGTGGATTTGCAATACTAAACCAAAAGCGAAAATTGGTTTACAACACAAGCACGAGCACCGAAAGTGGTTATTGAAACAATAACACGAGTGCGAAAAGTGGTTTTGCAATACTAAACCAAATGCGAAAAGTGGTTTTCAACACGAGTACGAGTGCTGAAAGTGGTTTTCAACCCCAACATAAGTGTGGAAATTTGTTTTTGCAACAATAAGACAAACGCGAATAATGGTTTACAACACTACCACGAGTGCGAAAAGTGGTTTGCAACACTAACACAAGTGTGGGAAGTGGTTTTCAACAAGAGCACAAGTGTGGAAAGTGGTTTTCAATGCCAGCACAAGTGTGGAAAGTGGTTTTGCAACACTAAACCAAATGCGAAAAGTGGCTTTTCAACACCAGCACGAGCGCGGAAAATGGTTTTGCAATTCTAAAACATGTGCGAAAAGTGGTTTTCAACAATAGCAAGAGTGCTGAAAGTGGTTTTCAACGGCAGCAGAAGTGTGGAAATTGATTTTTGCAACACTAACAAAAATGCGAATAATGGTTTACAGCACTACCACGAGTGCGGAAAGTGGTTTGCAACACTAACACAAGTGTAGAAAGTAGTTTTCAACACGACCACGAGTGCGAAACGTGGTTTGCAACACAAACACAAGTGCAAAAAGTGGTTTTGCAACACTAAACCAAATGCGAAAAGTGGCTTTTCAACACCAGCACGAGCGCGGAAAATGGTTTTGCAATTCTAAACCATGTGCGGAAAGTTGTTTTCAATACAAGCACAAGTGTGGAAATTGGTTTTGCAACACTAACACAAGTGTGGAAAGTGGTTTCAACACGAGAACAAGTGCGAAAAGTGGTTTTGTAACACTAACACAAGTGCGATAAGTGGTTTTCAACACTTGCACTCACGTGGAAAGTGGTTTTTGCAACAATAACACAAGTGCGAAAAGTGGTTTTGCAACACGAGGACGAGTGCAGAAAGTGGTTTTCAACACGAACACTTGTGCGTAAAGTGGTTTTGAATGCCAGCACGAGTGCGAAAAGTGGTTTTCAATGCCATCATGTGTGGAAATTGGTTTTGGCAATACCAACACAAATGCGAATAATGGTTTACAACATCAGCACGAGTGCAGAAAGTAGTTTGCAACACTAACACAAGTGTGGAAAGTGGTTTTCAACTCGAGCACAAGTGCGATAAGTTGTTTTGCAACACTAGGACAAATGCGAATTGTGGTTTTCAACACTGGTGCAAGTGGGAAAAGTGGTTTTGCAACACTAACATAAGTGAAAATAATGGTTTACAACACCAGCACGAGTGTGGAAAGTGGTTTGCAACACTAACACAAATGTGGAAAGTGGTTTTCAACACGAGCACAAGTGCGATAAGAGGTTTTGCAACACCAACCCCATTGCGAATTGTGGTTTTCAACACCAGCGCCAGTGCGAAAAGTGGTTTTCAACACTAGCACAAGTGCGAAAAGTGGTTTTGCAACACTAAAACAAGTGTGAAAAGTGGTTTTGCAACACTAAGACAAATGTGTTTGTGGTTTTCAACTCTATCGCAAGTGCGAAAAGTGGATTTGCAACACTAACCCAAGTGCGAAAAGTCGTTTTCCAACACTAACACAAGTGCGAAAGTGGTTTTGCAACACGAACACAAGTGCGATGAGTAGATTTCAATGCTAGTACGAGTGCCGAAAGTGGTTTTTGCAACACTGAAACAAGTTTGATAAGCGGTTTTCAACACCAGCTCGAGCGCGGAAAATGGTTTTGCAAATCCAAACCATGTGCGGAAAGTGGTTTTCAACACGAGCACGAGTGCGGAAAGTTGTTTTCAATACAAGCACAAGTGTGGAAATTGGTTTTGCAACACTAACACAAGTGTGGAAAGTGGTTTTCAACACGAGTATAAGTGCGACAAGTGGTTTTGCAACACTAACCGAATTGCGAAAAGTGGTTTTCAACACTAGCAAGAGTGCTGAAAGTGGTTTTCAACGGCAGCAGAAGTGTGGAAATTGATTTTTGCAATACTAACACAAATGCGAATAATGGTTTACAGCACTACGACGAGTGCGAAAAGTGGTTTGCAACAATAACACAAGTGTGGAAAGTGGGTTTCAACACGAGCACTCGGGCGATAAGTGGTTTTGCAAAACGAACCCAATTGCGGAAAGTGGTTTTCACACGTGCACGAGTGCGGAAAGTGGTTTTAAATACAATCACAAGTGTGGAAATTGGTTTTGCAACATTAACACAAGTGTGGAAAATGGTTTTCAACGCCAGCACAAGTGCGGAAAGTGCTTTTGCAACACTATCACAAGTGCAGAAAGTGGTTTTCAATGCCAGCACAAGTGCGAAAAGTGGTTCTGCACCACAAGCTCAAGTGTGTAAATTGGTTTTAAACATCAGCACAAATGCGGAAAATGGTTTATCAACACTAACACAACTGCAAAAAGTGGTTTTGCAACACAAACATAAGTGTGAAAGTGGTTTTGCATCACCAACACAAATGCGACAAGTGGTTTTCAATGCCAGTACGAGTGCAGAAAGTGGTTTTTGCAACACTAACACAAGTGCGAAAAGTGGATTTGCAATACTAAACCAAAAGCGAAAATTGGTTTACAACACAAGCACGAGCACCGAAAGTGGTTATTGAAACAATAACACGAGTGCGAAAAGTGGTTTTGCAATACTAAACCAAATGCGAAAAGTGGTTTTCAACACGAGTACGAGTGCTGAAAGTGGTTTTCAACCCCAACATAAGTGTGGAAATTTGTTTTTGCAACAATAAGACAAACGCGAATAATGGTTTACAACACTACCACGAGTGCGAAAAGTGGTTTGCAACACTAACACAAGTGTGGGAAGTGGTTTTCAACAAGAGCACAAGTGTGGAAAGTGGTTTTCAATGCCAGCACAAGTGTGGAAAGTGGTTTTGCAACACTAAACCAAATGCGAAAAGTGGCTTTTCAACACCAGCACGAGCGCGGAAAATGGTTTTGCAATTCTAAAACATGTGCGAAAAGTGGTTTTCAACAATAGCAAGAGTGCTGAAAGTGGTTTTCAACGGCAGCAGAAGTGTGGAAATTGATTTTTGCAACACTAACAAAAATGCGAATAATGGTTTACAGCACTACCACGAGTGCGGAAAGTGGTTTGCAACACTAACACAAGTGTGGAAAGTAGTTTTCAACACGACCACGAGTGCGAAACGTGGTTTGCAACACTAACACAAGTGCAAAAAGTGGTTTTGCAACACTAAACCAAATGCGAAAAGTGGCTTTTCAACACCAGCACGAGCGCGGAAAATGGTTTTGCAATTCTAAACCATGTGCGGAAAGTGGTTTTCAACACGAGCACGAGTGCGGAAAGTTGTTTTCAATACAAGCACAAGTGTGGAAATTGGTTTTGCAACACTAACACAAGTGTGGAAAGTGGTTTCAACACGAGAACAAGTGTGACAAGTGGTTTTGCAACAATAACACAAATGCGAAAAGTGGCTTTGCAACACCAGCACGAGTGCGAAAAGTGGTTTTGTAACACTAACACAAGTGCGATAAGTGGTTTTCAACACTTGCACTCACGTGGAAAGTGGTTTTTGCAACAATAACACAAGTGCGAAAAGTGGTTTTGCAACACGAGGACGAGTGCAGAAAGTGGTTTTCAACACGAACACTTGTGCGTAAAGTGGTTTTGAATGCCAGCACGAGTGCGAAAAGTGGTTTTCAATGCCATCATGTGTGGAAATTGGTTTTGGCAATACCAACACAAATGCGAATAATGGTTTACAACATCAGCACGAGTGCAGAAAGTGGTTTGCAACACTAACACAAGTGTGGAAAGTGGTTTTCAACTCGAGCACAAGTGCGATAAGTTGTTTTGCAACACTAGGACAAATGCGAATTGTGGTTTTCAACACTGGTGCAAGTGGGAAAAGTGGTTTTGCAACACTAACATAAGTGCAAATAATGGTTTACAACACCAGCACGAGTGTGGAAAGTGGTTTGCAACACTAACACAAATGTGGAAAGTGGTTTTCAACACGAGCACAAGTGCGATAAGAGGTTTTGCAACACCAACCCCATTGCGAATTGTGGTTTTCAACACCAGCGCCAGTGCGAAAAGTGGTTTTCAACACTAGCACAAGTGCGAAAAGTGGTTTTGCAACACTAAAACAAGTGTGAAAAGTGGTTTTGCAACACTAAGACAAATGTGTTTGTGGTTTTCAACTCTATCGCAAGTGCGAAAAGTGGATTTGCAACACTAACCCAAGTGCGAAAAGTCGTTTTCCAACACTAACACAAGTGCGAAAGTGGTTTTGCAACACGAACACAAGTGCGATGAGTGGATTTCAATGCTAGTACGAGTGCCGAAAGTGGTTTTTGCAACACTGAAACAAGTTTGATAAGCGGTTTTCAACACCAGCTCGAGCGCGGAAAATGGTTTTGCAAATCCAAACCATGTGCGGAAAGTGGTTTTCAACACGAGCACGAGTGCGGAAAGTTGTTTTCAATACAAGCACAAGTGTGGAAATTGGTTTTGCAACACTAACACAAGTGTGGAAAGTGGTTTTCAACACGAGTATAAGTGCGACAAGTGGTTTTGCAACACTAACCGAATTGCGAAAAGTTGTTTTCAACATTAGCACGAGTGTGGAAAGTGGTTTTCAATGGCAGCACAAGTGTGGCAATTGGTTTTGCAACACGAATACAAATGCGAATTGTGGTTTTCCACACTGGCGCATGTGCGAAAAGTGGTTTTGCAAAACTAACACAAGTGCAAAACGTGGTTTTCAACACTAACACAATTGCAAAAAGTGGTTTTCAACACTAACCAAAGTGCGAAAAGTTGTTTTCAACACTAACACAAGTGCGATAAGTGGTTTTCAATGCCAGTTCAAATGCGGAAATTGGCTTATGCAACAATAACACAAGTGCGAAAAGTGCTTTTGCAACACGAGGACGAGTGCAGAAAGTGGTTTTCAACACCAACACTTGTGCGTAAAGTGGATTTCGATGCCAGCACGAGTGCGAAAAGTGGTTTTGCAACACTAAACCAAATGCGAAAAGTGGTTTTCAACACCAGCACGAGTGCTGAAAGTGGTTTTCAGTGCCAGCATGTGTGGAAATTGTTTTTTGCCACACCAACACAAATACGAATAATGGTTTACAACACCAGCACGAGTGCAGAAAGTGGTTTGCAACACTAACACAAGTGTGGGAAGTGGTTTTCAACAAGAGCACAAGTGTGGAAAGTGTTTTTGAACACTAACAGGAGCGCGAAATTGGTTTTCAACACGTGCAGATGTGCAAAAAGTGGTTTTCAATGCCAGCACAAGTGCGGAAAGTGGTTTTGCAATATGAGCAATTGTGTGAAAAGTGGTTTTCAATGCCAGCACAAGTGCGAAAAGTGGTTCTGCAACACAAGCACAAGTGTGGAAAGTGGTTTTAAACACCAGCACAAGTGCGGAAAATGGTTTTGCAATTCTAAAACATGTGCGAAAAGTGGTTTTCAACAATAGCAAGAGTGCTGAAAGTGGTTTTCAACGGCAGCAGAAGTGTGGAAATTGCTTTTTGCAACACTAACACAAATGCGAATAATGGTTTACAGCACTACCACGAGTGCGGAAAGTGGTTTGCAACACTAACACAAGTGTGGAAAGTAGTTTTCAACACGACCACGAGTGCGAAACGTGGTTTGCAACACAAACACAAGTGCAAAAAGTGGTTTTGCAACACTAAACCAAATGCGAAAAGTGGCTTTTCAACACCAGCACGAGCGCGGAAAATGGTTTTGCAATTCTAAACCATGTGCGGAAAGTGGTTTTCAACACGAGCACGAGTGCGGAAAGTTGTTTTCAATACAAGCACAAGTGTGGAAATTGGTTTTGCAACACTAACACAAGTGTGGAAAGTGGTTTCAACACGAGAACAAGTGTGACAAGTGGTTTTGCAACAATAACACAAATGCGAAAAGTGGCTTTGCAACACCAGCACGAGTGCGAAAAGTGGTTTTGTAACACTAACACAAGTGCGATAAGTGGTTTTCAACACTTGCACTCACGTGGAAAGTGGTTTTTGCAACAATAACACAAGTGCGAAAAGTGGTTTTGCAACACGAGGACGAGTGCAGAAAGTGGTTTTCAACACGAACACTTGTGCGTAAAGTGGTTTTGAATGCCAGCACGAGTGCGAAAAGTGGTTTTCAATGCCATCATGTGTGGAAATTGGTTTTGGCAATACCAACACAAATGCGAATAATGGTTTACAACATCAGCACGAGTGCAGAAAGTGGTTTGCAACACTAACACAAGTGTGGAAAGTGGTTTTCAACTCGAGCACAAGTGCGATAAGTTGTTTTGCAACACTAGGACAAATGCGAATTGTGGTTTTCAACACTGGTGCAAGTGGGAAAAGTGGTTTTGCAACACTAACATAAGTGCAAATAATGGTTTACAACACCAGCACGAGTGTGGAAAGTGGTTTGCAACACTAACACAAATGTGGAAAGTGGTTTTCAACACGAGCACAAGTGCGATAAGAGGTTTTGCAACACCAACCCCATTGCGAATTGTGGTTTTCAACACCAGCGCCAGTGCGAAAAGTGGTTTTCAACACTAGCACAAGTGCGAAAAGTGGTTTTGCAACACTAAAACAAGTGTGAAAAGTGGTTTTGCAACACTAAGACAAATGTGTTTGTGGTTTTCAACTCTATCGCAAGTGCGAAAAGTGGATTTGCAACACTAACCCAAGTGCGAAAAGTCGTTTTCCAACACTAACACAAGTGCGAAAGTGGTTTTGCAACACGAACACAAGTGCGATGAGTGGATTTCAATGCTAGTACGAGTGCCGAAAGTGGTTTTTGCAACACTGAAACAAGTTTGATAAGCGGTTTTCAACACCAGCTCGAGCGCGGAAAATGGTTTTGCAAATCCAAACCATGTGCGGAAAGTGGTTTTCAACACGAGCACGAGTGCGGAAAGTTGTTTTCAATACAAGCACAAGTGTGGAAATTGGTTTTGCAACACTAACACAAGTGTGGAAAGTGGTTTTCAACACGAGTATAAGTGCGACAAGTGGTTTTGCAACACTAACCGAATTGCGAAAAGTTGTTTTCAACATTAGCACGAGTGTGGAAAGTGGTTTTCAATGGCAGCACAAGTGTGGCAATTGGTTTTGCAACACGAATACAAATGCGAATTGTGGTTTTCCACACTGGCGCATGTGCGAAAAGTGGTTTTGCAAAACTAACACAAGTGCAAAACGTGGTTTTCAACACTAACACAATTGCAAAAAGTGGTTTTCAACACTAACCAAAGTGCGAAAAGTTGTTTTCAACACTAACACAAGTGCGATAAGTGGTTTTCAATGCCAGTTCAAATGCGGAAATTGGCTTATGCAACAATAACACAAGTGCGAAAAGTGCTTTTGCAACACGAGGACGAGTGCAGAAAGTGGTTTTCAACACCAACACTTGTGCGTAAAGTGGATTTCGATGCCAGCACGAGTGCGAAAAGTGGTTTTGCAACACTAAACCAAATGCGAAAAGTGGTTTTCAACACCAGCACGAGTGCTGAAAGTGGTTTTCAGTGCCAGCATGTGTGGAAATTGTTTTTTGCCACACCAACACAAATACGAATAATGGTTTACAACACCAGCACGAGTGCAGAAAGTGGTTTGCAACACTAACACAAGTGTGGGAAGTGGTTTTCAACAAGAGCACAAGTGTGGAAAGTGTTTTTGAACACTAACAGGAGCGCGAAATTGGTTTTCAACACGTGCAGATGTGCAAAATGTGGTTTTCAATGCCAGCACAAGTGCGGAAAGTGGTTTTGCAATATGAGCAATTGTGTGAAAAGTGGTTTTCAATGCCAGCACAAGTGCGAAAAGTGGTTCTGCAACACAAGCACAAGTGTGGAAAGTGGTTTTAAACACCAGCACAAGTGCGGAAAATGGTTTTGCAACATTAACACAAGTGCAAAAAGTGGTTTTGCAACACTAACACAAGTGCAAAAAGTGGTTTTGCAACACTAACACAAGTGTGAAAATGGTTTTGCAACACTAACACATGTGTGATAAGTGGTTTTCAACACCAGCACGAGCGCGGAAAATGGTTTTGTAATTCTAAAACATATGCGAAAAGTGGTTTTCATCACCAGCAAGAGTGCTGAAAGTGGTTTTCAACGGCAGCAGAAGTGTGGAAATTGGTTTTTGCAACACTAACACAAATGCGAATAAAGGTTTACAGCACGAGCACGAGTGCTGAAAGTGGTTTTGCAACACTAACACAAGTGTGAAAATGGTTTTGCAACACTAACACATGTGTGATAAGTGGTTTTCAACACCAGCACGAGCGCGGAAAATGGTTTTGTAATTCTAAAACATATGCGAAAAGTGGTTTTCATCACCAGCAAGAGTGCTGAAAGTGGTTTTCAACGGCAGCAGAAGTGTGGAAATTGGTTTTTGCAACACTAACACAAATGCGAATAATGGTTTACAACACCAGCACGAGTGCAGAAAGTGGTTTGCAACACTAACACAAGTGTGGGAAGTGGTTTTCAACAAGAGCACAAGTGTGGAAAGTGTTTTTGAACACTAACAGGAGCGCGAAATTGGTTTTCAACACGTGCAGATGTGCAAAAAGTGGTTTTCAATGCCAGCACAAGTGCGGAAAGTGGTTTTGCAATATGAGCAATTGTGTGAAAAGTGGTTTTCAATGCCAGCACAAGTGCGAAAAGTGGTTCTGCAACACAAGCACAAGTGTGGAAAGTGGTTTTAAACACCAGCACAAGTGCGGAAAATGGTTTTGCAACATTAACACAAGTGCAAAAAGTGGTTTTGCAACACTAACACAAGTGCAAAAAGTGGTTTTGCAACACTAACACAAGTGTGAAAATGGTTTTGCAACACTAACACATGTGTGATAAGTGGTTTTCAACACCAGCACGAGCGCGGAAAATGGTTTTGTAATTCTAAAACATATGCGAAAAGTGGTTTTCATCACCAGCAAGAGTGCTGAAAGTGGTTTTCAACGGCAGCAGAAGTGTGGAAATTGGTTTTTGCAACACTAACACAAATGCGAATAAAGGTTTACAGCACGAGCACGAGTGCTGAAAGTGGTTTGCAACACTAACACAAGTGTGGAAAGTAGTTTTCAACACTACCCCGCGTGCGAAAAGTGGTTTTGCAACACTAAACCAAATGCGAAAAGTGGTTTTCAACATGAGCACGAGTGCTGAAAGTGGTTTTCAACGCCAACATAAGTGTGGATTTTGGTTTTTGCAACACTAACACAAATGCGAACAATGGCTTACAACACTAGCACGAGTGCGGAAAGTGGTTTGCAACACTAACACAAGTGTGGAAAGTGGTTTTCAACATGAGCGCAAATGCGATAAGAAGTTTTGCAACACTAACCTTACTGCGAATTGTGGTTTTCAACACCAGCGCAAGTGCGAAAAGTGGTTTTCAACACTAGCGCAAGTGCCGAAAGTGGTTTTTGCAACAATAACACAAGTGCAAAAAGTGGCTTTGCAAGACGAGTACAAGTGCGACAAGTGGTTTTGCAACAATAACACAAGTGTGATAAGTGGTTTTCAACACCAGCACGAGCGCGGAAAATGGTTTTGCAATTCTAAAACATGTGCGAAAAGTGGTTTTCAACAATAGCAAGAGTGCTGAAAGTGGTTTTCAACGGCAGCAGAAGTGTGGAAATTGCTTTTTGCAACACTAACACAAATGCGAATAATGGTTTACAGCACTACCACGAGTGCGGAAAGTGGTTTGCAACACTAACACAAGTGTGGAAAGTAGTTTTCAACACGACCACGAGTGCGAAACGTGGTTTGCAACACAAACACAAGTGCAAAAAGTGGTTTTGCAACACTAAACCAAATGCGGAAAAGTGGCTTTGCAACACCAGCACGAGCGCGGAAAATGGTTTTGCAATTCTAAACCATGTGCGGAAAGTGGTTTTCAACACGAGAACAAGTGTGACAAGTGGTTTTGCAACAATAACACAAATGCGAAAAGTGGCTTTGCAACAACACCAGCACGAGCGCGGAAAATGGTTTTGCAATTCTAAAACATGTGCGAAAAGTGGTTTTCAACACTAGCAAGAGTCCTGAAAGTGGTTTTCAACGGCAGCAGAAGTATGGAAATTGATTTTTGCAATACTAACACAAATGCGAATAATGGTTTACAGCACTACCACGAGTGCGAAAAGTGGTTTGCAACAATAACACAAGTGTGGAAAGTGGTTTTCAACACGAGCACTCGGGCGATAAGTGGTTTTGCAACACTAACACAAGTGCGATAAGTGGTTTTCAACACTTGCACTCACGCGGAAAGTGGTTTTTGCAACAATAACACAAGTGCGAAAAGTGGTTTTGCAACACGAGGACGAGTGCAGAAAGTGGTTTTCAACACGAACACTTGTGCGTAAGGTGGTTTTGAATGCCAGCACGAGTGCAAAATGTGGTTTTGCAACACAAAACCAAATGCAAAAAGTGGTTTTAAACACCAGCACGAGTGCAGAACGTGGTTTTCAATGCCAGCATGTGTGGAAATTGTTTTTTGCCACACCAACACAAATGCGAATAATGATTTACAACACCAGCACGAGTGCAGAAAGTGGTTTGCAACACTAACACAAGTGTGGAAAGTGGTTTTCAACACGAGCACAAGTGCGATAAGTGGTTTTGCAACACCAAGCCAAATACGAATTGTGGTTTTCAACACTGGCGCAAGTGCGAAAAGTGGTTTTGCAACATTAACGCAAGTGCGAAAAGTGGTTTTCAATGCCAGCAGAAGTGTGGAAATTGGTTTTGCAACACTAATACAAATGCGAATTGTGGTTTTCAACACTGGCGCAAGGGCGAAAGGTGGTTTTGCAAAACTAACACAAGTGCGAAACGTGGTTTTCAACAATAACACAATTGCAAAAAGTGGTTTTCAACACTAACCAAAGTGCGAAAAGTTGTTTTCAACACTAACACAAGTGCGATAAGTGGATTTCAATGCCAGTTCGAATGCGGAAAGTGGTTTTTGCAACAATAACACGAATGCGGAAAGTGGTTTTTGCAACAATAACACAAGTGTGGAAAGTGGTTTTCAACTCGAGCACAAGTGCGATAAGTTGTTTTGCAACACTAAGACAAATGCGAATTGTGGTTTTCAACACTGGTGCAAGTGGGAAAAGTGGTTTTGCAACACTAACACAAGTGAGAATAATGGTTTACAACACCAGCACGGGTGTGGAAAGTGGTTTGCAACACTAACACAAATGTGGAAAGTGGTTTTCAACACGAGCACAAGTGCGATAAGAGGTTTTGCAACACCAACCCCATTGCGAATTGTGGTTTTCAACACCAGCGCCAGTGCGAAAAGTGGTTTTCAACACTAGCACAAGTGCGAAAAGTGGTTTTGCAACACTAAAACAAGTGTGAAAAGTGGTTTTGCAACACTAAGACAAATGTGTTTGTGGTTTTCAACTCTATCGCAAGTGCGAAAAGTGGATTTGCAACACTAACCCAAGTGCGAAAAGTCGTTTTCCAACACTAACACAAGTGCGAAAGTGGTTTTGCAACACGAACACAAGTGCGATGAGTGGATTTCAATGCCAGTACGAGTGCCGAAAGTGGTTTTTGCAACACTAAAACAAGTTTGATAAGTGGTTTTCAACACCAGCTCGAGCGCGGAAAATGGTTTTGCAAATCCAAACCATGTGCGGAAAGTGGTTTTCAACACGAGCACGAGTGCGGAAAGTTGTTTTCAATACAAGCACAAGTGTGGAAATTGGTTTTGCAACACTAACACAAGTGTGGAAAGTGGTTTTCAACACGAGTATAAGTGCGACAAGTGGTTTTGCAACACTAACCGAATTGCGAAAAGTTGTTTTCAACATTATCACGAGTGCGGAAAGTGGTTTTCAATGGCAGCACAAGTGTAGCAATTGGTTTTGCAACACTAATACAAATGCGAATTGTGGTTTTCCACACTGGCGCATGTGCGAAAAGTGGTTTTGCAACACTAAACCAAATGCGAAAAGTGGTTTTCAACACCAGCACGAGTGCTGAAAGTGGTTTTCAATGCCAGCATGTGTGGAAATTGTTTTTTGCCACACCAACACAAATGCGAATAATGGTTTACAACACCAGCACGAGTGCAGAAAGTGGTTTGCAACACTAACACAAGTGTGGAAAGTGGTTTTCAACACGAGCACAAGTGCGATAAGTGGTTTTTCAACACCAAGACAAATGCGAATTGTGGTTTTCAACACTGGCGCAAGTGCGAAATGTGGTTTTGCAACATTAACACAAGTGCGAAAAGTGGTTTTCAACACTAACCAAAGTGCAAAATTCCAGCAGAAGTGTGGAAAGTGGTTTTGCAACACATGCACAAGTGTAGAACGTGCTTTTCAACACGAGCGCAAGTGCGGAAAGTGTTTTTTGCAACACTAACACAAGTGCGATAAGTGGTTTACAAAACAAGCACGAGCACGAAAGTGGTGTTGAAACAATAACACAAGTGCGAAAAGTGGTTTTGCAATACTAAACCAAATGCGAAAAGTGGTTTTCAACATGAGTACGAGTGCTGAAAGTCATTTTCAACGCCAGCATACGTGTGGAAATTGGTTTTTGCAACACTAACACAAATGCGAATAATGGTTTACAACACTAGCACTAGTGTGGAAAGTAGTTTGCAACACTAACCCAATGTGGAGGGAAAACTCATGTGGCTGAAACTTTTTTTTGTACTTTGAACGAGAGATGGTCTCAGGAAAGGAAATTTGTGTGTGGACGAATCTCCTTTTTGCACTTGGAACAAGTAACACCTGGAAGAAGGTGTCTTCCAGAACTCGTATGTGCGCAAAATTCGTTTTTGCACTTTGATCAAGTGATAACTGGAACATGCATCTCCCAGGATGGGTAAACTCGCACATCGACGAAAGTTGTTTTGACACTTGAAACGATTGATTACTGGTGCATGGCCTCTCGCATTATGTACATTCACAAAAGTGGCCAAAAATCGCTTTTCCACTTACAACTATTGATTTATAATTGGCACATGGCGTCTCCCAGAACGGGTAAACTCAGATGTGGCCGAAATTCATTTTCGCACATGGAACGAGTGATAACTGTCACATGGCGTCTCGCAGGACGAGAAACTTGTTTGTGGACGAAAGTCCTTTTTGCACTTGGAACACGTTATACCTGGCAAAAGGCATCTTCCAGAACAGGCAAACTCGTATGTGCGCAAAATTCGTTTTTGTACTTTGAACGAGTGATAACTATCACATGGCCATTCCCAGAACGAGTCAACTCATATGTCGTCGAAACTCGTTTTTGCACTTTGAGCAAGTGATAACTGGAACATGCATCTCCCAGGATGGGTGTCCATGTAATACCAGGATGGTGATGGGTGAACATGCATCTCCCATGTAATACCCGTCCGTCGACGAAAGTTGCTTTGACACTTGAAATGATTGATTACTGGTACATGGCCTCTCGCATTATGTACATTCTCAAATGTGGCTAAAAATCGCTTTTCCACTTTCAACTATTGATAAGTGGCACATGGCGCCTCCCAGAAAGGGTAAACTCAGGCGTGGCCGAAAATCATTTTTGCACTTGGAATGAGATATAACTGGCAATAGGCCTTTCTCAGGACAGGCAACCACAAATGTGCCTGAATCTCATTTTCGCACATGGAACGAGAACAGGCACATAGCGTCGCCCAGGATGAGCAAACTTGTATGTGGCCAAAAATTGCTTTTCCACTTAGAACTAGTGAGAAATGGCACATTGTTTCTCGCAGGATGGGCCAAATAGTGTGTGGCCGAAACTCGTTTTTGCACTTGGAGCGACTGTTAACTGTCACATGGCGTCTCCCAGGACGAGAAACTTGAATGTGGACGAAACTCCTTTTTGCACTTGGAGCGACTGTTAACTGTCACATGGCGTCTCCCAGGACGAGAAACTTGAATGTGGACGAAACTCCTTTTTGCACTTGGAACATGTAATACCTGGCAAAAGGCGTCTTCCAGGACGGGCAAACTCATATGTGGCCGAAACTCGTTTTTGCACTTTGAGCATGTGATAACTAGCACATGGCTACTTCCAGAATGGGTAAACTCATAAGTGGCCGAAACTCATTTCAGCCCTTGGAACGAGTATTAACTGGCAAAAGGCATCTCCCTGGTCGGGCAAACCCGTATATGGCCGAAACTCATTTTTGCGACTGAAACAAGTGATAACTGGAACATGCGTTTACATGGAGAGGAAACTCACATGTGGCTGAAACTTGTTTTTGTACTTTGAACGAGAGATAACTGGAACATGCGTCTCTCAGGAAAGGAAATTCGAGTATGGAAGAAACACCTTTTTGCACTTTGAACAAGTAATACCTGGCAAAAGGTGTCTTCCAGAACGGGCAAACTCGTATGTGCGCAAAATTCATTTTTGCACTTTGAACGAGTGATAACTATCACATGGCCATTCCCAGAACAGGTCAACTCATGTCGTCGAAACTCGTTTTTACACTTCGAGCAAGTGATAACTGGAACATGCATCTCCCAGGAAGGGTAAACTCGTACGTCGACGAAAGTTGTTTTGACACTTTAAATGATTGATTACTGGTACATGGCCTCTCGCATTATGTACATTCTCAAAAGTGGCCAAAAATCGCTTTTACACTCACAACTATTGTTAACTGGCACATGGCGTCTCCCAGAAGGGGTAATTCGCGACCAATGTCAAAAAAGTCCGCTCGTAACCTCGATGCGATTCACGGCTGTCTCTTCCTCTCTCTGCTGATCTTGATAACTCTTCTTCCGGTTTCTTTGCCGCGTTTTCCTTAATCCTTCACAAACATTTATTTTTACCTTTTACTAAAGTCATCTCCATTTCACACAAAAATTTTAACAATATTACCTGACACTAAAAATCCTACAAGTATATAATCATCGATATATTACTAGATGCCGCATGGCCTATCAGCGCTTGTTGTCGCGATACGTCGGAAGCGCCGCCATCTTGCGGAGGTACAACCAGCATGTGTGATCATTGGATCCAAGGCTAAAAAATTGACTCCTAGACCGTAGCTCGGTTAATAATGAACGGATCTGTACAATTAATAATACCGCATTTTAATGCTGAGGAAAATTTCTATTTAATAAGAGCAAAGTTTTTCACAGGAGGAAAGTTGGAGGTACTGTAAAAAGCAGACCGGCCAGAATAAGCGAACCATCCAGAATCGCAGACCACCCACACAGCAGGAGCAGACCAGACACTGAATAAACATTCTCTGTGACTCACAGGAAATTAATTAAGATTAGATGTACATATAACATGATTTTAAACATGGACTAACCAAATAATACTTTTATAAAAGGCTATCAATTAGGCTCAATCAATTAATCCCCACCTCAAACAATTGTTGTGTTTAAGTGCATGTACATGTATAACACACATAATCCTGTCATCTAAGAAACTCGGTTTGTGCTTGGATGGGAGATGTGTGCATGGAAGGCTGAGTGTTGTTCGCTTGCCGCGGCAGAGACAGACACACACCTGTGTCAAGAGACAGACACAGACTGGCACGGATCGACAGACACATACACAGACTCGCAAGGCAGACACAGACACAGACCGGCACAACAGAGACAGACCGGCGCAACAGAGACAGAAGACACAGACAGACCGGCTTGGCAGACAGACACCCACAGGCACGGCAAAGACAGTGTATGTATGCATGTGTGTGTATGCCTGTTTGTATGTATGTGTGTGTGTGTTTGTGTGTGTGTGTGTGTGTGTGTGTATGTGTGTGTTTATGTGTGTGTTTATGTGTGTGTCTGTGTCTGTGTGCGTTTATGTGTGTGTATATGTGTGTTTATGTGTGTGCCTGTGTGTGTATATGGCTGTGTTTATGCGTGTGTGTGTTCATGTGTGTGTGTGTGTGTGTGTGTGTGTGTGTGTGTGTGTGTGTGTGTGTGTGTGTCTGTGTTTTTGTGGGGTAAAATGAGCGTATCTTTCATCAAAACAGCTGTTCACTACCATCTCTTATCTTCCCCCATCCAAAACCTTGATCTTTTCTACCCCCGTTAATACATCCCAAATCCACCTCTTTGAATCCCCGACGTCATTCCGGAAATTCCTCGCAATGTCCATTTCTTATATTCTGTGTACCACTCGCCCCCTCCCCCACCCCCCTCTCCAACAACCTCCAGCCCTCTCCCTTCCATAGATCTCCCGATGTCCCTGCTCTCTACTGTTGTGTTTGTGTGTTTCCCTCTCTCTGCCCCTCTTGTCTCCCGCTCTCTTCATTTTATGTTTTATGTGTCTGTTTGTCTTTTTTTGTGTTTAATGCGTTAGCTCTTACACGAGCCTCGACTTTGTATACAAAAAAAAGAAATAACAAATCTTCATATGATCACCTATCATACGCTGCGCGCAGGATCTCAACCTCAATCTTGATAATCCGTGTAAATCATCCAGTTGTTTCACGTTCGACTCGAGTCCGTCAACGTGTTAACCTTTAAATTAAACACAATCAGTAATGGTGGTTTCCCGCTCATCAACACGATTACCTGAGTCCATCGACATGACTTACTTGTGGAATGTGATGCATTTGTCCCTTGACTCCAATGTACGTTTATTTGTACAGCCGTACGCTGCACAAAATTGCGGCATTTCGCCGCTTTTAACTGCACTAGCGCGTCAGCTTTGAAGGACCTCTCCAAGATGGCGGACTGTTCTACGTATCCGGGGAGGTGTCGCGCGACATCTAGTGTTATATATCTATGTATATAATAACAACAAAGGCGGAAGTGATAGATCCGTAACACCTCGCTCCCTCAGCTCTGACTGTGCTCTGTCCCCCAAATATTCCTTCAGGTCGCACAAGATCTGCCTGCAACCCTCTTCTGGTGAAATTGCCAAAATCAAGACTCTCTGCTCACCTTCACTCTTTCACTTCTCTTTATTCCACACCTCTGGAACAAACTCCCACACTCTCCTCAATCCCTCTCCTCCCTCCAGGTCTTCAAAACAGTTGTTCACCACCATCTTTTATCTTCCCCCTACCAGCTTTATATTTTATACCCCCGTTAATACACCCCAAATCCACCCCCTTCAAATTCCATTTTCTTTCCTGATAATCCCATCTCTTATCTTCCCCCTACCAACTTGATATTTTACACCCCCGTTAATACACCCCAAATCCATCTCCTTCAAATTCCGTTTTCTTTCCTGATAATCCTTGTAGTGTCCATTCTGTTTATCCCGTGTGCCCCGCCCCAGCCCTCTCCCTTCTACAGATCTCCCAATGTTCCTATTCTCTGCTGTTGTTGTGCTTCCCTCTCTCCCCCTTTTGTCTCACGCTCCCTTAATTATATGCTCTATGTGTTAGCTATTAAACGAGCCTCGACTTTGTATACAAAAAAAAAAAAGTGTGCAGCACCCTTACCAAATTTTAAGTTATTGGGGGTAGATACTATATATACACATATTGTTAGGTGGAAGGGGCAGGGATCCAAAGATAGTTTTAGCCCCTTACCTAGAGTGGCTTTATGCCTTGGTTGGGGCAATTTCCATTAAAAAAAATTCGAGTTAAGATTTTGCTGTGGACCCTGTGAATCGTGGAGCCTAGATTTACACATGTATCAGGGAAAATGTCAGAGGCAAGTCATCTTGTTGAATGCGTGCTGAGGAGGCAGCGAGTGAAAACTTGAAAACAGTATAAAGTAAGGTTGTAATATGTCTGGCCTTCTGTACAGACGAAGCCAAGTGGAGGATTTGTGGGTACAAAGGCACACATAAAGCACTATGTGTTTTTGAAAGAAACATTATCACCGACTGTTTAGCCAATGCGCAACAAACCATGGCAGTAAATTGGATTGGACATCCAGAGATAACATTCTCTCTCTCTGTTTTGGTCACCCAGAGGAGAAGAAAGCACGGTGTCAGAGACTGGGAATGGTATCTAAGGCATCACAGCTCATCTTCCTCGTTGCCGGTACACCGGGAAAAATATCAAAGAACTATCAGAAAACGTCGGTTAATGAAAATTTACATAAAAAACTGTAAACGCATATGTAAACCAGAGCAATGTTTTCAATATGCCTCTGCATAGTCCCTCAACGGGTAGATGCCCTCGTTCACTGTCCTAAAAATAAACAAGTTTGAATTAAATCCCTTCAGCTGTTTTCAAGTATCACATTTTCACCAGCCATGACAGG
The DNA here is from genome assembly GCF_964187855.1 of Myxine glutinosa. Lineage (NCBI taxonomy): Eukaryota > Metazoa > Chordata > Myxini > Myxiniformes > Myxinidae > Myxine > Myxine glutinosa. The sequence goes on from NC_136262.1 coordinate 172,055,254, forward strand.
TTTCACATCGATCGGTGAGGCGGTTTCAGAGAAGGGATTTAAAAAAATATTTGCTTTCAAGCTAATATGGCTGCCATGCCACATGACATAAGACCTTTAAAAAATGTACACTCTGCATATGTATGGGTAGCGGATCACGTTTGTGAAGTTTAGTGTTGATCAGATAAGGTTCGTTTTTCTATCCAAGATGGCTACCAAACCACGTGACCTACGACATCATCATTTTCAAACTATATGCAACAGTGGTGTTAGATGATATTTGTAAAATTTCGCATCAATAGGGTAGGTGGTTTCAGTGATATAATTATTTAATATTTTCCTTCATTCCAATATGGCTGCCACACCATGTGACCAATGATGTTTTCATGATCATTTTAATCGCCATGCCTAGTCAATGACACACATAAAGTTTCGAGTCAATCGATTTGGTGGTTTGGGAGAAGATGTTTTTTTCGGTTCAAAGTTCTCGGTTCAATCCAACATGGCTGCCAAACCATGTGACCTATGATGTCATAAATTTAATATTTCAATACAAATGGGTCATAGATCATGTGCATACAATTTCAGATTTTTAGGAATTAGATTAAAACATTTTTGGCTGGTATACCACTTCACTTATGATGTCATCAGTATCAGGCTTTTGTTCCCCATTGGGAGTACTTGAAAATGTGCCAAGTTTCAAATTTTTCCATTCAGCGGTTTCTGAGAAATAATTTTTAATTATTTGCGTTTAATCCAAGATGGCTGCCATACCACGTGACCTATGACGTCACAATGATCATAAAAACATTTTGCATGAGTGTCACTAATAACTTAAAACTGTGAAATAGACATGACAATAATCTTCGTAAATGAAAAAAAGAAAAAGTTTCCATGAATGAAAATTTACGTTTAAAAAACCCCGTAAACTCGTCCATTAAAAAAAAATACCTCGATCCATATCTAGCATTTGAAAATTGTAATTTCTATAAGTGTAAACTGTGAAATAAAAATCTCAATGAAAATTTACGTAAAAACCGGGTGGGCCAGAATTCGGGAGCTATGGGGTTTATATTGTATAATGTAAGCAATATATGTTAGGATTAAAAAACTGCTTTCTGATGGAAAATACAATTCATCAATAAATTAATTAACATGTGCGATTCCCACTGAGGGTCACGTGCCCACTCGATTGGCGGATCAGGGAACTTCTTCTTTTTCTTCCCGGGTACATGCAAGCAGTGCGTTACAAGGACAACTACCACAGCAGCCTTGTCAAGAATGTGGTGGTTCACATTCTCGTGGGAGCTGTCCATTTTGGAATGCGGTGGGTTACCAGGGTGGTAAGACGGGCCAAGTGTGGAGGGTCTGTCGGGACTGGGCACCGTCATCGGTTGACGTGGTCGGGGCTGGAACTGAGTTTGATAAACAGGGCGTGTTTCCGATGACGTCAGCTGCGAAACATCTCTTTGTGGTGGCTGTGGATACGGGGCATCAGTCAGTCTCGTGAGTAAACGGATCTGACGTCAGTTGGGTTGTCCCTTGTCCGGTGTTAGCCCCGATACACACTACCCTTCGTACTTACACAGGGGAGATGATAAAGCCATTAGGCTTGATGGATACATGTATTGGTTCGTTATCGGGACCAGCAAACGGTGTTGCCCCTGCATGTGGTTGATGGTTGTGGACCATCTCTACTTGGTCGTGATTGGTTGCACACCATTCGTCTGGATTGGGCAAACATTTACAGTGTGTATACGTCATTTCCATCTCCTTTCCCCTTTGAGGGGATCTTGGAAAAAACAGTTCTTGGAAAAAGTTCTTTTTGGGCCTGAACTTGGGAAGCTCAAAGGTGCTCAAGGTCAGCTGCACCTGAAGGAGGGTGTCAGTCCGCGATTCTGTAAGCCTCGACCAGTGCCATATGCCCTTCATGATCGGGTCAAAGCGGAACTTGGTCGATTGGAGAAGATTGGAGTCATTGATGATTGATCCGGTGGAACACACTGAATGGGCAACGCCCGTGGTCACAGTGCATAAGCAGAATGGAGGTATTCACCTGTGTTGTGATTTTAAAGCGACTGTTAACCCCAACCTCTGTGTGTCCCAGTATCCACTGCCATCCATGGACGAGATATATTCAAAGTTGGTGGGGAGTCGGTACTTCACGATGTTGGACTTGCGTGATGTGTACTTCCATCTCGAGATCGCGCCGGAGGACCGTCACCTCCTTACCGTCAATACGTGTCCGGGTATGTACCACTATACCTGTCTTTGTTTCGGGATCGCTTCAGCTCCGGCAATGTGGCAGAAGACGATGGACCATCTTTGTTCCGACTTACCTGCACAATGCTACTTGGATGACATCCTCATTGCGGGCGCCATGGCCGAACAACATCTTGAGAACATTGACAAGGCGATGTCTAAGTTAGTTGCTCATGCCCTTCGCTTGAACAAGGACAAATGCTTATTCTTTCAGAAGTGAGTGGAGTACCTGGGGCATGCCATCACCCCAGAGGATCGGTGGAAAGCCCCTCAGAAAGACGATGCTATAGCAGACATGCCCAGCCCAAGGGACAGTTGTTGGCTCGTGGGTCCGGTCATTCACACACAACCAATTCCGTTCTGCCGTGCGATGTGTCCTCATCCATTGAGGTGCCTGTGACATGTTTCGGCGAGCTGCCCAACCATCTGTGGAGTCGGATATTCATGGCAGTGAGAGTAGTGTGGATGATCCACTGGTTTGGGTTGAGCCTAGTTTGGTGTCTGGTGGGGAGCCGTCATCTGTGTCCAATGCCTCACCATCGCCGGTCTTGTCCACGGCTCAGTGCCCGCGTGTTTCTTCTAGAGTCAAATATGCTGGTCGCACAATGTGTCTAGAATCTAGACACATTGTGCTACCAGAATATTTGAAAGACTATGTGACTTAAGGGGGGAGGAGCGTAGCGCCGTGTACAGCCGAGTGAGGCCGCTGTGGGCGAGGCCGAGTGAGGCAGCTGTGGGCGTGGCTGAGTGAGGCCGCTGTGGGCGTGGCTGAGTGAGGCTGCTGTGGGCGTGGCTGAGTGAGGCCGCTGTGGGCGGGGCCGAGTGAGGCCTGTGTTGCCTAGAATAAAACATGGTGCTTGAGATCTTCTCTGCGTGTCCGCATCTTTATAATAGACATTACACCACTCTCATCTTTTAATAATTTTGCTGCCGTCACTTGTCTGGAATAAAATATGGGGTTACTTCATTTTGTGAAATAGTTATGTAGTTATCTAGTTTTGTGAAGTCGTGGCCGATTTCTGCTGACATTTTTGGTCATATTTCTTCAAACATCCTCATGTTTTTTTATGATACTTACACGGAATTTCCACATTTAATGCTCCCTCAAGTCAGAGTGAGTCTGGTGGATTTAATGGTTTTTCACTCAAAAATGAAGTGGATTTTGTTAATTCTTTATTTGAATTTTAAACAAAGGGATATAAAATAACACTGCTGGGAATTATGTCAATGCATTTGCAATTCGTCTTTAAAAAGCTTAGAGTTGGCATCATGTATACTCAAATTGCTGGCAAACATCAAGCAAATGTGTTAATCACTTTTGAGTAATTGCCTGGAATTTTCACAGACTAATTGGTTTGGATTGCGGGCGGCTTTAACCAGAGACAGTATTATCATGAATCCCAATACCTGTAAATTAAATGTTGTTTTGTGAAGTGGTTGACCAATTTCTTATGATTTATATAACAGTGGACAGAAACAGACCCATGGATTGTCTTGTGAATTTGAAGCACTATTCAACAATAAGACTAAAGTGTTGCCCAAAGAGGAAGAATATTGTTACATTTGTAGGGGTTAGACAATGATTACCTTAGAACAAGGTAGAATGTAAAGATAAGTGTGATGCGATTGTCGTCAAGAAGAAGAACCACCCCATGCAATATGTAGGGACTTTGTATTAGACCGGACTGTCGGGTTAAGTTTGTATATTCGTCCCCATTAGAGGAGTGGGGCTTGTTAATTAGCAAGGGAGTATGGGTAATTTATCCCCTGTGTGTAAATACCTCTGTAATCTATACCTTTGTTTCTTATGCCGTGGTGGGACATCTTGCTGGTGGTTGTGCGGAGGAAGAGCTGCAGCCTGGGAACTGCGGTTTTCTGTGCAGAGGACGGGTGGACGAGCACGGCATGGAAGAGCGGGCTGCACGCCTGCCGTTCGCTTCGCGCGTAAGGCCTGTTTCGCGCCAACGAGCGCGACCTAGTAAATGAGGGCGAGCAAGGCCTTTTTCCGCCAACACCAGAGCCGCGTCTGGATTGCACGCTTGGGGAGGGCCTGAGACGATTTTGACGACCCCTGACGAGACACCCCAGCTGATTTGAGCTAAGTGCAACAAACAACGCTATTTGTTTTCCAGTTATTTTATCCTTCGTCTGTTTTCGAGTCCGTTTGTAGGAGTGCTCCATTTAGGAATTTAGTTTATCGCGCATTTTCTTTGAACCTGGCATTTCTTTCATTAAACCTGTTATTTTTGTACATTTTAAACCTGGGTTGTTTGAGTTGATTTATTGCAGGGTCGAGAACGTCGGGGGATCCGTGAAGGTAAGCGCTCCCGGCTTCTCAACCCACTTGCCCCCACACGTATCCTCCACTATATTTTTGAACTGAATACCTCGGAGTGTTAGAACTCATTTGGTCCTCCTTGCTACCGTACGGTGTTCACCAAGGGTAGTCGCACGACAATATGTTGTTGTAAACCAGAAAGCTGATTAGTCGCAAAGCAAATCCCCAATCCTCTTCAATCAACCTCCACATGCTCTTCAATCTCAATCCTCCTTCCAAGTCTCCACGACAGCTGACCACCACCATCTCAGATCATCCCCCATCCAACACCATGATCTATTCTACATACGTTAACCCCCCTCCAACCAACAAGCCCACCACCTTACAAATTTCCAGTTGTCCCTCCTGGGAGTTTCCATCTGCATCCATTTTGTCCACCCTATGCATCCTCCTCCACCTCTCATTCCTCCATCTCTTTCGTCCTTCAACCCCACTCTCTACTGTTCATTTTGTTATCTTGCATCCTCATCCGGTCAGTGGTTTATCTCTTCCACAAACTTTGACCTTGTATACAAAAAGGGGGAAGTGCAGAAGAGAAAGCCACAAAGAATCACAGCTCTTCATGAAATGCGATACTATTCACCAATATGGTTTGGACAATTAAGTGGAATCCCGGTTGTGGATTAGTGGACAAAGGTTTCAGCGAAACTGAAGTGGGATGAAAGTGTAGAAATACTGTATGAGGCACCCCGGGTGGAACATTATATCAAAAAGTGTTTGAAGTGTACAAGTTGCTCTGAGATAAGAATGTCAAGATCTGAAGACTGCCAAAAGATTCCAGGCATGCTGTTAATGTGAAAACCACTTCTGAAATGAAAAGTTTGATGCCATAGCCAGCCACAAAGGCACAGCATAATGGACAACACCGGGATCAAGAAAATTATCTCCAAAGCAGAGACGGTCATGCAGAGACATCATTGCATTCCGTCCAGACTTATTTTGAGTCTGCCTGCTGAAGAACAAAGTGAAACAAGAGTCGAATTTCAAAAACTTTGAGACTTACGAGATATAATTATTACAGGATTTTTAGCTCCGATACCGGAGGTGGACAGAAGTTATGTTTTCATCCATTGTTTGTCTGTCTGTCTGTTTGTCTGTATTTTTAAACAAGGTTTAAGGCTCATAATGGACCTGCCACTCACATAACACAGGTTTATAGCTGGTGCCAGGCAGTGTACCACCAAACAGTTATCGGTTGTAGTTAACTCAGGCTTACAAGTTGTTGGGTAACAGTTCAGGAAATATTGTTTAGCAATTGAGAAGAATTCTGGTCTTAACACTTTCTGGAGCATTAATTCTACTTTAGAGTTCTTGGATAGGATTAGATGTCTCAATAACAAGTCAGTTGAGGTTTTTGATTTTTCAACTTTATATACAAATATGTATTTAGGACGAGTAAGGGATTCACTCTTCAAAGTAATTGACAATGTTTTTAGCTCTTTTAATAAGTTTTTATGTGTCAGGTTTGATAGAGCATTCTTTTCTAAAAAGAAATACTCAAGTTTTCATTGTTTTGATAAGCAGAAGTTTAAGGATCCTGTTTATTTTATTTTATTTAATACTGTTTTTTGTCCTTTTGTGGGATAATCTTTCAATAGGTTATGGCTATTCCCATGGGTGGGAATTGCAGCCCCCTACCAGCGGACATTTTCCTTATTTTCTGTGAATTTCCATTAATACAGAAACAGATGAAGGAGAAACAAGACCAAAAGTCTAACAGCGGTGTAGCCTGGTTGTAAAATATTATAAACCACAAGCGCACATGATTAGCTTTTTAAACAGTCGTTAATGCTGCTTATAACATTAAACAAAGAAATTTGGAAGAATCCAGACATCCGTGAGGTAAATTTTACTAGCAGAACTGAGCGAAGATCCACTGTAATCTATGTACCCCACAAAGGTTGGGGTTGTGCTCATTTTCCGAGCAGCGAGTTAGCGCTTGCCAAGCCAGCGGTTCCTTAACGGTTTTGAATGGAGTGCTTGCTAGAATGCTTAAACCACTTGGCGATCTCTCCACAAGAAACTTGGTAAATGAAAACACACCCAATGTTCTTGAGACCCGACCATAGATCGACTGTAATCTATATACCCCAAAGAGGAATGGCCCTTCCTGCAACTCCCGTAGTGAGCGGGTGTACTAGTAAATTAAAACGTCGGTCGGTGGAGTCAGCCGTCGTAATGACATCATAGACATAATGATGTAATGGACACAAAACTACCGCTACTTTAATATCTAGAAGATGATATATTTTAACTTCCAGTACATTTGCAGTCACTACGAAGGGATTAGTGTTACGGTTAGATTTACTATAATATTAACGTTATGTTATCATTATTTCGAAAATGATATTACCATAAAAAAAACCAAGGTGAATTCCTTACTTCCACGGTTATTAGTATTAGTGCTATATGTACACTTATATGATTTATATCATTGAACATTGAATTTATCATTTATCATTATTATTTTTTATCATTATCATTTATTTTATATTTATCATATGAATTTATCATTATCATTGAACTATAATTTTTTGGATATTTGTGTGGTTATTATCGCTTATATCATTGATTCATGAACCATACACCACTTCAATCCAATCACTTTCCATTCACGACATTGTGATTAAAGTATTTTGGTTATATTTACTATATTATTATTACAAAAATGATACTACTGAAACAATACTCTACTGTATTAAGAAACCTGGGCTTAATTTGTCCGAAGCGGTCCTAAGGTGAGGCATGAAGCCTAAGGCCTATACGTACCATATTGTTGGAAGACCCGTAATGCTAATGCTTTCGATATTTGATGGTCATTTTAACAATCGGTTTGTTTGTGCTTCACACTGAATGAAAAACGTAAATGTAGAGCATGGTGATTGTGATATATGACAGGTTCACCGATACGTTTGGCATGAACAGCATATAAATCAAAATGGCGGAGTGTGGAGAGTCAGCTGCCATACCGCCGTAATGACATCAGATGTAATCACATCACCCTGTCATGTGACCAGATCCTCAGCCCTGATTGGTAAACGTTTGAGGGAACATACATACATACATACATACATACATACGGACAAACACTGTTATAGACGGCTTTGCCTTATGGGCTACGGCATAAAAATTAGGATTAGCGAAAATAATGTCTCATACATGTCGTTATATAGATGATATTTGTGTGGTTAACTATAATTTTTTGGATATTTGTGTTGTTAACTATAATTTTTTGATACTTGTGGTTAACTATAATTTTTTTGATATTTGTGTGGTTAACTATAATTTTTTGATATTTGTGGTTAACTATAATTTTTTGGATGATATTTGTGTTGTTAACTATAATTTTTGGATGATATTTGTGTGGTTAACTATAATTTTTGGATGATATTTGTGTGGTTAACTATAATTTTTTGATATTTGTGTGGTTAACTATACATTTTTTATATTTGTGTTGTTAACTATACATTTTTTGATGACATTTGTGTGATTATCTATAATTTTTCGATGATATTTGTGTGGTTAACTATAATTTTTTGATATTTGTGTGGTTAACTATAATTTTTTTGATAAACTGCTTTACAAGATTTATCCAGATAGTCTGATTGCAAACAAGGGTGGTAATGATTGTACTGTTGCTGTATATCTGGACGTGTTAGTTAGAGTTGGACAGAATGACTTTAGTACGTGTGTATCATAAAGTTCATGATTTCAGTTTCCCAGTAGTCTTGTACACCTTTCCAGGTAGCAATGCACCAATTAAAATGGGTTACAATGTCTTTTCATCTCAGCTACTTAGATTTGCAAGAATTTCTTCAGTAAAGGATGATTTTGAAGAACGTGCTGAGAAAGTATTTCCCATCATGTTAAACAGGGGATATTTGGCTGATTGTTTGATCAGGTCTTGTGAGAATGTCTTTAGAGTCCATCGTCACCTTTTGTTTAAGTTTGGTTGGTTTTCATGTAAACAAGTTTCTATTGCATTGCATTTGATATAATAATATTGAATTAACTATTTAGTGAAGTTAATTCTTTAATTAATATTGCTGGTTAAGCAATTTACCTGGATATGCTGCAAACCTTCTTTTCGCCCAGGGTACAAGATCAGGACTGTTATTTCCAGCAAGATGGAGCTCCACCTCATTATGGACGCCATGTTCGTCAGTAGCTTGATGAAAACTTTCCCGGAAAGTGGATCGGCCGCCGCGGTCCGATCGAGTGGCCGGCATGCTCCCCAGACCTTACACCTCCAGATTTCTTTCTTTGGGGGCTCATGAAGGACCTTGTTTATCGTGAAAAGCCTCGTACCATTCAGGAATTGAAGGCTCAAATCACTGCCAAGTTTGAGGAAATTGATATCGAACTCTGCAAGCGTGTGTGCCACTCTGTGCCTGCTCGGCTGCAATTGTGCATCGATCACGAGGGAGGGCACTTTGAAAATTGCAAGTAAAACAGCTTGGTACACTTCCATAATAATTTTCCCCCGAATAAATGGTTAGATAAACATGTCATTCATTTATTTATACCATCTTGTACACTGTAATACAAATGTCAAACAAACAATCAACTGACAGAAATACTGTACATATAATATATATATATATACGTATATATAAACAGAAATCAGGCGCTACTTTCGACTCACCCTGTATAATAAGGGGAGTGGTAGACAACATGGGGAGAGAAGGGGAAGCACACAAACACAACATTTGAGAGCAGGGACATCGGGAGATCTGTGGGAGGGAGAGGGCTTGGGGGAAGGAGGCGTGGGAAGGGGGGGGGGGATGGGAGACGTATAAAACACAAGGACACTGCAAGGACTTCCAGGAAAAAAGTTGGTATTTCAAAAAAGTGGATTTGGGGTGAAATTAACGGGGGTAGAAAAGATCAAGGTTTTGGATGGGGGAAGATAAGAGATGGTGGTGAATAGCCGTTTTAAAGACCTGGAGGTAGGAGTGGGATTGAAGAGAGTGAGGTAGTTTGTTCCAGAGGTGGGAGAAAAGAGGAATGAAGGAGTGAAGGTGAGCAGAGAGTCTTGGTTTTGGCAGCTTAACCATAAGAGGGTTGCTGGAAATCTTGTGCGACCTGTAGGAATATTTGGGGCACAGAGCACAGATACAACTGGGGGATCCAGGCTGGAGAGGAGTCGGTAGGAAACAGAAAGACCACCAACCTGCCTGTGGTGAGTAAGTGAAAGGCCCTCGGAGTTAGCTTCATCGCGGGAGATTCGCAGTTTGTATCCTCTTGCAAAATCACTGCAAATATTGTATCTTCTCAGGAAGTTGAATTCATTTGGTGTTAGCTCACGTGTGATGCGAATGTTGACCAATTCCTTACTGATCAGTGTTTTGTCATTTAATTTAATTTCCTGGCACTGTTATCTAAATGTGTGGAATAAGTGACGATTGAGAAAGGTCATTACACTGGCATTTAAAGTGGGTGGACCTTCAACCAGTATGGAGTCTCGATACTTGCGAACATTGGAAAGGAAGTCGATGCAGGTGTGTGCCGATGAAAGTCACTTCTTGAACGGACTTTTTAAAAAACTGCCATCATGGAGACGCTTTCGTGTAAGGAGGATGAAGACGAACATTTTCAAAAAGTCATTTATACCATGTGCAATTCAAATGCTCAATTCAATTCCAAGTCATTTTGCTGTTTTGTCCATCTTCCATATTTTATATTTTATATTTTTACCTCTACCACCAAAGGTGGATGGATGTTATGTTTTCACCCCTATCTCTTTGTCTGCCGTCTGTCTTTTCGTTTGTTTGTGAACAAAATATCTCAAAACGTTGTGGACGGATTCGGACGAAATTTGGCAGATATGTAGCGTATGTGACAAGGACGAAATGATTAGATTTTGGTGAAGATCCGGATTCGGATCCGGCTACTAGAATCTTTAAGTGATTCTTCACCATTGGGAGATATGGCCAAAAACGATACATAGCAAGATATCTCAAAAAGTTAAGGACGGATTTGGAAGAACATTGGTGGACCCATTGGGTGTCTGACAAGGACGATTCGATTCGATTTTGGTAAAGATCTGAATATGGATTCGGATATGAGAATTATTTAATTTTTAAAGTGATTCTTCACCATTGGGAGATGGGGACAAAAACGATACATAGCAGGATATCTCAAAAAGTTATGGATGGATTTGGACGAAACTTGGTGGACAGATTGTGTGTGTGACCAGGAAGAATCGATTAAATTTTGGTGAAGATCCAGATCCAGATCCAGCTAGTTAAATTTTCTAAGTGATTCTTCACCATTGAGTGATATGGCCAACCAGGCGGAGGTTTGCTCTCTACTGAGTGCCGTTCTAGTTTTATTTTGTTTTCTTCTTCCCTTTGTGTTTTATGTTTTTATGATGGTTAAACTTACGGTGTCACCAAATAATAATTTCCCTGGATATGGGACAATAAAAATTAATATTATTGAGAGATCCGTAGTGTATCGGTCAATTGAAATAAAAAAGGTAATTTCTGTGTTTTGGATCCATTCAAACAGGTTGCATACCTGAATGAGTCACTTAAAAAATTAATTTGTGTCTAAATATGTAACTTACACATTATGGAGAGAATGGAAACTGAGAACCGGCAGTGTAAAATGTGAGATATGCACGTAGGCAAATATTTAAATAACTACATACTTTAATCAACACCGTTTATTTGAATTTTGAAAAATATTCGTCATAGCTTTATTTTTCACTTATAAATGTAAATATTCCAGAATGATCTCACAGGGCTCTACAGAAATGGATGTAAAGAACGAATTGATTTGAGCAAAGCCAGACAACGCAGCCACAGCTCGATGCAGACTGACTGCACGATCAATCGCAGGTTGAAACTCACAGTTGTAACCACAGACTTGCTTCTACCTGGCTCTCTCCAGATTTGTTTTACTTTAGAATCTCCAGTCATTCACTCCACAGGTCGAAAATTCCATTTCGAAAATTTTCACATTCACAATTTCAAAATTCCGAAAATTTCCAGTAGGACATTTGTACAGGAACCAGTAGAGTTTAGTCGAAAAGTTTAGTAGTGGAAACCTATAACCAGATTCGGCTAAAACCAATAAAAAAAATTAGATCCAATTGGTCAGAAACCCATATAAACCAATAGGAACCTTTTAAGTTCAACTGGTCCTGTAAAAACCATTAGGGTTAACTGGTCTGAAAACCCATAGACCAACAAAAATACTTTAATGATATTTTATTATAAACAAATGTAAACCACACAGTTTCATATGGAATTGAGATATAGCCAATTCAATTCCCAGTCTGGGCATGTAAATTTCCCATATATGTCAATTGGTTATTTTCAGTTCTGTTCTTTATATATTGGTATTCTATTGGTCTCCTACTGGTCCCATTGGCCTTCTGGTTTTTTATTGGTATTTTCTACTGGTCCAGTATTTCACTTTCCTTATTGAAACCAGTAGAGTATAAATATAGAAAAGAAACCAGTAGAGTTTCCAGTATTTCCTACGGATTTTTAAATGGGATTTGTCCAATTGGTTTTCTACGGGATTTTCGACCTGGGTCTTCAGCAGTTGTATTCCATGTCCATAACAGTCACTTTGGCAGTTGCCTGAAAATCTTGGAGTCCATCCTAGACTGTAGCACAATGGAAAGGAGACTTGTTTTGCAAGCCTTAGCAGTTAGCACAATCAATTACTTTTCTTGGCACAGTGTCCTTAAGTAACATGTTTAATAGTGCTGTCATCATTCACCAACAGTTCGCTATAAGCCTCCGACTGAAGCCTGACATTTTCGAGGACTTCGGAAGTCGGTGGGAAACAGTCCACGGATCAGGTCCCCGTTACTGCCCAATCAGGGCCCCGTTACCTTAATGTTACCAAACAAGATGATATTTCATTTTGTGAAAGTTTTTGCCCTACACAATCCCAGTGTCCAATTTCCGAGCATCCATTCTGAGTCTGGGCGGTTGACGGTTCAAACCTCACCCGAATCATTCCAAAGACTTTCAATTGGTACGTACTGCTTCCTTGCTTGACGCTCAACATTTAAAAAGGATAAAAAACGGACAAACAACCGAATGCTGTCAACCATATTGCACAGGCTTCATGTGCCTAATGGCTTCCTCCTTTATTGAAGTTTCTCCTAAGGGAACGCCTTATCATTTAATCATGAATGGCAGTCAAACAGATGTTTCTACTGAGGGGAATAGTGCTCCCAAGGGGAATTATCATTCTAAAGCGCGGCGTTACGCGCGCTGCTTGTGAGCAAGGAGGAAGCGGACAAGCGGTAACATATAAACGTCTTTATTGTAAGACTACACTGTAACACTGTACCGTCCCGGGCTGGGCGCCCGGTGTATATCATGAGGCCACGCCTACCCCTGGTGCGTGGCCACCGCCCACTTGGTGCGCGGAATGATGTCACCACGCCAGTGGGCTTTTGTGTCCGCCACACGCGCCCCCCCAGAATTCCCGCGCACCTGGAGGGCCAGTTTGCGGGGCAGACGAATGACCCGGCCGAAGCGCCCCCTGGCGATCGGCGGCGTCCGGGGTGCAGGGATGCCAGGTGGGATGCCCCTGGCTGCCCCTGGGATGGGTGCAGGACCGGGGGGCGGCGTGGCGGCGGGGCTGGGCGGTGCCGGGGGTCCGCCCGCAGGAGGGCGGCCCCGACGTGGGGGTCGGGCCACTGGCGGTGGATGGTCCACATCGAGGTGGGCCGGCTTGAGGCGGTCTACCGAAACGCGGTCAGGAGTACCGCCGATGTCCAGGGTGAAGTGCTTCGCCCCGGTCTCCAGCACGCGGAAAGGCCCGTTGTACGGGGGCCGCAGTGGTGTCCGATGGGCATCGTGGCGGACGAAGACGTACTCCGCCGTGCGAAGCTCCGGGGCGACGTGCGTCGGTGGGTGCCCGTGGCATGCCGTTGGCACCGGGGCGAACCTCTGGGCGGTCTCTTGTAGAGCGGAGCGCTGCTGTGCCGCGGACCATGGTGCCGTGGAGTCGGGGAGGAACTCGCCCGGCACCCGCAGCGGTTGCCCGAAGACCAATTCCGCCGCGGATGCGCGCAGGTCCTCCTTGGGCGCCGTCCGGAGGCCCAGCAGGACCCAGGGGAGCCTGTCGACCCAGCCGCCGTCGCGGAGGGTGGCCCAGAGCGCGGCCTTCAATGAGCGGTGAAATCGCTCACACAGGCCGTTAGCCTGGGGATGGTAGGCCGTGGTTCGGTGCAGCCGGACCCCGAGCCCCTGCGCAACCGCCCCCCAGAGCTCCGAGGTGAACTGGGGGCCGCGGTCGGATGAGATGTCTGAGGGGGCGCCGAACCGGGCGACCCAGGTGGCGATGAAAGCCTGCGCGACATCGGCCGCCGTTGTCGACGCCAAGGGCACGGCCTCCGGCCACCGGGTGGTGCGGTCCACCATGGTGAGGACGTAGGTGAAACCCCGCGAGGGGGGCAGAGGTCCCACCAGGTCCACGTGGACGTGGTCAAACCGGCGTTCCGGCACCGTGAACGGGGCCAACGGGGCCTGGGTGTGCCGGTGCACCTTGGCGCGCTGGCACGCGAGGCACGTCCTGGCCCAGCCGCGGACGGCCTTCCGGAGGCCATGCCAGACGAACTTGTCGGCGATCAGCCTTTGGGAGGCCCTCGCGCCCGGGTGGGACAGGCCGTGGATGGCGTCAAACACCTGGCGCTGCCAGCCCGCGGGCACGATGGGGCGAGGACGCCCGAGGGAGACGTCGCACAAGAGGGCCGCGCCCGCGCCGTCAAACGGCACCTCGGTGACGCGGAGGCCCGTGACGGCGGTCCGCAAGGCCTGGACGTCGGGGTCAGCGGCCTGGTCCGCTGCCATCCGGGCATAGTCGATGCCGAGGTGGACTGCGTGGGCGACGGCCCGGGAAAGGCAATCCGCCACCGGGTTGTCCTTCCCCGCGACGTGCTGGATGTCCGTCGTGTACTCGGACACGGCCGAGAGGTGACGCTGCTGCCGGGACGACCACGGCTCGGTGACTTTGCCCATCGCAAAGATCAGCGGCTTGTGGTCGACGAAGGCAGTGAACGCCCGGCCCTCGAGCAGATGGCGGAAGTGCCTGACCGCCAAGTGAAGTCCGAGCAACTCGCGGTCGAAGGTACTGTAACGGCGTTCGGGCGGGCGAAGCTGCCGGCTAAAGAACGCCAGCGGTTGCCAAGCTCCACGCACCCATTGCTCATGCACTGCGCCCACCGCGTAGTCCGAGGCATCGGTGGTGAGGGCGATCGGTGCATCGGGCGCCGGGTGCGCGAGCATGGTGGCGTTAGCCAAGGCGAGCTTCGCGCCCGTGAACGCCGTGTCCATCTGCTCGGTCCAGGTAACGTCGCCTTTGCCCGGCTTACCTCGGAGAGCTTCGTGCAGGGGGCGCAGGAGCTGGGCGATACGGGGCAGGAACCGATGGTAAAAGTTCACCATGCCCAGGAACTCCTGCAGCCCTCTGATCGTGCGGGGGCGCGGAAACCCCTTCACCGCCTCCACCTTGGCCGGTAGGGGGACGGCTCCGTGCCTGGTGACACGGTGCCCCAGAAAATCGATTGTGGCGGCGCCGAACCGGCACTTTGCGGGGTTCACAATCAGGCCATGCTGGCCCAGGCGTTCGAAGAGCGTGCGGAGGTGGCGTAGGTGCTCTTCGCGGGACGCGCTGGCGACGAGGATATCGTCCAGGTAAACGTAGACAAAATCCAAGTCGCGCAGGACGCTGTCCATCAGTCGCTGGAACGCCTGAGCCGCATTCTTCAGACCGAAGGGCATGCGCAAGAACTCGAAGAGTCCGAATGGCGTGATGACCGCCGTCTTCGGGACGTCCTCCGGCCTGACGGGGACCTGATGGTAGCCGCGTATGAGGTCCACCTTCGAGAAGAAGGACCTGCCCGCCAAACGGGCGGAAAAGTCCTGAATGTGGGGGACGGGGTAGCGGTCGGGAGTCGTGGCGTCATTGAGACGGCGATAGTCCCCGCACGGTCGCCATCCCCCGCCGGGCTTCGGCACGATGTGCAGCGGCGACGCCCAAGCGCTCTCTGAGCGCCGAACGATGCCGAGTCGCTCCAGGGTAGCGAACTCCGCTTTTGCCACCGCCAGCTTCGTCGGCTCGAGGCGGCGTGCCCGGGCGTAGACCGGTGGCCCGACGGTGGGGATGTGATGGGCCACCCCGTGCTTGACGGCCCCCGCCGAGAAGGTGGGCCGCGTGAGGGCCGGGAAGCCGGCGAGGAGGCGGGTGAATGCGTCCGCTGCCGGAAGCGTACAGACCAACGTGGCCGGAACCGAATCGTTCGGCAAGCCGCTTGGCAAGCCGCTCGTTGAGCTGGGCAACGCACAAGCGAGCGAGCTGAACGTCTCGGCCTGGACAAGCCGTCTGCGCTTGACGTCGACCAGGAGCCCATTAGCGCACAGGAAGTCCGCGCCAAGCAGTGCCATGGGCACGTCGGCGGTGACGAACGTCCATCGGAAAACCTGCCCTCCAAACCGCAGAGAGAGGCAGCGTTTTCCGTACGTACGGATGGGCGTCCCGTTCGCGGCAAGCAGCGCGGGGCCCCCACCCACGGCGTGCTTGTCTGACGTGCCGGCGGGAATGACACTCACCTGCGCTCCCGTGTCGCACAGGTAACGGCGCCTGGAGAAGGTGTCCGTTATGAACAGCAGGCTGTTCGAATGGCCGGCGCTCATCGCCACTATTGAGCGCCGGCCCGGGCGTTTCCCGACCCGTTGAAGGAGCACGGCGGATGACACCGCCGAGCTTCGTGGCCGAACTTGGCATGGAACCAGCACCAGGTGGTGGAGCTGGAGGAGCGCGGCTGGCTCCGCCAGGCCGGTGGAGTTGGCGGGTTTCCCCGCGGTGGCGGTTTTCGCCGCGGCGGTGGGCGGGGCGTGGCGGCGTTCACGAGGTGCGTATCAGCATGCTGCTGAACATCAGCGTGCTGTAGAAGCTGATGCTGTGGAACATGCTGCTGAACATCAGCGTCGAGGGCCGTGACGGCCACGCCGACGCTCGCCCGCATGTCCGAAGCGGCGAAGTACCTGTCCGCCTCGGCCGCCAATGCTCGGGGTTCCGTTAGCTCGGTCCCGGCCAACGCGAGGCGGACCTGCGCTGGAAGTTGGCGCCGGAAAAGCGCCCGGAATAGCGAACCGGGGGCTTCGTCGCCCAACAGTGACAGCATATGGTCCATTCGGACCGACGGGCGCGTCTCACCGAGCTCGGGGAGATCCAGGAGGCGGTCGGCCCGTGCGTCGTCCGTAAGGCCGAACGTGGCTAGGAGTAGCCGCTTGAGTGCCTCGTACTTGTGGCCATTCGGTGGGTGGCGAAGGACGGACACAACTCGAGCGGCCGTGCCGGGCCCGAGGGAGGCGACGACGTGGCAATAGCGCGTGTCATCGCCGGTGAGGCGCCGAAGCTGAAATTGGGCTTCGGCCTGGACGAACCAGACTTCGGCCTGAGCCTCCCAAAATTCCGGAAGTTTGACGAAGTCGGCCATGGCGATGGCGTCGCGTGTGGAAGGATCGCTCCAGCAGATCCAACGTCGAGGGTCACCAGTAAAGCGCGGCGTTACGCGCGCTGCTTGTGAGCAAGGAGGAAGCGGACAAGCGGTAACATATAAACGTCTTTATTGTAAGACTACACTGTAACACTGTACTGTCCCGGGCTGGGCGCCCGGTGTATATCATGAGGCCACGCCTACCCCTGGTGCGTGGCCACCGCCCACTTGGTGCGCGGAATGATGTCACCACGCCAGTGGGCTTTTGTGTCCGCCACAATTCCATGTTGTCATCTCAAAAGCTGCACATACTCTGTGAGACTGTGTCTGACCGACAATTTCTTCTAATGTGAGAACGTTCCCTTACATTACAAGATGTTCTCTATACCAACATCAACCAATTAAGAAAATATCGTTTCGGTTAAATATCTTCAAAAGGTACTTGCATCATGTTCTCCAACAATTATGGTGTGGTTTCCATTCAAAGCAAGTATAATCCACCACCAATGAACAGCAAATAAATATAAACAAAACAAAACAATAACAGCAATAACATTAACAATAAAAAAATTCAAGCCTTGATAATATTAGGTTTATATTTTGATACAATCTGGTGATTATACCGAGACTCATTCACCCTGGACAAGAAAATGGTGCCCGAGGGGTCACGATGTGCTGGTGCAAAGTACTCCCGTTCCATTGGTCCTTGGCGCATCTTGTTCTATTGGTCTTCGGCGCATCTCGTGCCATTGGTCCTTGGCGCATCTGGTGTCATTGGTCCTCAACGCAACTTGTGCCATTGGTCCTCAGCACATCTCGTGCCATTGGTCCTTGGCGCATCTCGTGGCATTGGTCCTCGGCACATCTCGTGCCATTGGTCCTCGGCACATCTCATACCATTGGTCCTCGGCACATCTCATGCCATTGGTCCTTTGGTCCTCGGCGCATCTCGTGCCATTGGACCTTGACGCATCTTGTGCCATTGGTCCTCGACACATCTCAGCCGAGGATGAACCCTCTCCAGCTCTTCCAGGATGCATGCGCTCTTCCAGTAACCCGCTCCTGATTAAACCTTACTGCATACCTCAGTTTTTTGTTCCCATTTTCTCAGATTTGTGGATCTCCCTTTGAGAGGTTGTTCAAGCCCTCACTTCCTTCCGGGGCCTCGGGCAAGCAGTCCAACACCATGTCATGTCATCTGCCATCTCAGTCATGAAAAAATTGCCCAAATTTTTCCTGGCCGACCCCAAGAGAAGGTGGGAATAATTTGTGGCTGTTAAAGAACAGCAAAAACAACATTCCCCTGCTCGAGGAGTCCAAATATAGCCCAACTACCACACTGTGAGTTCATTGCCTTTTTACCATCTGACGTCCTGCTTTTCCATGAGCCTTAATTTTGTATGGGAAAAAACATTGAGACTTATGGAGTTACTTTTTTCTATACAAAGTCAAGGCTTGTGTAAGTGCTATAAAAGAGAAGGAATCAGGGCACAACAAGACAAAGGGAACAGAATAAAGAGTAGAAAAACACCAACAGCAGAGTTTCGGGGCAAAATAACGGGAGACTTATTGGACACATAGGGGATGTGGGGAAGAATGAAGGATATGTGATGAGGCATGGGCTAGACAAGACGGATGCAGATAGAAACTCTCAGGTAGAAAAAAAGAAAATATGGAAAGAGGGCTTGGGGGAGTTAACATGGATAGAAAAGATAATGGTTTTGGATGGCAGATGACCTGAGATGGTGGTGAAGATCTGGCCGACAGAAGAAAGATTGAAGAGAATGTGGAAGTTGGTTCCACAGATGGAAAAAAGAGGAACAAATGAGTGTAGGTGAGCAGTGATCCTGGAGTTTGGGAGTTTCACCTTACTGGTGTTGGTGGTGGACCACGTGCGTCCTGCGTTCAGTTGGGGGGTAGGTGGAGAGGAGGGGTGGGGAGACAAAGACCGGAGAGGGCAGAGGGTGCAAGACCAGAAAGGAGTTGGAAAAAGACAGAGACACCACCGACCTGTCTGCGATGGTCAAGTGATAGGTCCACGACTGCTCAGCTTCATGTGGGAGATTCCATTGATGTTGACGAGATAAAATCGCAATTTGGCATTACTTGTCCTGTGTTTACAAAACCAGTTTAACACGTAGCCATTATTCGGCCTGTCGTACTTGAGTTAACTCTAGTCTCATTTTTATGACTCCGCATTCATCCCATGACTTTGGAATCTAAATACTCGGCATAAAACAAGGATCAGGTATTTGAACCTGCGACTTGCTATTGCATATTTGACTGTACAAATTGAACAATGTGACTTTTTGATGTAGGGTGACTGTGAAAATTGTAGAATTAAACTTTAAAAACCACCTGACTCAGAAGTCGAGAAGAATAGCAATAGGTGAGAGACATATGACTCAACTCAACACTCTGCAGTTGAGACTCGGGACTTCATTTGAGATATGACCTTGTTTTCACATTGAAATTGTTGTTGTTTTCACATTGACCTTGCTGTATAGTCTAAGAATACCCTTTGCCTACTGGACATGATCACCAAGACAAAAGTGCATCAGCTGTACAATATAGGACTTACTCCACTGGATTAAAGTTACAAAATTATTTAATTTTCCACTTTCTAACTGGAAGAAATATCTTTCTCAGCAGCAAGCCAACTCACCTTCTCAAATGCGATGAGGATGAAGATTCCTTTGAAACGTAGAGGCTTTCCTTGCTTCCTTGATGGCAATTATTTCTCTGTGCTGGTTTGATGGATTGTGTTTTTCTTTTACCTGGTCGTTGTGTCCAAGTGTCAATTGATCATTATGACATGACTTGTCATAAAAATTGCTGTATGTTATAACGAATTAGTTGTATCACTTATTTATTATACCAAGGCTGGAATCCTTGCTATAATTCACGGACTGGTGTCTGTTTGTTTGTTTGTTTCGCTACTCCTCCTACAGTTCTAGGCCGATTACATCCAGACTTACCACATGGTATCACTGTGACCCCAATTAGTGGAAAGGGGGTGATTTTATCTCTTGGCGGGGAGGGGTGGGAAGCAAATTCTCTACGTAAATGTGTATAGTGTAGCGCCGTCTCCAGGTGGTAGAGGGTATTACAAGTCGCCACCTTTTACAGTTTTGTATTCCTGTCCCCACATTTTCCAGGGCAGTAAGGTGTTTTGAATTACACAGCTAGAGGTATTTTGGAGAGGTATTTTGAATTGAACGTTTGAATAAGGACAATAACATAATCCTTCTGGCTTCTAGTTTATCGAACACCCAAATACTGTATCTTCTTATAAAATCCTCAGCCAACCCACTTGATGATCAAATATTTTCCACCTGACCTTTGTGTGCATGCGCCAAACAAACGGCGAGGTTTTTCCAGTGTTGAAACATTGCATTAGTGAATAACATAACGGACAACTCATGCACTGACATTGGATTGGTGTAAAAACCAAATTGTGTCCAAAATTGTGTCCACAGCACATACCTCCGCCAGGCTGAACAGTATGTTTTGTATCCCACTAATAGGCCAGATCTGCATCCGGACATGAACCAAAATCGAATCAATTCAAATCTTGTCACCGAACCAACTCATCCACCAAGTTTCGTCTGAATCTGTCCACAACGTTTTGAGATATCTTGCTATGGATCATTTTTATCCCAATCACTCAATGTTGGAGAATCATAAAAAAAATTATTATATCTGAATCCAGAATCGGCTCTTCACCAAAATCAAATGGATTGGGCCTTGTCACACATCCAACCTGTCCACCAGATTTCACCCAAATCTGTCCGCAACTTTTTAAAATATCGTGCTCACAGACAGACAAAAGGACAAACAGACTGTGGTGAAAATATAACGATGTTATATTTTTTGTAAATTGTTATATTTATATGTAAACCCCCGCTAATTCACCCCAGATCCACTTTTTTTTAAATTCCAACTTCTTTCCTGGAAGTCCTTGCAGTGTCCATATGTTTTATACCTCTCCCAACACCCCCACCCCCCTTCCCAAGCCTCCCCTCCCCCCCCAAGCCCTCTCCCTCCCACAGATCTCTCGATGTCCCTGCTCTCAAATGTTGCGTTTGTGTCCTTCCCCCTCTCTCCCCATCTTGTCTACTGCTCCCCTTGTTATATGTTTTATGTGTCGGTTTGTCTTTCTGTGTGATTAATGTTAGCTCTTTCACGAGCCTCGATCTTGTATACAAAAAACCCCCCCAAAAAACCCTGTAATGGCCATATGCAATTTGATGTCTGATTCTATTGGTCCATCACCTTGTAACCTTGAAAGAGCAGAATTTGATGTAGCTACCTCGGATGCTCAGCAACCAGGAGAATAAATAAAGGCAAACAAGTGTAGTTGAAGCTGAATAAAAGTTCTTGAAAAAATAATGAAGGATCATCTTGGAGGAGTTAGGCATCTTGGAGAAGATTATCTTGAAGAAAAGCCCGTCATCTGTATGGAAGAACAGAAGAATTGAATAAATTTCCTTCCATGTAAAATCATCTCATATGGTTCTCCTTGTGTTCATGAAAAAAGGCAATCCAGTTTGGAGATGTGAACAACCCAACAGTGATTGTCCTGAATGGCTAAGCCAATTATCTCCAATTATCGCAGGGCTTATGCTGCTCTAATTGCAGAATACGTTTTTGCGGATTTCCTTGGCAATCATTGTGAAAGAATGGAATGAGGATATTGCCCTGAATCTTGGAGCTCGGTGCATTGTTTCATCCCATTTTGGTTTGACTTTTAAACTGTGCAAAGTCATTCAATTCCAAGCCGCCCTTAAGGCTTTTTGCATAATCTGGTCAGGTAATCATTGAAAAGGAGAAGATGGATGGAAGATCAGAATAAACCGATTTTGCCTAGTTCCTACAATGGAATGTAATAATATTTCCATGGAGAAAAAGGATTCTTAGATTACTTTGAGAAGTCGTAATTTTAATTCTCCTGGACCTGATTATGAGCCTCACCCGTCCCCGAAAAGAGCCGAGCGGTTCTTTTATTCGGCCGGTGTATCAGTAAGTCAGTGTGTGTGTGAGTCCGTATACAGATCTACTTTAACATAGATCGTCCATTCTCAGATCTAACAATCTATATATACCCTTCCCCAAAGGCACTGCATGTTGTTGTTGTTGTTGTTGTTGTTTTCAATGATGAGGATCGGACAGAAGTTGTCTAATTTAACCCATACAACAATGCACACGTCACATGCTGTATCTCCAGACAAAGCAAATTGTGTTTGAGGATAACGTTCGCAGATTTTTCTCAGGAGGCTTGACTGGTTCGCTTGCGTGATAATAGGCAGAGGTTAACAATGTTATCTGATTTAACCAAAACATTTTAATGTTACTAATTTAATGATAAGTAAATTTTATACCTTGAATCTGGATTATGTCCAAGTTGGTTGTGCCCGTTCCCGAGGCTGTGCTTGTCCGGATGTAGATCTACTGCATTCCATATTTTTTCATTCTAAACTGTTATAAGCTCATCTGGAACAAAAGTTGTTCGGGTAAAGTATTAGCACCACGTGGTGCCAGTCAGCCAGTCAAGCTGTATGTAAACAAATGACCCATATTACATTTTAGAATTACCCATTAGAATTGCCCTTTAGAATTACCCTTTAGAATGACCCTTTATAATTACCCTTTAGAATGACCCTTTAGAATGGCCCTTTAGAATTACCCTTTAGATTTACCCTTTAGAATGGCCCTTTAGAATTGCCCTTTAGAATTACCATCTAGAATTGCCCTTTAGAATTACCATCTAGAATTGCCCTTTAGAATTACCATCTAGAATTGGCCTTTAGAATTACCCTTCAGAATTGCCCTTTAAAATTGCCCTTTAGAATTACCCTCTCGAATTACCCTCCAGAATTACCCTTTAGAATTGCCCTTTAGAATTGCCCTTTAGAAATACCCGTTGGAATTGCCCTTTAGAATTACCCTTTAGAATTTCCCTTTAGAATTGCCATCTAGAATTGCCCTTTAGAATTAACATCTCGAATTACCCTTTAGAATTACCCTTTAGAATTACCATCTAGAATTACCCTTTAGAATTACCCTTTAGAATTACCATCTAGAATTACCCTTTTGAATTACCCTTTAGAATTGCCCTTTCGAATTGCCCTTTAGAATTGCCCTTTCGAATTGCCCTTTAGAATTACCCTTTCGAATTGCCCTTTAGAATTGCCCTTTAGAATTGCACTTTAAAATTGCCCATTAGAATTGCCCTTTAGAATTGCCCATTAGAATTGCCCTTTAGAATTACCATTTAGAATTACCCTTTAGAATTGCCCTTTAGAATTGCCCTTTAGAATTGCCCTTTAGAATTACCATTTAGAATTTCCCATTAGATTTACCATTTAGAATTGCCCTTTAGAATTACCATTTAGAATTGCCCATTAGAATTACCATTTAGAATTACCCTTTAGAATTGCCCTTTAGAATTGCCCTTTAGAATTACCATTTAGAATTTCCCATTGGATTTACCATTTAGAATTGCCCTTTAGAATTGCCCTTTAGAATTACCATTTAGAATTGCCCATTAGAATTACCATTTAGAATTACCCTTTAGAATTGCCCTTTAGAATTACCATTTAGAATTGCCCATTAGAATTGCCCTTTAGAATTACCCTTTAGAATTGCCCTTTAGAATTACCATTTAGAATTGCCCATTAGAATTACCATTTAGAATTACCCTTTAGAATTGCCCTTTAGAATTACCATTTAGAATTGCCCATTAGAATTACCATTTAGAATTACCCTTTAGAATTGCCCTTTAGAATTACCATTTAGAATTACCCTTTAGAATTGCCCTTTAGAATTACCATTTAGAATTGCCCTTTAGAATTACCATTTAGAATTGCCCATTAGAATTACCATTTAGAATTGCCCTTTAAAATTGCCCTTTAGAATTGCCCTTTAGAATCGCCCTATAGAATTGCCATTTAGAATTACCCTTTAGAATTGGCATCTAGAATTACACTTTAGAACCCTTTGGAATTACCATTTATAACCCTCTAGAATTTCCGTTTAGAATCTGCTAGAATTACACTTTAGAACTCTAGAGAATTACCCTTTAGAAACATGTAGAATTACCCTTTAGAACCCTTTAGCATTACCCTTTAGAACCCTCTAGAATTACCCTTTAAAACCCCCTAAAATTACCCTTTAGAACATTCTAGAATTACCCTTTAGAACCCCTTGTATTTACTCTTTAGAACCATGTAGAATTACTTTTTCGAACCCTTTGGAATTACCCTTTAGAACCCTCTAGAATGACCCTTTAGAGCCCTTTAGCATTCCCCTTTAGAACCCTCTAGAATTACCCTTTAGAATCTGCTAGAATTACACTTTAGAACTCTATAGAACTACCTTTTAGAACCATGTAGAATTACCATTTAGAACCCTTTAGCATTCCCCTTTAGAACCCACTAGAATTATTATTTAGAACCCTTTGGAATTACACTTTAGAACCCTCTAGAATTACACTTTAGAATTAAACACAACAGATTAGAAAGGCTCTCCTTCTTCTTCGTTTTTAGTGGTCGGAAAGACATAGCCAAATATTGAAGCGGTTCCATGGCTTAAACAGGAGGGGGTTGCCCCCCCCTCCCCCAAAATAGGTGCTGTATTTCGTTTCTTCTCTGTTACATATTTTGTGGGTCATCCACGCCTACCAGTGGTTCCATGGGTCTACCAGCTGAGCCCAGGGGCATTGCCCATAATTTTATAAATTTACATCACGTGTGCAGAACGTTTCGCAGTATTGAAATCAGGTTATGATTTACATATACCATATAAAACACTGTGTGTGTGTGTGTGTGTGTGCGTGTGTGTGTGTGTGTGTGTGTGTGTGTGTGTGTGTGTGTGTGTGTGTGTGTGTGTGTGTGTGTGTGTGTGTGTGTCCGCCCCCCTTCATGAGGCTAGGTTTTGAAGGCTTTGAGTCGTGCTTCAGGAGGGATTTGAGTGGGGGGAGGGGAGTTAAGGGGCAATCTTTCAATACGACTGTTTGTCAACTGGTTAAAAGACCTAAAATACTCAGAGGACACAAAAGACCCCAAGGACCCAAAAGACCCAATGGACCCCAAAGACCCAATGGACCCAAAACACCCTGCAGACTGTTAAAGACACAAAAGCCCATGAAGACCCCGAAGACCCAAAGAACCCAGAAGACCCCAAGGACTCTGAAGACCCAAACAATCCCACGAACCCAAATGGCAGAGGACCCAAAAGACCTCAAGGACTAAGAAGACCCCCAAGGACCCCAAACAGCCAAAATACCCCAAAGACCCAAAATACCCAAAACACCCTGAAGACTGCTAAAGACCCAAAATACCATGAAGATCCAAAAGACACAAAATACCTTGAGGACCCCAAAGACCAAAAAGACCCTGAAGACCAAATGGACCCCAAACACTTAAAATACCCCAAAGACCCAAAACACCCAAAATACCCTGAAGACTGTTAAAGACCCAAAAGACCATGAAGACCCAAAATACTCTGAGGACCAGAAAGACCTAAAAGACTGAAAAGACCCCAAAAGACCCAAAAGACCACGAAGACTCTTAAGACCCTGAAGACCCTTAAAGACTCTGAAAACACATAAACATCCTGAAGGCCCAAAATACCCCAGAGACCCTTAAATACCCCTAATACCCAAAATGACCCTGAAGACTGTTAAACACCCAAAATACGCTGAAGACCCAAAATACCTCAAAGACCCAAAATACCCATTAATATCCTGAAGACCCAAAATACCCCAAGGACCCTTAAATAACCTGAAGACCCCAAGGACCCAAATGACCCAGAGGAATTAGAAGACCGAAAAGTCTCTGAAAACCCCAAAATACCCAAAAGACACCAAGACCCTTAAAGATCCAAAAGACCACAAAAACCCAATAGACCTGAAGCCCCAAAATTCCCCAAAAAGCAATAATGACCCCAAATACCCAAAAACCCAAAGACCCTTAAAGACCAAAAATACCACAAAAACCCTGATGACCCAAAATACTCTGAAGACTGTTAAAGACCCAAACGACCATGAAGACCCAAAACACTCCAAAGACCTAAAATACCCCAAAGACCTTTAAATACCCCAAAGACTGAAAATATTGAAAAGACCCTGAAGACCAAAAAGTCCCCCAAGACACAAAGGACCCAAAGAACCTTAAAGACGAAAAGGAGCCCGAAGACCCAAAATATCTCGGTTACTGGAAAGATCAAAAAGACCGAAAAGACCCCAGAAGACTCCAAGACCCAAAATATCCAAATGACGAAAAAGACCCAAAAAACCCTGAAGACTGAAAAGATCGAGAATATCCAGAAGACCGAAAAGACCCAAAATACCCCGTAGACCCTTAAAGACCCAAAAGACCACAAAGACCCAAGCAATCCAAAAGACCAAAAAGACCCCAGAGCCCCTTAAAGACCCTGAGGACCCAGTGGACTCCAAATTACCCCAAAGACCCTTAAACACACCAAAGATCCAGATCGAGGACCCAAAATACTCGAATGACTCAAATGACCTAGAGGACCCAAAAGACTCAAATGACCCAAAAGACACCGATGAACCAGAAGACCCAAAAGACACAAAATATGTTGGAGGCACTGAAGACCCAAAAGACCGCAAGGACCCAAATGACCCAGAGGACACAAAAGATCCCAAGGACTCCAAAGACCCAAAAGAAGAGTAATTACTCCTCTTACATTGGAATTGTAGACTGTGGCTTTCAAACTGAACCTCAAGGTTGGTGTACAGAAGCGATATTTTTTAAATCACAATAAATACAAGGCACAGGGAGGTGAAATTTTCTGCACATGATGTGCAATGCGCGCAGAGTAAAACGAGTGTTCATTTACGTCTGTATGGTGTCTAACAAATAAAGATGATATAAGCACCTTTGACACTTGGCCCAGACTTCAGACTTTGGCATACTCACGTGGCTGTGCCGTCAAAAACCGTTCCAACCCGTCATTTTTGACGGACTTTATACTACTGTTTAATAAATATGATAAAATTTTTATCTATTTAATTTTTAAGGGGGGTCACACTTAGTGGCTTGTTGTGTGAATTGGGTAACCTACACATATACTATACCCCAAAAGGCTCTGCATTGTGTTGTGCTCCATTCTGTTACATTTTGTGTGGTTTATCATGAACTACAAATTAGGTTTCAGACAATTTGTGGTGAGTTAGTGGTTAAATGCCAGTTGCCGAACACCACCAGGTGGTTTTTGTTAGTCAAAAGAAATGTTGCAAGTTCATTTACAGAATTTGATATAGCGAAAACATTGGATTAAGTTCATCTGCAGTACTTTCACCATTCCCATAGCACATAGGGATAAATGCAAACGGATGTGACAAGACATTTCGCTCGTCCAATTGGCTGCCTGTATGTCTGCCATTTCCATTAAGTAACTAGATGGTATTCATAGAATACTTACCCTGCGCAGTCAACTTGTTGTGAGCCAACTCTTCTGTTTTTGAACATTTTTTTTCTTTGATGCAATATGGCTGCTAGACCACGTGAGCGATGACATCATAAATTTATATTCTCTAATATAATTGTTGCATAGATCACGCCCAATACATTTCAAACTTATCAGACTAAGCGTTGTCCCTATCGAATTATGACGTCATAATTATGGCACCAATGACGTCATCATTAACAACGCCTATTCCATATATGGAGTTCTTTACAATGAGCCGTGTTTCAATTTTTTCCATGCAGCGGTTTTGGAGAAATAGAGGTGCAACATTTTTCGGTTTTTCCAAGATGACGCCTGTACCACATGACCTATGACGTCATGATTATCATGAACATATTGTTACGGTACGCGGTTAAGGATGGTATGTTTGCCGACCGAGCAAAGGCACCGCGGCCGAACAGTTGTTCCCCGACTCACCCGATTCTCCCAGACGTTGGCCGTATCGCGCCACCGCTATTCAATTGGGAAAAGACTAAGACGTCAAATGCAAAGAGGAAGAAGAAGAAGACGTACAGAAGAGTAACGGGGTTTATTATTATTTACACACACATAAGCAAAAAGAGCAGTCACGGGTATTTACAGCGGACATGAAAAAGCAGGTAACACAGTGCAAATTACTAGCTTATACTGACTTAATTTACTACCCAGGACAGCACGAACAGAACAAACTCACGTACACAAATAGATGGAAGGGTAGGAATCGTTTGGAGGGATGAGCAGGTGGGATCACAGGGCACAGCGAGCAGGTCCACTCCGGGCAGGGGGGCGAGGAGCCGGCAGCTCCTTGTATTTGGCTTTACAGAGCACGCCGGCAGCTCCTTGTATTCGGCTTTACAGCGCACGCCGGCAGGGTCACTCGGCGGGTTGAAAACGGGGCTGGTTGAAGCGGCTTGGTGTCAAAGGCTTTTCGTATCTCTCACGCAACTCCGGTGCAACTCTGAACTCTCTCCCGGTGGACTGCCAACCCTCTTACGCACCTGGACTCATCTGCCGTATCCCTCGTGTAGCTTCTCCCAGCGATCGTCGCACCCTTCTGTCCAAACCTTCAGCGCGGGTCTGACATGCCCTCCTCGGTTTCGGTACCGCCCTCCCCCCCATGCTCTGTTTCGTTACCTTGTATGGTAATCCCACGGGCTTGTCTCCTTATTTGGGCATGGCGCCGACGGCACGCCCCTCGTGGCGAGCCACGGGCTTGTTTCCTTATTTGGGCATGGGGCTGAACAGCCCCGCCCTTCGTGGCGCGCCCTGGGCTTGCCTCTCCCTGGCGACCCCGCCCCTCCTGTTCAAACAGAGCATGGAGCACATATTCACTATCGCATCGAAATGAGAGGGCGTGCACCCCACGCTTGTGAACTGCTTTACCCACAGATGGAGAGTTTGGCTGGGAAATGGAATTATTGAAGGGGAGCTATTCTTAATTGATTCGGTGCAATGGAGTATTATTTTAATGGAAGACAAGGCCTTACCCTAAAACACATAATAAGATATAAGCTACTGAACAAGGGTTTTATCGTGTCCTTCAATGTGGTGTTTCATGGAATAACTACCGAGACGCCCTTTTTACCTTTACACAACTCTGGAGGCAGGAGGGGCCATATCCAACCAATGTTACACAACAATTTACCACTACAATACACACAATAAAAAAAAAATGCAATCCTCATATCCGCAACACTGCACCCTCCTCCTCTTAGGCACGTCCCTGGCCTATAACTTTAATTTAGTGTGACACGTAGGTGTAGTTCCCTCTACTTTTAACCTGACCCTGAGTGCGACAGTTTTAAAACATAGATAAATATGTCCCGCTGCTCCATTGCACCCTGCCTAACAGACTCACGCCCACAGCTAACCGAATGGCGGAATGGTCTTCAAACTATACATTGACGGTGGGGAGCATTATTTACAATTGACACTACTTTTATTTACAAGACTAACCCAGGACCTGTGATTGTTCTTTCTGGGGGGGGGGGAGACAGTCTGCTCTGCATCAATGCACCATGAAAGCACCCAAAAACGCACCAATACACCCTCAAGCACCAATCGGTGCACAGTCATCACTGTTCAATGAATAAAAATAAATCAACAACCCCTAACCCTGCAGGTGGTCTCTTGCTCTTCGGCTCCCTCTGCTGGCTATTATTATTTCTCTTCCAGATGTTGTCTTTTTCCTTTGCTGGCGGCCTATTTGCAATAAAATGCACCTAACGTGTCCGTTTTTATTTATTTTATTTATGGCCCACAGGGCCGACTATGTATGGTTCACCTGTGGGGCATCGGTGCCCTGTGGCCAAGGTCTGCCAGCAAGATTTCGGGCCCTCATGGCCGGTTCCAGCAGAGGGGCCATGCCCAAACCCATGGGGTCCATAAGTGGTGCTCGGCCACAGACATGTTGTCCATAATGTGGTGCATCGATGCAGACAGCTGGTTCTGGGAGTGCCGGGCGCACAATGGCCGACTCACGCACGCTCCCCTCGGCGCCCAATGGCGCACAGGTCATGTGGGAGACAAAAGGGGGAAGACAGATGAGCGAGGGGTAAGGTCACAAGGGTACACATCAAACAAGGCAAAGCAAGGTGAAATGCGTACGGAGGGCAAAGTGAGAAAGCTCGTCCCTACCGTACGTCACCCCCCTGTCACCTACACTACCCTTGCCCTTACCCCATATGTACAAAATCTACACATTTACAAATTCGTCACTACTGTCACGTCTTCCCCATATTTCCCTAATACCAAATTCGTCTTCACAATCCCTCTACTTCAAAATTTGCCTTCACCCAATTCGTCATCGATCCTCATAAAGAGGAAGAGATGGAACATCAAGGCACAATGTCACACCCACGTCATGATGCGTCTCACAATCCAAAACATTTGCACATAAAAATAACAAAAACAACCTGGCATGGTGTGGAGGTACGTCATCTCAGGTGAGTGCATGTAGATGGTGCGAGGAGCCTTCAATCCTAACTATCCTCTAAATGACTTTAACACACTTTACTCTACCCAGGGTCTCTCCCTGCCAATCCATTGGCCAACTTACACTATGGGTTCTAAAAACCAATTCCCATTGACCAAACTGTGGTGCTTCTCAATTTGGGGTCTCACTCCCCCGATTCATCTCCCGGTGCCCTTGCACAATTTCTGGGCTGGGGCGTGTAGCTCTCCCAGCAGGTCTACCCACCTGCACACCTCCACCACTGCAGTTGCCACCCGAGCTTACCTAGCTCCTCACCCTAACCTAACTAACTGGGGAAGGCCCCTCCTGGCTCTGTCACCCCACTCGGTGCCCTCTGGCACTGGGCTACCCGGGTCCGTCCTCCGGATTCTCGGGCCCCATCCACAACAACTACTACCGGCTCCCAGAGCCCACCTGCGGCCTCACCTGGCCGACAATCTCACAGTGGTGGAGTGCCCAAACCAACTACACACACTAAAAGGCTACACGCCCAGCCATTTCCACAACACTAATGCACCCATCCAATCACCATTCTTCCACCCGCACCACAGATGCCAATATCCAACCACAATTTACCTATACCCTCTACCTAACACTTACAC
Source organism: Myxine glutinosa (assembly GCF_964187855.1). Lineage (NCBI taxonomy): Eukaryota > Metazoa > Chordata > Myxini > Myxiniformes > Myxinidae > Myxine > Myxine glutinosa. The sequence goes on from NC_136262.1 coordinate 172,086,357, forward strand.
TACCCGCCCCGGGTATTCGTGATGGGGGTCCACTCTTCCCCCATTCACACCTTCGCACCATCCACTCCACTCCACAATTTCCACCATACTCACTCCACGACCATCCATTCCAATACTCCATATATTCCACACTACCATTTATTCCATACACCTGTTCCTCATACCTGTTGTTGCACATCTGTGCATTCACACCTGGTGCCACCTGCACCCTCCTCCTCTTCCTGGACCAGTTGGTCAACACAACACACATCACCATCACTATCACTCTCACTCATACACTGCTCCATCCACCTGTTCAGTTGCACACCTGTGCAATCACACCTGTTCAATCACACCTGTTCACCATACACTTCCAATACACTTCTCAATACACCTCCAACACTCACACGGCATCATCTAATCTACCTGGTGCCCTGCTAACTTAGTGCTCCCCGTCTTCCCTTTAAACTAAGCACATACCACGTCATTATCATCCACACTAATCTACCTGCGTCCCCACTACAGGTGTCTGTCACTACCTAACCTTAACGTTACCTAATGTCAATCTCTAGGGCCCTACACATGATATATCCTAACCCACTCGGGCTAGTTTTCACTGCCATAAACCCCATAAGACTAGTGCTCCTTTGCCCCCGCTGTGAGGGATGGTGGATTGGCCATCCCATCACATGGGGCATCTCTTACTATAAATCTTGCTCGTCCAATTTCCACAAATCAAAAATTTTCCAATTACTGCCAATTCTACCCACTATTCTAAATTTCGTATCAAATCACTATCACTATTACCATCATCACAGTCCGCTATATCCTAGCCTCGGTGCGTCATGACATCATTAAACTCGGCTTCGTAAAGCCGAGCAATGAATTTGGGTGGTTTGGTCGCCTGCAGGTTGAATCCGTCCGGCTTTCGGTTCAAGGGAGGTGGTTTGGTCGGGCCCAGATTCCACGCACCATCTCGGCGCGGCACCTTGCGGTCCCGGGCCCGATGGCTCAATCTCCCCCGGTCGGAACCCCGTCCCCACGAGGGGGCACCGTACCGCTTCCTCCCACTCGCCCTTGAACCGGACCGGTCGCCTCGCCCGCCAAGGCCCGGACTCGACCGTGCGGGGCGGGGCCAAGCCCGAATCGGCAACGACGCTTCGAAGAGAAACGACGCAGCTTCGATCCGCGCCGGCCCTGCATCCAACAAAACACACCGCGCCCCGAGTGCTCGCATCGGCTATCCGTCGCCCTAAACGCTAACCCGGTTACCGTCGATGCTTCACCTGCATGCTCACACGCATACGCTACCCCTTTCACCCTCACCGAGGTCGGTGCGTCAACGCCGTCCGTACATTCCACCAACGCACTCCCTGTTACACACCACACCTCTCGCGCACACTCGCTGTTCGCACACTCCCTTAACACACCTCGCGCACCGTCTTGCGCACTCTCCCTCAGTACGTACTCCGTACCACTCACCACCATGGGCGTGCACCCTTGCATCCACCCACTAACGCGCTCACATGGGCTCTCCCACACCCGCGCCATGACCAACTCAGGTGTGCTTCCTCGCACACCCTCAACCATTCCAAGCGTGCATTCTCGCACCCGCTCCACCACCAACTCACTCACCGGGTCACTCTCACCCTCGCACGTACACTCCGTGCACCCCGACGTGCATTTTCGCTCGCACTCGGTCTCACTCCCACACTTTATAACACGCTCACTCTTTGAAGCACACTTTTTCCTCACATGCGTGCCATTTTTACTCACACGGGACCCTTCACCAACGCCCGGGTGCCATATTGACCCCAATCGCGCGACAATTCTTTTGTCGCCAAACATCCTTCTACAAAATCTACCCGCACAATATACAGCATGACTCACCTGGGGGATTCCCTTCTCCACGCGCACCTGCAAACTCTTTATTTGGGTAGTGAGCACACCATTATGAGTTGAGCACAGACCTTGCACATTTTCCATTTCTCCCTGCAATTCCCGGGCTACCTCCGTCATCTCTTCAATTTTAATTCTACCCACTACTGCTTTGTCTTTATTCACCTCGACGACCGCTGGCTTTAATAAAACACCCTCCTCTACCTCAGCGGTCACCGGCTGCTCCAAACCCCATGTCGCGATTTCTACCCCGGTCCAGTTACCCGTGCTTTTCCCAACTTCGTTCAACCAGCGCTTCTCGACCCGCGTTACCTCCTCGTGCACCCTTGGGACCTGCTCGCCCAACCTGCGGTTAACCTCCTTCTCAGCCTCCCTTACCTCGTATGCGGCTCTGTCCCTCGCAATTTCCTCATTTATTTTTTTAATTTGGTTTCCCCAGTCCTTGTTGACTCGCTCCCTCATCTCGGCCATAAGGGCCTCCATTCCAGCCATAAATGATTGCATGTCTTCCACCGTTGGTACAAAGGGCGCGGCTCTATTTGGTGCCGCTGTAACCACGTGCGCAAAGGCGCCATTTTGCGCGCCCGTAACCTCGTGCGCGAGAGCGCCATTTTGCGCGTCTGAAACCTCCGCAACCACATTGCCATTTTTCTCCTCCTCCCTTTCCTCCACATACATTTCCCCGAGGTCCTGGGTCGATTCCACCCCATCTATCTCTCCCACCGACATCCCGTCGCCTTGACCAGCCATGGCGCGATTTCAAAATTCGGGTTTTGCTTTAAAACAACACAAATTTCCAGCAGCTCCAAATTTTGACCAATTTTTTTTCTAGATGTTTTAAAAATTTGGTTCGGGCCTCGAATCTCACTCCCTGACACCAATTGTTACGCCAATAGTACAATTGGTGTTACCAAATTTGGGCTAAATAAATTTAGTACCAGGTCTGAATCCCAACTCCTGACACCAATTGTTACGGTACGCGGTTAAGGATGGTATGTTTGCCGAGCGAAGGTACCGCGGCCAAACAGTTGTTCCCCGACTCACCCGATTCACCCAGACGTTGGCCGTATCGCGCCACCGCTATTCAATCGGGAAAAGACTAAGACGACGAATGCAAAGAGGAAGAAGAAGAAGACGTACAGAAGAGTAACGGGGTTTATTATTATTTACACACACATAAGCAAAAAGAGCAGTCACGGGTATTTACAGCGGACATGAAAAAGCAGGTAACACAGTGCAAATTACTAGCTTATACTGACTTAATTTACTACCCAGGACAGCACGAACAGAACAAACTCACGTACGCAAATGGATGGAAGGGTAGGAATCGTTTGGAGGGATGAGCAGGTCGGATCACAGGGCATAGCGAGCAGGTCCACTCCGGGCGGGGGGCGAGGAGCCGGCAGCTCCTTGTATTTGGCTTTACAGCACACGCCGGCAGCTCCTTGTATTCGGCTTTACAGCGCACGCCGGCAGGGTCACTCGGCGGGTTGAAAACGGGGCTGGTTGAAGCGGCTTGGTGTCAAAGGCTTTTCGTATCTCTCACGCAACTCCGGTGCAACTCTGAACTCTCTCCCGGTGGACTGCCAACCCTCTTACGCACCTGGACTCATCTGCCGTATCCCTCGTGTAGCTTGTCCCAGCGATCGTCGCACCCTTCTGTCCAAACATTCAGCGCGGGTCTGACATGCCCTCCTCGGTTTCGGTACCGCCCTCCCCCCCGTGCTCTGTTTCGTGACCTTGTATGGTAATCCCACGGCCTTGTCTCCTTATTTGGGCATGGCGCCGACGGCACGCCCCTCGTGGCGAGCCACGGGCTTGTTTCCTTATTTGGGCATGGGGCTGAACAGCCCCGCCCTTCGTGGCGCGCCCTGGGCTTGCCTCTCCCTGGCGACCCCGCCCCTCCTGTTCAAACAGAGCATGGAGCACATATTCACTATCGCAGCGAAATGAGAGGGCGTGCACCCCACGCTTGTGAACTGCTTTACCCACAGATGGAGAGTTTGGCTGGGAAATGGAATTATTGAAGGGGAGCTATTCTTAATTGATTCGGTGCAATGGAGTATTATTTTAATGGAAGACAAGGCCTTACCCTAAAACACATAATAAGATATAAGCTACTGAACAAGGGTTTTATCGTGTCCTTCAATGTGGTGTTTCATGGAATAACTACCGAGACGCCCTTTTTACCTTTACACAACTCTGGAGGCAGGAGGGGCCATATCCAACCAATGTTACACAACAATTTACCACTACAATACACACAATCAAAAAAAAATGCAATCCTCATATCCGCAACAATATTCTACAGGAAGAGGCACTCCTATGGTGAAAAGTTCGTGCCCATCAGACCAACAGTTGCTGAATTTTTTTTCACAATGATCGGATACGTGTTGTACTTGTCGAATTATGACGTCATAAAGAAGGCACAGGTGACATGATCATTAATAAATGTAATTCCCCAAGTGGAGTACTTGACAATGAGCCATGTTTCAATTTTTTCCATGGAGCGGTTTCGGAGATATAGAGGTGCAACCTTTTTCGATTTTTTCCAAGATGGCGTCTGTACCACGTGACCTATGACGTTATAATTATCATTTAAAAAATTATACAGGAGGAGCTGCTCATATTCTGAAAATTTCGTGCCCAGCGGTCTAATAGTTGCAGAGGAATTTTTGTTTTATTCATACTGATCAGATCAAGCGTCAACTTATGACGTCGAATTATGACGAATACTTGTCGAATAATACTTGTCGAATATAATACTTGTCGTCGCATAGATATAATACTTGTCGATATAATACTTGTCGAATTATGACGTCATAATTAAGGCAACAATGACATCACCATCAACATATCTTATTCCCTATGGTAAGTACTTGACAATGAGCCATGTTTCAATTTTTATCATTGAGCGGTTTGGGAGATATGGAGGTGTAACGTTTTTCCAAGATGGCGTCCGTACCACGTGACCTATGACGTCATAATTATGAACAAAATAATTCTACAGGCGGAGGCGCTTCTATGGTAAAAATTTCATGTCAATCGGAATAACGGTTGCCGAGAAAATGAATTTTTCAAATGCAGACACGTACAGCACACGTACACAACTGCATGCTTAACCCTGCTTTTCGCTTCGCGAGCACAGGGTAATAATGGTGATTTCTCGTTTTATAAACTCTTTCTCAACAATGATTTTGGGCACAGTTTTGTTGTAGTTTGTTAAGCGGGGGTGAATTTTGTTATATTACCTTTTGCTATTGCAGCAAAATGAATTGGTGAGAAACATGGATTTGGAAATATACGAGGGGTGATCAACAAATTAATGGACTGTATGGCTTGATGGCCTAAACCCTAGAAGTACGCACATTCGCCACTAAGCTGTGTAGCATGTGTTTGAATCTCGACCAGCTATAAACTGTCATCCAGGTGTTTCGCACAATGTGTGTGCCATCCCTTGGATCTATCTATCATGCAGTATCTATCAAACACTATCTAGTATACTATCGATCAACATTAGTTGTTAGAGGTTAAAGATCCTGAACATCCTGAACGAATTACATATTCCTGCCCTGATAACCACTGGGAAGGCAATGGCAAACCACCCAGCATATTAATTGCCATGAGGCTGCTTTGGCAGTACTGAGTCGCAGAAAGATTTTGCGTCATTTCTTGCCATTTTTTCATCAATGTTGTATAAATTTATTTTGCTATATCGAATTTAATATGTGGTGGAAATGTGTAACGCGCTCTGTAGTTTAGCGTTTTGCAGTTCCTTTCCTTTTGTTGCACTTTAGTATTCTGCAGTATAATTGTTGTTTTTTAGTTTCAAAGTCTACTGCTTTGCAGGAGATCAATTGTGCCATAATGCTCTTTACACATGGCCTTGTGGAGTGGAGTCTAATGTGTCTTTCACCCTCGTATAAATGAACCAGTTCTCCAATAGTTTACAGAGAGATTAAAGATAGAATAACAGACTCAACCCTACAAATTCTTCATCCTTGAGCTATGAAACTAGACCATTTGCTAACTATAGTGGCTAACACTGTAGCGTGGTGAAAACTAACACTGTCCCAGACAATGACATATGTGATGTTTTCGCCAGCTTGGCCAAGGCTCTGTTGCAGCTCATCCAGGAAGATGAGAAGCTGAGCAGAGTTATTGGGCCCAAGTAATGCCCCGTGACCCACAACACCATCATCAGAAATGGCAGCACACATGCTGATGTTTCCTCCAAGGCACTAGGATTGCAGCCCTCTGACTAATTGTGTTTCGACCCCATCTTCTGAACTTGGTCTGGTTGAAGCCAGCTTCATCAACAGAAATTATTTTGCGTTGATTTATGTCTGCTTGCAGCTCCATTTATCCTCTAGAAAGAGAGCACAACAGAAGACCATCATCACAAAAACTGTAGTAAATCTTTTCTGTCCATCAGAATATACGATGCTTTCAGAACGTATTCATACCCTTTGATTTTTTTCACATTTTGTTGTGTTATAGCCTCAATTTAAAATGGATTCAATTTAAATATTTTGTCACTGATCTACACAAAATACCCCATAATGTCAAAGTGGATTTTGTTTACAAATGTAAACAAAATAATTTAAAATGAAATACAGAAATATCTAATTTACACAGGAATTCAACCCCCCTGAGTCAATACATCGTAGAAGCACCTTTGGTAATGATTACAGTTCCCTGCCTTCTTAGGTACGTCTGTATCCGCTTTGCACATCGGGATTTGGGGTGTTTCTCCCATTCTTCCTGGCAGATTTGCTCAAGTTCTGCTCAAGTTGGATGGGGAGTGTCGGTGAACAGCAATCTTCAAGTCTTTCCACAAATTCTCAATGGGATTCAAGTCGGGGCTTTGGCTGGACCACTTAAGGACTTTCGCATTCTTGTTATGAAGCCATTCCAGTGTTGCTTTGGATGTATGCTTGGGGTCATTGTCCTGTTGGAACGTAAATCTTTGCTACATTCTAAGGTCTTTTGCACTCTGAAGCAGGTTCTCCTCAAGTATTTGCCGGCATTTGGCTCCATTCATTGTTCCCTCTATCCTTACAAGTCTCCCAGTCCCTGCTGCTGAAAAGCATCCCCATAGCATGATGCTGCCATGCTTCAGAGTAGGGATGGTGTTAGATGGGTGATGAGCTGTGCTCGGTTTCTGCCAGATGTAGTAAAGGGTGTTTCCCTAAAGAATGCCTTTTTTCCCGACCAGATGATTTGTTTCGGGAAAAAAGGCATTCTTTTGGGAAACACCCTTTACTTTGCATTCAGGTCAAAGAGTTCAATTTTCATCTCATCAGACCACAGTATCTTTTGCCTCATGTTCTCAGTCTTTCACGTGCCTTTTTGCAAACACCAGGTGTGCTGTCATGTGCCTTTTTCTGAGGAGTGGCTTCCGTCTGGCCACTCACCCATTTAGCCTAGATTTTCTAAGTGCTGCAGAGACTGGTTGTCTTTCTGGCAGGTTCTACAATCTCAGCCAAGGAAACTGTGTCGTTCTGTCAGAGTGGTCAATGGGTTATTGGTCACTTCCCTGACCAAAGTCCTTCTTGCCCGGTTGCTCAATTTGGTTGGAAGAATCTGGATAGTTCCATATTCTTTCCATTCCTTAATAATAGAGCTCACTGTGCTCTTGGGAACTTTCAACACTCTACTAATGAATGATGGCTTACATATGCACACCATGTTTTTTTTCGAGATCAGATTGAGGATGGCCGACTGGAAAATAGACATGATTAATCTTTGAAATCTTAAATTTTTTTTAAAATGTCCTTTTGTCGGCGTTTTGTATGTATACTGTAACCTGTTGAGATGTCCAGCGATGTGTTCAGTTTCCAAGCAGCAAGCTAGTGATTGCCAAGCCGGCCGTTTATTATCAGCAGTTTTAAATGGAGTGCTTGCTTGAGTGTGTTAGCCACTTGGCATGAGCACAAGAAACTTGGTAACTGAACACACCCCGGATTATTTACCTGACGACGAGGATAATCATCTTGACCGTGACTTCAAGGGGGGTGGGTGGTGTAGGTGGAGTGAGGTGAAGGGGTGGGTGGCAGTCCGGAGTGGGTGAGAGGTGGTAGGGGGAGAAGGGGTGAAGAAGGGAGGGAGGGGAAGGGGTAGAGTGGGAGTCTGGAGAAGGGCTAGGTAAGGGGGAGGCGAGGTGAAGGGAGGGAGGGGAAGGGGTAGAGTGGGAGTCTGGAGAGAAGGACTGGGTAAGGGGGAGGAGGGGTGAAGGGAGGGAGGGGAAGGGGTAGAGTGGGAGTCTGGAGAGAAGGGCTGGGTAAGGTTGAGGAGGGGTGAAGGGAGGGAGGGGAAGGGGTAGAGTGGGAGTCTGGAGAGAAGGGCTGGGTAAGGGGGAGGAGGGGTGAAGGGAGGGAGGGGAAGGGGGTAGAGTGGGAGTCTGGAGAGAGGGACTGGGTAAGGGGGGGAGGGTAGGGGGTAGAGTGGGAGTCTGGAGAGAAGGGCTGGGTAAGAGGGAGGAGGGGTGAAGGGAGGGAAGGGAAGGGGTAGAGTGGGAGTCTGGAGAGAAGGGCTGGGTAAGGGGGAGGAGGGGTGAAGGGAGGGAGGGGAAGGGGTAGAGTGGGAGTCTGGAGAGAAGGACTGGGTAAGGGGGAGGAGGGGTGAAGGGAGGGAGGGGAAGGGGGTAGAGTGGGAGTCTGGAGAGAGGGACTGGGTAAGGGTGGGAGGGTAGGGGGTAGAGTGGGAGTCTGGAGAGAAGGGCTGGGTAAGGGGGAGGAGGGGTGAAGGGAGGAGGGGTGAAGGGAGGGAGGGGAAGGGGTAGAGTGGGAGTCTGGAGAGAAGGGCTGGGTTAGGGGGAGGCGGGGTGAAGGGAGGGAGGGGAAGGGGTAGAGTGGGAGTCTGGAGAGATGGACTGGGTAAGGGGGAGGAGGGGTGAAGGGAGGGAGGGGAAGGGGTAGAGTGGGAGTCTGAAGAGAAGGACTGGGTAAGGGGGAGGAGGGGTGAAGGGAGGGAGGGGAAGGGGGTAGAGTGGGAGTCTGGAGAGAGGGACTGGGTAAGGGTGGGAGGGTAGGGGGTAGAGTGGGAGTCTGGAGAGAAGGGCTGGGTAAGGGGGAGGAGGGGTGAAGGGAGGAGGGGTGAAGGGAGGGAGGGGAAGGGGTAGAGTGGGAGTCTGGAGAGAGGGACTGGGTAAGGGTGGGAGGGTAGGGGGTAGAGTGGGAGTCTGGAGAGAAGGGCTGGGTAAGGGGGAGGAGGGGTGAAGGGAGGAGGGGTGAAGGGAGGGAGGGGAAGGGGTAGAGTGGGAGTCTAGAGAGAACGGCTGGGTAAGGGGGAGGCGGGGTGAAGGGAGGGAGGGGAAGGGGTAGAGTGGGAGTCTGGAGAGATGGACTGGGTAAGGGGGAGGAGGGGTGAAGGGAGGGAGGGGAAGAGGTAGAGTAGGAGTCTGGAGAGAAGGGATGGGTAAGGGGGAGGAGGGGTGAAGGGAGGGAGGGGAAGGGGTAGAGTGGGAGTCTGGAGAGAAGGGCTGGGTAAGGGGAGGAGGGTTGAAGGGAGGGAGGGGAAGGGGTAGAGTAGGAGTCTGGAGAGAAGGGATGGGTAAGGGGGAGGAGGGGTGAAGGGAGGGAGGGGAAGGGGTAGAGTGGGAGTCTGGAGAGAAGGGCTGGGTAAGGGGGAGGAGGGGTGAAGGGAGGGAGGGGAAGGGGTAGAGTGGGAGTCTGGAGAGAAGGGCTGGGTAAGAGGGAGGAGGGGTGAAGGGAGGGAAGGGAAGGGGTAGAGTGGGAGTCTGGAGAGAAGGGCTGGGTAAGGGGGAGGAGGGGTGAAGGGAGGGAGGGGAAGGGGTAGAGTGGGAGTCTGGAGAGAAGGGCTGGGTAAGGGGGAGGAGGGGTGAAGGGAGGGAGGGGAAGGGGTAGAGTGGGAGTCTGGAGAGAAGGGCTGGGTAAGGGGAGGAGGGTTGAAGGGAGGGAGGGGAAGGGGTAGAGTAGGAGTCTGGAGAGAAGGGATGGGTAAGGGGGAGGAGGAGTGAAGGGAGGGAGGGGAAGGGGTAGAGTGGGAGTCTGGAGAGAAGGGCTGGGTAAGGGGGAGGAGGGGTGAACGGAGGGAGGGGAAGGGGTAGAGTGGGAGTCTGGAGAGAAGGACTGGGTAAGGGGGAGGAGGGGTGAAGGGAGGGAGGGGAAGGGGGTAGAGTGGGAGTCTGGAGAGAGGGACTGGGTAAGGGTGGGAGGGTAGGGGGTAGAGTGGGAGTCTGGAGAGAAGGGCTGGGTAAGGGGGAGGAGGGGTGAAGGGAGGAGAGGTGAAGGGAGGGAGGGGAAGGGGTAGAGTGGGAGTCTGGAGAGAAGGGCTGGGTAAGGGGGAGGCGGGGTGAAGGGAGGGAGGGGAAGGGGGTAGAGTGGGAGTCTGGAGAGATGGACTGGGTAAGGGGGAGGAGGGGTGAAGGGAGGGAGGGGAAGGGGTAGAGTAGGAGTCTGGAGAGAAGGGATGGGTAAGGGGGAGGAGTGGTGAAGGGAGGGAGGGGAAGGGGTAGAGTGGGAGTCTGGAGAGAAGGGCTGGGTAAGGGGAGGAGGGTTGAAGGGAGGGAGGGGAAGGGGTAGAGTAGGAGTCTGGAGAGAAGGGATGGGTAAGGGGGAGGAGGGGTGAAGGGAGGGAGGGGAAGGGGTAGAGTGGGAGTCTGGAGAGAAGGACTGGGTAAGGGGGAGGAGGGGTGAAGGGAGGGAGGGGAAGGGGTAGAGTGGGAGTCTGGAGATAAGGGCTGGGTAAGAGGGAGGAGGGGTGAAGGGAGGGAAGGGAAGGGGTAGAGTGGGAGTCTGGAGAGAAGGGCTGGGTAAGGGGGAGGAGGGGTGAAGGGAGGGAGGGGAAGGGGTGGAGTGGGAGTCTGGAGAGAAGGGCTGGGTAAGGGGGAGGAGGGGTGAAGGGAGGGAGGGGAAGGGGTAGAGTGGGAGTCTGGAGAGAAGGGCTGGGTAAGGGGGAGGAGGGGTGAACGGTGGGAGGGGAAGGGGGTAGAGTGGGAGTCTGGAGAGAGGGACTGGGTAAGGGTGGGAGGGTAGGGGGTAGAGTGGGAGTCTGGAGAGAAGGGATGGGTAAGGGGGAGGAGGGGTGAAGGGAGGGAGGGGAAGGGGTAGAGTGGGAGTCTGGAGAGAAGGGCTGGGTAAGGGGGAGGAGGGGTGAAGGGAGGGAGGGGAAGGGGTAGAGTGGGAGTCTGGAGAGAAGGGCTGGGTAAGGTTGAGGAGGGGTGAAGGGAGGGAGGGGAAGGGGTAGAGTAGGTGTCTGGAGAGAAGGGCTGGGTAAGGGGAAGGATGGGAGAAGGAGGGAGGGGGAGGAGTGGGATGAGGAGGTGAATGGGTGGGAGGAGGAACTCGGCGTTGCCAGGCAACCCCCCCATGTACCTTTGCTAGTTTCCAATAATGGTTGTATGAAAATTCCCGCACAAGGAATAAGTAAGTAAATGTACAAAGATCGATATAATCTGTTGTTTTAATCAATATTAAAGGGATGTAAACCGTGCTTTTAAAAGGCACTCTTCTTTGATTCTAAGACCAGAAAATGAAATCGCATAACCTTCAGCTAAATATGTCTTGCCAGGACGTAAGTGTCTAAGAAAGTTATATTTTGGCACAAGTTGAAATGTTGTTGAAAGTTGTTGCAGCTTCACAAAGATTGCCAAATTTGAGTGGACACACACGATGCCGTACTCATTTACCAGAAGAGGAGGAAGAAGAGCACGCCGCCGAAACAGACAGGTTCGTAATTTACTTTTCATTCATGAAAAGTGCACCTGAACGCATTGACAATTTCTATGTGACATAAAACGAGGTGTCGGCGTTAGTTTTGTCGGCCTTACCCAGCACACACACACACACACATAATAAGGGAATCATATGATGCTCTTATTTAATGGCGTCGGCGTTAGTTTTGCATTATTTCAATAACATCCGGTCAAGATTAAAAACTGCGCTGCACAAAGGAGAAGTCGAGCAATTAACAGTCAGAATTAAAGGCCATTACAGAGTAGAAGACAAAGCAGAGAAAAATGTGTTATCGATCTGATTCGGAAATCGATAACACATCAGGAGTGAGGAAAACTGGACTTACAGACAAAATGTCGTCCGTTGGGACAAAGCGTTCATTTGGATATGGGCGCGAATTAAGCTAAATTAGATTGCCTTGTGCTGCTGATAGGTGTCGTGGAGCCGGGTGGGGGGTGGGTGGGGGTGAGTGGGAGTGGGTTGGGATGAGTGGAAGTGGGTGGGGGTGAATGGAGCCCGGTGGGGAGCGGGTGGGTGGGGGTGGGTTGGCTTGGGTGGGAGTGGGTGTGGATGAGTGGAATCCGGTCGGGAGCGGGCGGGGGTGGGTGGGAGTGGGTGTGTGGAGTCCGGTCGGGAGCGGGTGGGGGTGGTTGGGGATGAGTGGAGGGTGGGTGGGGGTGGGAGTGGGTGGGGTGAGTGGAGCCCGGTGGGGAGCAGGTGGGTGGGGGTGGGAGTGGGTGGGGATGAGTGGAGGGTGGGTGGGGGTGGGAGTGGGTGGAGCCCGGTGGGGAGCGGGTGGGTGGCGGTGGGTTGGCTTGGGTGGGAGTGGGTGTGGGTGAGTGGGGGGCGGGTGGGTGGAGGTGGGTGGGAGTGGGTGGGGTGGGTGAGGGACGGGTACGTGGGAACAAAAAATAAACATAGGGGCAATACCTTTGGCGGTCACCTGGTAGAATAAACAGTATACTGCACTGACTAAAGGTATTTTAAAACAATTTCAAGGGTTGCACGAAGACAGGGCAGCTTGTGGAATCACACTAACATAAACATAAGACTAAAAACAAACAAACAAACAAATACATATTTTTGGGGCAACCTCGCCCCCCCACCCCCACCCCCGTAGAACCCCACAGGGCCCGATTTTTTTTAATGCCGTGAACAAACTTCGTTACGTACATCACGGGTGGTGAAGGTTGTGGTAAAGTTTCATCGAAATAGTGTGTGTAGTTTCAGAGGAAAAAGCAAATTCCTATTTTGGGGGGTCAAACCTGGATCCACTTTGACCCCCGGTAAACCCCTTTATACCCCGATTTTTTTTTAATGCCGTGAACAAACTTTAGTCACAACACAACAAATATAATTTGTGACAAATTTAGTCGCAATCCCATCAGCGGTTTCAGAGAGGAAGTTTCAAGTGTTTTCTGACAGACTCACGTCGGTCATCGCATAAGCTCCGCTGAACTTCGTTCCAGGTGAACTAAAAGCAGGAGATTTCCGCTGGGGGAATTTATACACGTTTGAAGGATTTGATTTTGAATTTATACAGCTAAACGTCCCACCAACAAACAGACAGTGCTTGCAGACGTGTCTGCCCTTTTAACGTCTATTTGAAGCACAACACATTGATGAATTGCTCAGGCTGCGAAACACCAGGATGATACTTTATAGCTCGGTCGAGATTCGAACCCAGGCTGGGCATCTCAGTGTTGAGTGTGCGGTGTGTACCTACCATTAAAGCCTAAACTATCCTGCCGGGCTCATTAAACTTCCACACCAGTGGCAACAAGGGCTGAATAGGATTCATTCACGATGTAAAACATTACTTTGAGATTTAAAAAAATGTATCCTCACTATAATTCATGGACTGGTGTGTGTGTGTGTGTGTGTGTGTGTGTGTGTGTGTGTGTGTGTGTGTGTGTGTGTGTGTGTGTGTGTGTGTGTGTCATGTGTCTGTGTCGCGTGTGTGTGTTGCGTGTGTGTGTTGCGTGTCACGTGTCGTGTTTAGCGTACTGTATTTAGCGTGTTGCGGTACTCCTCTTACAGTTCCTGGTCGAATGTATTCAGACTTGCTCCATCGGATCAGCACGACCCCAATTAGTGCAAGAAATGTTGTTGTTGTTGTTATTGTGTTGCCCCAGTCAGGTCTGGTTGAACAGACAAACGGCATAGAGATAGCGGATCAATCTCACAGGAGCGACCCAGAGATACCTCACATCCAAGATGTGTTCTTCTCTACGTGAAGCACAGTCTTCCATGATATGATGATGTCGGGTTGTTTTTATGTTTGCCACTGATCCTAGGGAGGAAGGAGAGGGAGTAGGACGAAAATTCTCTATGTAAATGTATATCGTGTAGCGCCACTCCAGGTGGGAGTGGGTATTACAAGACTCCACCCTTGACACTCTTCCTGTCCCCACTATTTCCGTTGCTGTGAAGTGTTTTGAATTACGCAGCGACACTGCGAGAGGTATCTTGGATTACATGTTTGGAGCAGGTGCTTCTGATTTGTCTAATAACCAATCATGATGTAGATATTGAATAATGATCCCATGGCATTGAGATAAATTTCGAGTCAGAAAATTTTGGAGAAAGGGCATCAAGTCAATGAAGGACATAACGATTTAAAAATCAAATGAGATTAAATTTCTCTCTCTCTCTCTTAGTGCAGTCTTGAAGGTGATGTTAAAGAAGATTAAATAATTGCTATTATTGCTAGCTGGGCTACGGGTAGTTGGGTACAACAACCGGCCGGCGTATGACCATGTCCGCAACTTGGAATCCAGACTGGAGAATCTGTATCAAGACTGGTATGACAAACATACCTGATCCGCATGGTTGGGAAACGTTGCTCAGCGCAGGCGAACTAAATGAGCACAAGAGGCAGTTTGTGCCTAATTCAGGGAGCCTCCAACAGGGCCAGGGATAAACTGGGAGCACGGACCAATGTCATCAAACCTCTCATGCAGACATAATGTCTCCGTGCTGAGGCGGCCGCTGGAAATACCAGCCTTCATTAAGGGGTTAGACAGGAATGACCTGGGTGCTGGGTTATCCATCCGTCTGCTTCGTAATGACAGGATGGGGGCACAACGCACTGGAATTCATAATTTGTTTAAAGGGAATATTACGTAACGTGACAAATTGATTTAGAATAGAGTGATATGGAACCTTTGGAAAAGGTGGAAAACAAGAAATTTGTGGCTAGGAAAAAATTAATAACTAGAACGGCACTCAATAGCACATACCTGTGCCAGGCTGACAGGTAACGTTTTGTATCCCACTGATAGGTCGGATTTGGATCCGGACCTGAACCAAAATCTAATCATCTTGTTCTTGTTGCTTAACCAACTCATCAACCAAGTTTTTTCATAAGTCGTCCACAACTTTTTGAAATATCATGCTATATATTGTTTTTGGCCCTATCACTCAATGGTGAAGAATAACTTACCAAAATTCGCTGATCTGGACCCGGATTCGAATCTTCACCAAAATTAAACAACATTGGCCTTGTCACATACGCAACCTCTACACCAAATGTCGTTCGAATCCATCCACAACTTTTTGAGATATCCTGTTCACAAACAGACAGACAGGGGTGGAAACAACCTCCATCCACCTTTGGTGGCAGAGGTAACTAGAAAGTGGAATTTGATGTGAAGGCGTCCATTTTAGATGCCAACCCACTGTTACGTTTGATCTCAATTAAATGTCACATGAAAAATTGAAGGTCCCTTGAGTGAGACAGAGAACGATAGAGAGAGATAGAGCGACAAAGAAAGACAGAGAGAGATAGAGAGACAAAGAAAGACAGAGAGAGACAGAGAGATATAGATATAGAGAGAGATATAGAAAGAGATAGAGATAGAGACAGAGAAAGATAGAGAGACAGAGAGAGACAGAGAAAGACAGAGAAAGACAGAGAGACAGAGAGAGACAGAGAGAGATATAGATATAGAGAGGGATATAGAAAGAGATAGAGATAGAAACAGAGAGAGATAGAGAGACATAGATATAGAGAGATATAGAAAGACATAGAGATAGAGACAGAGAGAGATAGAGAGACAGAGAGACAGACAAAGACAGAGAGAGACAGAGAGAGATATAGATATAGAGAGGGATATAGAAAGAGATAGAGATAGAGACAGAGAGAGATAGAGAGACAGAGAGAGACATAGATATAGAAAGATACAGAAAGAGATGGAGATAGAGACAGAGATAGATCGAGAGACAGAGAGAGACAGACAAAGACAGAGAGAGACAGAGAGATATATAGATATAGAAAGAGATAGAGACTGAGAGGGACAGACAGACGACATCAGATGCTTCTAAGATATTGTTGCGTATCTTAGACCTGTGTTTTTAACAGAGTTTCCTGTGTTTCCTGTCCTGTGTTTTTTGTGTGTAAATATCACCCTCTAAGTAGTGTAATGATTCCTTGTAAATATCTCCGGTTTGTGTGTAAAGGTCAAAGGTCGTCCTCTTAGTTAGTCCATATACATACACGCAGGCCACCATATACCCTTCTAAATAGTTATTTCCTTATTATGTGTATTAGTTTAAGGCTGTGTCTCCCATTAATTGACTCTGCATTGCACCGAATTGAAATAAGATAGATTCCCTTTCATTCCCTCAAAGCCTCTATTTCCAACTGCATTCGCCGCCATTGCCATGTGCTCTAACTCGGAGAAGACGGTGGGAGGAGTCAACCAAGCGCCAGGAACAAGGCGTGGCTTTGCCAACGCCTCATCAAGGGGGCGAGATCGGTGAGCCCTCGCGACCAATCCAGGCCGAGGCGAGCTCACCGATAGGCGTTTCTAAAAGGCCGGCGGCTTGATCGCCACGCGCCTTATAAAAGGAAGTTGGGAGGGACTGCTTAAGCAGATGACCGAGGAAGCTCCCACGAGCAGATAAAAAGCGCGTAAGAGTTCACCAAAAGCAGTCCACCGAGAGTGGAGTTGAGCCCAGTGGAGGAGGAGCAGCGGCGTTGAGGGACAAACCGCAGCTTCGAGACCTCCGTAGTCCGCCCCCCCCCCCCTGTGACACGCAGCTTCGACCCGCTGCTACGCGGGAACCGATTGCTGTGGGATCGGTGGCCATCGAGGTCGAGCCCGACGTCCCGTGCAGGAGCAAGCTCCAACCTGAACCTTCTTCCCCTTCCAGCCATTCGTGCCATTCATCCCGATCATCATCCTCCCGTGTAAGTCTGATTGTCGTCCGTCTTTTATGTTGTCCTGGGGTTTAAGTAAGTCTGTATAAGCTAGAAATTGCACTGTGTCTTCTGGGCCTTCCATCTTTCTGTCTTTATTTTCGTATCTTTCCTTCTCCTTGGTTCTTTTGGTCTTGTACATAATAGTTAGTAATAAATTATATTTGTTCTTCCTACCTTGCCTTTCTTTCCTTTACATCTGTTCGCTTTAGTGATTTCCCCATTGGATACCTGTGGCACGATTTGGCCAACGCAATAGGAATCGGGTCTAGTTACTTGCTAATGGTTCGTGCCGCGGCTGCTAATCCGCTCGGCAATTAACATCTTGTCCGTGGTCACGAACGGGGTTGCTCACCTGCCTCCCTGGAGGGAGCTGCGCAACTTCAGGACTCACGTCGGTCAGTCATAAACAAGGGGATGAATCCCCCCTTATTAAGGGGAAAAAGGCCGACGGAGAGATCCGTAACAATATGCTAAGTTTCAATTTTTTTCATTGAGCAGTTTTGGGGAAAATGTTGTCCAATTTTTCCCTTTAATCCAATATGGCTGCCATACCACGTGACCCATGAGGTCAGAGTTAGCAATTAAATATTCGCCATGGGGAGTTCCTCCTATGTTTAGTTTCACATCGATCAAACAAGCGGTTGCAGAGAGAACCATTTTTAAAGTGAAAATATATCGATGCGGACACACACACAGACACAGACACAGACACAGACACAGACACATACACACACATGCACAGACAGACATACACACAGACACAGACACACACACAGACACGCACAGACACATACAGACACTCACATACACACAGACACGCACAGACACATACAGACACACACATACACACAGACACACACAGACACGCACAGACACATACAGACACACGCAGAGCCAAACACACAGACACAGACAGATAGGGGCATTGAAATGGCTGGCCTCACATCCCCTTTGGTGTGAGACTAATGAAAGGGCACTTGACTTGAGGCTCTTTGACCTTTTGAACCCAAAATATAATCAGTTTATTGTAGTGGTTACCTTATGCACATGTCGCGGTTACCTTATTCACTTATCCGAATGTGACAGTTACCATTACGATGGGTTTGGTATAACCCACGCACACGGGCGTTTGGTTGTGTCGTCGTGATGCACGCGCGGCTGTTGGAGCCACGCCCTCCGAAGAGGGTGCTTGTTTTATATAAGCCATTACGACCTCCGTTTGTGAGCAGTTGCTGGAGATTTCTGTACAAGAAACTACCTTTTGTACCCAACAAAATGGCCTCTTCTTATCGTCTTCGGCAACCGTTAAACTGGTGACCCCGTTGCCCCCGAACGTATTCGGGGGCCGAATGAACATGGCAGGATTGCGACCGCAATTTCTTCCACACTTGAGGGGCGAACCAGCTCCGGGACCCTCCGAAGGATGCCGTTACGGGACGTTGGCGGCACGGCTACTTCGTCACCTTCGCGCACACAGGCCAAGTACGGCTACTTTGTCGCCTCCGCGCTCACAGGCCGAGTACTGCTGCCCATCGCCTTCGCGCACACAGGCCGAGTACTGCTACTTCGTCGCGTCCGTGCACACAGGCCGAGTACTGCTGCTCGCCACTCCTACTACTGCTCCTATGGCGGATCCCGAGGCTGATGCTGCTCATCTCTTGCGCACGCACGGCTGCTTTGTTACCTTCGCGCACACTGGTGCTCGCCACTCCCGCAATTCCTACTACTGCTCCTATGGCGGATCACGAGGCTGATGCTGCTCAACTCTTGTGCACGCACAGCTGCTTTGTTGCCTTCGCGCGCACTGGAACCTCGTTGTCTTCGCGCGCACCGCTGCTCACCGCTCCCACATTTCCTACTGCTACACCTGCTACCGCTGCTCAGCACCCGCGGCCCGGCTCTGTTCCACCTGCGGCCCGGCTCTGTTCCACCCGCGGCCTGGCTTGGTTCCACCCGCGGCCCGGCTCTGTTCCACCCGCGAACTACGTACACGCCCGTGGCGTGCCTTCTGGGGGGGGGGGCACATGTAGTGGTTACCTTATGCATATGTCACGGTTACCTTATTCACTTATCCGCATGTGACGGTTACCATTACGACGGGTTTGGTATAACCCACGCACACGGGCGTTTGGTTGTGTCGTCGTGACGCACGCGCGGCTGTTGGAGGTACGCCCTCCGAAGAGGGTGCTTGTTTTATATAAGCCGTTACGACTTCCGTTCGTGAGCAGTTGCTGGAGATTTCTGTACAATAAACTACCTTTTGTACCCAACGAAATGGCCTCTTCTTATCGTCTTCGGCAACCGCTAACACAGACAGACAGACATACACACAGACACAGACACACACACAGACACGCACAGACACATACAGACACATACAGACACTCACATACACACAGACACACACACAGACACATACAGACACACACATACACACAGACACGCACAGACACATACAGACACACACAAACACACACGCAGAGCCAAACACACAGACACAGACAGATAGGGGCATTGAAATGGCTGGCCTCACATCCCCTTTGGGGTGAGACTAATGAAAGGGCACTTGACTTGAGGCTCTTTGACCTTTTGAACCCAAAATATAATCAGTTTATCTTCGTATCACAATCCGTATTTTTCAGGTTTGTTCAAAATTCCTTCAGCGGTTCACAAGTTATCGCGGTAACAACATCATCACGCACCCATGGACGAACAAACACATGGACGGACAGATGCACGCCCGGACGGACGCATGCTCGCACAACCCGAAAAACAATGCCAACAGCACCTACGGCAGCAGAGGCATAAAAATACTTTGGAGTATGTCTTTGGGTACTTCAAAAAATTTCCTTCTGGGTCCAGTAATTCATGGCTATGGCACTGCATACCAATAAGACATTGGCACACGTTGTTCATTAAGGGCAGGAGAACGTGGAATTAGGACAGTGTAAACGGTCCATCTCGACCCCATTTTCTTGTGCATTTACAAAAACGTTGACATGTTCAATGTACAGTGTTTGTGGAGGTAAGAACATTGTAGGTTGTTTACATTTGTTGTTTTCTCTGTGGAAAAGCATTATTAATGTTCGTGTGTGTGGTTTTGTGGAATTTCCATGACTCTGCTGATAATAGTGTTCACGGCAAACCTGTGATAAATGACTATTATATAATCAGGGGTTTCGTGAAAGAGCAATTTTGTACTGGTGATCATTTAATCAGAGGAATTGCCTTTGGGGGATTTTCCAGAGACTGATGTAATCATCAGATTGTAGCCGACGAAAGTACAGTGACGTCACCATTATAGGATTAATGTTCCAGAGAGAAATACAAGATGCATCCAAGTAATAAATCTTATTATAATAGAGCAAACGTATATGGTTATGTCGCTATGTTTGTCGCTATGTTTGTCGCCATGTTTGTCGCTATGTTTGTCACTATGTTTATATGCGACGAAAACTTCTTCAAAAAAAAATTACCACCCTCTTCATTGCGATAAGACTGCTGAGACCCCTCAGACCTTTGACGACCCTTTAATTTCCCCAAGACCCTTCAGACCACCAAAACCCCTGAAGACCCAAAATACCCTAAAGACCCCAAAGACCCAAAACACCCCGAAGACCCAAAACACCCCGAAGACCCAAAACACCCCGAAGACCCAAAACACCCCGAAGACCCAAAACACCCTGAAGACCCAAAACACCCCGAGACCCAAAACACCCCTAAGACCCAAAACACCCCTAAGACCCAAAGCACCCAGAAGACCCAAAACACCCAGAAGACCCAAAACACCCAGAAGACCCAAAACACCCAGAAGACCCAAAACATCCCAAATACTTAAAACACCCCAAAGACCAAAAACACCCCTAAGACCCAAAACACCCCAAAGACCCAAAACACCCCGAAGACCCAAAACACCCCAGAGACCCAAAACACCCCGGAGACCCAAAACACCCCGAAGACCCAAAACACCCAGAAGACCCAAAACACTGCGAAGACCCAAAACACCCCGAAGACCCAAAATCCCCTGAAGACCCCGAAGACCCAAAAGCCTCTGAAGACACCAAAGACCCAAAAGACCCTGAAGACCAAAAACACCTCAAAGACCAAAAATACCCTTAAAGGCCCAGATGATCCAAAATACCCTGAAGACCCAAATGGCCCTGTATACCTAAAACACCATGAAGACCCAAAAGACACCGAAATAGTCAAAGATGCCTTCCCCTCCGAAACGACGTGTGGTGAGGCGCGCAGAGTCCACCGAGTCACGCTAGTAAATATCAATTGAAGTGGAAAGCTTCATTATTTTTTATTATTATTACGATAATCATTATTACAGGGTGTTCCAAAAAAGTGGACTATTTGAACGTTTTATTGGAGAAAAATTATAAAAGGTAGCAACTTCAGTAATACATTGATGGAAAGCATACACCATGCCATTTCCAAATCACTCATTATACTGCTTGGAATTGACATTTTCAAATCACTCATTATACTGCTTGTAATTCACATTTCCAAATCACTCATTATACGGCTTGTAATTGACATTTTCAAACCACTCATTAGACTGCTTGTAATTGACATTTTCAAATCACTCATTATACTGCTTGTAATTGACATTTCCAAATCACTCATTATACTGCTTGGAATTGACATTTTCAAATCACTCATTATACTGCTTGTAATTGAAATTTTCAAACCACTCATTATACTGCTTGTAATTGACATTTTCAAATCACTCATTATACTGCTTGTAATTGACATTTTCAAATCACTCATTAGACTGCTTGTAATTGACATTTTCAAATCACTCATTATACTGCTTGTAATTGACATTTCCAAATCACTCATTAGACTGCTTGTCATTGACATTTCCAAATCACTCATTAGACTGCTTGTCATTGACATTTTCAAATCACTCATTATACTGCTTGTAATTGAAATTTTCAAACCACTCATTATACTGCTTGTAATTGACATTTTCAAATCACTCATTATACTGCTTGTAATTGACATTTCCAAATCACTCATTAGACTGCTTGTCATTGACATTTTCAAATCACTCATTATACTGCTTGTAATTGACATTTTCAAATCACTCATTATACTGCTTGTCATTGACATTTTCAAATCGCTCATTATACTGCTTGTAATTGACATTTTCAAATCGCTCATTATACTGCTTGTAATTGACATTTTCAAATCACTCATTATACTGCTTGTCATTGACATTTTCAAATCACTCATTAGACTGCTTGTCATTGACATTTTCAAATCACTCATTATACTGCTTGTAATTGACATTTTCAAATCACTCATTATACTGCTTGTCATTGACATTTTCAAATCACTCATTATACTGCTTGTCATTGACATTTTCAAATCACTCATTATACTGCTTGTAATTGACATTTTCAAATCACTCATTATACTGCTTGTCATTGACATTTTCAAATCACTCATTATACTGCTTGTCATTGACATTTTCAAATCACTCATTATACTGCTTGTAATTGACATTTTCAAATCACTCATTATACTGCTTGTCATTGACATTTTCAAATCGCTCATTATACTGCTTGTAATTGACATTTTCAAATCACTCATTATACTGCTTGTAATTGACATTTTCAAATCACTCATTATACTGCTTGTAATTGACATTTTCAAATCGCTCATTATACTGCTTGTAATTGACATTTTCAAACCACTCATTAGACTGCTTGTAATTGACATTTTCAAATCACTCATTATACTGCTTGTAATTGACATTTTCAAATCACTCATTATACTGCTTGTAATTGACATTTTCAAATCGCTCATTATACTGCTTGTAATTGACATTTTCAAATCGCTCATTATACTGCTTGTAATTGACATTTTAAAATCACTCATTATACTGCTTGTAATTGACATTTTCAAATAACTCATTAGACTGCTTGTAATTGACATTTTAAAACCACTCATTAGACTGCTTGTAATTGACATTTTCAAAACACTCATTAGACTGCTTGTAATTGACATTTTCAAATCACTCATTATACTGCTTGTAATTGACATTTTCAAATCACTCATTATACTGTTTGTAATTGACATTCTCAAACCACTCATTATACTGCTTGTAATTGACATTTTCAAATCACTCATTATACTGCTTGTAATTGACATTTTCAAATCACTCATTATACTGCTTGTAATTGACATTTTCGAACCACTCATTATACTGCTTGTAATTGAGATTTTCAAATCACTCATTATACTGCTTGTAATTGACAATTTCAAACCACTCATTATACTGCTTGTAATTGACATTTTCAAATCAATAATTAGACTGCTTGTAATTGACATTTTCAAACCACTCATTATACTGCTTGTAATTGACATTTTCAAATCACTCATTATACTGCTTGTAATTGAAATTTTCAAACCACTCATTATACTGCTTGTAATTTACATTTTCAAACCACTCATTAGACTGCTTGTAATTGACATTTTCAAATCACTCATTATACTGCTTGTAATTGACATTTTCAAATCACTCATTATACGGCTTGTAATTGACATTTTCAAATCACTCATTATACGGCTTGTAATTGACATTTTCAAACCACTCATTAGACTGCTTGTAATTGAAATTTTCAAACCACTCATTATACTGCTTGTAATTGACATTTTCAAACCACTCATTAGACTGCTTGTAATTGACATTTTCAAATCACTCATTATACTGCTTGTTATTGACATTTTCAAATCACTCATTATACGGCTTGTAATTGACATTTTCAAACCACTCATTAGACTGCTTGTAATTGAAATTTTCAAACCACTCATTATACTGCTTGTAATTGACATTTTCAAACCACTCATTAGACTGCTTTTAATTGACATTTTCAAATCACTCATTATACGGCTTGTAATTGACATTTTCAAATCACTCATTATACGGCTTGTAATTGACATTTTCAAATCACTCATTATACGGCTTGTAATTGACATTTTCAAACCACTCATTAGACTGCTTGTAATTGAAATTTTCAAACCACTCATTATACTGCTTGTAATTGACATTTTCAAACCACTCATTAGACTGCTTGTAATTGACATTTTCAAATCACTCATTATACTGCTTGTAATTGACATTTTCAAATCACTCATTATACGGCTTGTAATTGACATTTTCAAATCACTCATTATACGGCTTGTAATTGACATTTTCAAATCACTCATTATACTGCTTGTAATTGACATTTTCAAATCACTCATTATACGGCTTGTAATTGACATTTTCAAATCGCTCATTATACGGCTTGTAATTGACATTTTCAAATCACTCATTATAAGCTTGTAATTGACATTTTCAAACCACTCATTAGACTGCTTGTAATTGACATTTTCAAATCACTCATTATACTGCTTGTAATTGACATTTTCAAATCACTCATTAGACTGCTTGTAATTGACATTTTCAAATCGCTCATTATTCTGCTTGTAATTGACATTTTCAAATCACTCATTATACTGCTTGTAATTGACATTTTCAAATCACTCATTAGACTGCTTGTAATTGACATTTTCAAATCGCTCATTATTCTGCTTGTAATTGACATTTTCAAACCACTCATTAGACTGCTTGTAATTGACCTTTTCAAATCACTCATTAGACTGCTTGTAATTGACATTTTCAAATCACTCATTATACTGCTTGTAATTGACATTTTCAAATCACTCATTATACGGCTTGTAATTGACATTTTCAAACCACTCATTAGACTGCTTGTAATTGACATTTTCAAATCACTCATTATACTGCTTGTAATTGACATTTTCAAACCACTCCTTATACTGCTTGTAATTGACATTTTCAAATCACTCATTATCCTGCTTGTAATTGACATTTTCAAACCACTCATTCGACTGCTTGTAATTGACATTTTCAAATCGCTCATTATACTGCTTGTAATTGACATTTTCAAATCACTCATTATACTGCTTGTAATTGACATTTTCAAACCACTCATTATACTGCTTGTAATTGACATTTTCAAATCACTCATTATACTGCTTGCAATTGACATTTTCAAATCGCTCATTATACTGCTTATAATTGACATTTTCAAATCACTCATTATACTGCTTGTAATTGACATTTTCAAACCACTCATTATACTGCTTGTAATTGACATTTTCAAATCACTCATTATACTGCTTGTAATTGACATTTTAAAATCACTCATTATACTGCTTGTAATTGACATTTTCAAACCACTCATTAGACTGCTTGTAATTGACATTTTCAAATCACTCATTATACTGCTTGTAATTGACATTTCCAAATCACTCATTATACTGCTTGGAATTGGCATTTTCAAATCACTCATTATACTGCTTGTAATTGACATTTTCAAATCACTCATTATACTGCTTGTAATTGACATTTTCAAATCGCTCATTATACTGCTTGTAATTGACATTTTCAAATCGCTCATTATACTGCTTGTAATTGACATTTTAAAATCACTCATTATACTGCTTGTAATTGACATTTTCAAATAACTCATTAGACTGCTTGTAATTGACATTTTAAAACCACTCATTAGACTGCTTGTAATTGACATTTTCAAAACACTCATTAGACTGCTTGTAATTGACATTTTCAAATCACTCATTATACTGCTTGTAATTGACATTTTCAAATCACTCATTAGACTGCTTGAAATTGACATTTTCAAACCACTCATTATACTGCTTGTAATTGACATTTTCAAATCACTCATTATACTGCTTGTAATTGACATTTTCAAATCACTCATTATACTGCTTGTAATTGACATTTTCAAACCACTCATTATACTGCTTGTAATTGACATTTTCAAATCACTCATTATACTGCTTGTAATTGAGATTTTCAAATCACTCATTATACTGCTTGTAATTGACAATTTCAAACCACTCATTATACTGCTTGTAATTGACATTTTCAAATCACTCATTAGACTGCTTGTAATTGACATTTTCAAACCACTCATTATACTGCTTGTAATTTACATTTTCAAACCACTCATTAGACTGCTTGTAATTGACATTTTCAAATCACTCATTATACTGCTTGTAATTGACATTTTCAAATCACTCATTATACGGCTTGTAATTGACATTTTCAAATCACTAATTATACGGCTTGTAATTGACATTTTCAAACCACTCATTAGACTGCTTGTAATTGAAATTTTCAAACCACTCATTATACTGCTTGTAATTGACATTTTCAAACCACTCATTAGACTGCTTGTAATTGACATTTTCAAATCACTCATTATACTGCTTGTAATTGACATTTTCAAATCACTCATTATACGGCTTGTAATTGACATTTTCAAACCACTCATAAGACTGCTTATAATTGAAATTTTCAAACCACTCATTATACTGCTTGTAATTGACATTTTCAAACCACTCATTAGACTGCTTTTAATTGACATTTTCAAATCACTCATTATACGGCTTGTAATTGACATTTTCAAATCACTCATTAGACTGCTTGTAATTGACATTTTCAAACCACTCATTATACTGCTTGTAATTTACATTTTCAAACCACTCATTAGACTGCTTGTAATTGACATTTTCAAACCACTCATTATACTGCTTGTAATTGACATTTTCAAACCACTCATTAGACTGCTTGTAATTGACATTTTCAAATCACTCATTATACTGCTTGTAATTGACATTTTCAAATCACTCATTATACGGCTTGTAATTGACATTTTCAAACCACTCATAAGACTGCTTATAATTGAAATTTTCAAACCACTCATTATACTGCTTGTAATTGACATTTTCAAACCACTCATTAGACTGCTTTTAATTGACATTTTCAAATCACTCATTATACGGCTTGTAATTGACATTTTCAAATCACTCATTAGACTGCTTGTAATTGACATTTTCAAACCACTCATTATACTGCTTGTAATTTACATTTTCAAACCACTCATTAGACTGCTTGTAATTGACATTTTCAAATCACTCATTATACTGCTTGTAATTGACATTTTCAAGTCACTCATTATACGGCTTGTAATTGACATTTTCAAATCACTAATTATACGGCTTGTAATTGACATTTTCAAACCACTAATTAGACTGCTTGTAATTGAAATTTTCAAACCACTCATTATACTGCTTGTAATTGACATTTTCAAACCACTCATTAGACTGCTTGTAATTGACATTTTCAAATCACTCATTATACTGCTTGTTATTGACATTTTCAAATCACTCATTATACGGCTTGTAATTGACATTTTCAAACCACTCATTAGACTGCTTGTAATTGAAATTTTCAAACCACTCATTATACTGCTTGTAATTGACATTTTCAAACCACTCATTAGACTGCTTTTAATTGACATTTTCAAATCACTCATTATACGGCTTGTAATTGACATTTTCAAATCACTCATTATACGGCTTGTAATTGACATTTTCAAATCACTCATTATACGGCTTGTAATTGACATTTTCAAACCACTCATTAGACTGCTTGTAATTGAAATTTTCAAACCACTCATTATACTGCTTGTAATTGACATTTTCAAACCACTCATTAGACTGCTTGTAATTGACATTTTCAAATCACTCATTATACTGCTTGTAATTGACATTTTCAAATCACTCATTATACGGCTTGTAATTGACATTTTCAAATCACTCATTATACGGCTTGTAATTGACATTTTCAAATCACTCATTATACTGCTTGTAATTGACATTTTCAAATCACTCATTATACGGCTTGTAATTGACATTTTCAAATCGCTCATTATACGGCTTGTAATTGACATTTTCAAATCACTCATTATAAGCTTGTAATTGACATTTTCAAACCACTCATTAGACTGCTTGTAATTGACATTTTCAAATCACTCATTATACTGCTTGTAATTGACATTTTCAAATCACTCATTAGACTGCTTGTAATTGACATTTTCAAATCGCTCATTATTCTGCTTGTAATTGACCTTT
This sequence comes from Myxine glutinosa, assembly GCF_964187855.1. Classification (NCBI taxonomy): domain Eukaryota; kingdom Metazoa; phylum Chordata; class Myxini; order Myxiniformes; family Myxinidae; genus Myxine; species Myxine glutinosa. The sequence goes on from NC_136262.1 coordinate 172,114,164, forward strand.
TCAAATCACTCATTATACTGCTTGTAATTGACATTTTCAAATCACTCATTATACTGCTTGTAATTGACATTTTCAAATCACTCATTATACGGCTTGTAATTGACATTTTCAAACCACTCATTAGACTGCTTGTAATTGACATTTTCAAATCACTCATTATACTGCTTGTAATTGACATTTTCAAACCACTCCTTATACTGCTTGTAATTGACATTTTCAAATCACTCATTATCCTGCTTGTAATTGACATTTTCAAACCACTCATAAGACTGCTTATAATTGAAATTTTCAAACCACTCATTATACTGCTTGTAATTGACATTTTCAAACCACTCATTAGACTGCTTTTAATTGACATTTTCAAATCACTCATTATACGGCTTGTAATTGACATTTTCAAATCACTCATTAGACTGCTTGTAATTGACATTTTCAAACCACTCATTATACTGCTTGTAATTTACATTTTCAAACCACTCATTAGACTGCTTGTAATTGACATTTTCAAATCACTCATTATACTGCTTGTAATTGACATTTTCAAGTCACTCATTATACGGCTTGTAATTGACATTTTCAAATCACTAATTATACGGCTTGTAATTGACATTTTCAAACCACTAATTAGACTGCTTGTAATTGAAATTTTCAAACCACTCATTATACTGCTTGTAATTGACATTTTCAAACCACTCATTAGACTGCTTGTAATTGACATTTTCAAATCACTCATTATACTGCTTGTTATTGACATTTTCAAATCACTCATTATACGGCTTGTAATTGACATTTTCAAACCACTCATTAGACTGCTTGTAATTGAAATTTTCAAACCACTCATTATACTGCTTGTAATTGACATTTTCAAACCACTCATTAGACTGCTTTTAATTGACATTTTCAAATCACTCATTATACGGCTTGTAATTGACATTTTCAAATCACTCATTATACGGCTTGTAATTGACATTTTCAAATCACTCATTATACGGCTTGTAATTGACATTTTCAAACCACTCATTAGACTGCTTGTAATTGAAATTTTCAAACCACTCATTATACTGCTTGTAATTGACATTTTCAAACCACTCATTAGACTGCTTGTAATTGACATTTTCAAATCACTCATTATACTGCTTGTAATTGACATTTTCAAATCACTCATTATACGGCTTGTAATTGACATTTTCAAATCACTCATTATACGGCTTGTAATTGACATTTTCAAATCACTCATTATACTGCTTGTAATTGACATTTTCACATCACTCATTATACGGCTTGTAATTGACATTTTCAAATCACTCATTATACGGCTTGTAATTGACATTTTCAAATCACTCATTATAAGCTTGTAATTGACATTTTCAAACCACTCATTAGACTGCTTGTAATTGACATTTTCAAATCACTCATTATACTGCTTGTAATTGACATTTTCAAATCACTCATTAGACTGCTTGTAATTGACATTTTCAAATCGCTCATTATTCTGCTTGTAATTGACCTTTTCAAATCACTCATTATACTGCTTGTAATTGACATTTTCAAATCACTCATTATACTGCTTGTAATTGACATTTTCAAATCACTCATTATACGGCTTGTAATTGACATTTTCAAACCACTCATTAGACTGCTTGTAATTGACATTTTCAAATCACTCATTATACTGCTTGTAATTGACATTTTCAAACCACTCCTTATACTGCTTGTAATTGACATTTTCAAATCACTCATTATCCTGCTTGTAATTGACATTTTCAAACCACTCATTCGACTGCTTGTAATTGACATTTTCAAATCGCTCATTATACTGCTTGTAATTGACATTTTCAAATCACTCATTATACTGCTTGTAATTGACATTTTCAAACCACTCATTATACTGCTTGTAATTGACATTTTCAAATCACTCATTATACTGCTTGCAATTGACATTTTCAAATCGCTCATTATACTGCTTATAATTGACATTTTCAAATCACTCATTATACTGCTTGTAATTGACATTTTCAAACCACTCATTATACTGCTTGTAATTGACATTTTCAAATCACTCATTATACTGCTTGTAATTGACATTTTAAAATCACTCATTATACTGCTTGTAATTGACATTTTCAAACCACTCATTAGACTGCTTGTAATTGACATTTTCAAATCACTCATTATACTGCTTGTAATTGACATTTCCAAATCACTCATTATACTGCTTGGAATTGGCATTTTCAAATCACTCATTATACTGCTTGTAATTGACATTTTCAAATCACTCATTATACTGCTTGTAATTGACATTTTCAAATCGCTCATTATACTGCTTGTAATTGACATTTTCAAATCGCTCATTATACTGCTGGTAATTGACATTTTAAAATCACTCATTATACTGCTTGTAATTGACATTTTCAAATAACTCATTAGACTGCTTGTAATTGACATTTTAAAACCACTCATTAGACTGCTTGTAATTGACATTTTCAAAACACTCATTAGACTGCTTGTAATTGACATTTTCAAATCACTCATTATACTGCTTGTAATTGACATTTTCAAATCACTCATTAGACTGCTTGAAATTGACATTTTCAAACCACTCATTATACTGCTTGTAATTGACATTTTCAAATCACTCATTATACTGCTTGTAATTGACATTTTCAAATCACTCATTATACTGCTTGTAATTGACATTTTCAAACCACTCATTATACTGCTTGTAATTGACATTTTCAAATCACTCATTATACTGCTTGTAATTGAGATTTTCAAATCACTCATTATACTGCTTGTAATTGACAATTTCAAATCACTCATTATACGGCTTGTAATTGACATTTTCAAATCACTAATTATACGGCTTGTAATTGACATTTTCAAACCACTCATTAGACTGCTTGTAATTGAAATTTTCAAACCACTCATTATACTGCTTGTAATTGACATTTTCAAACCACTCATTAGACTGCTTGTAATTGACATTTTCAAATCACTCATTATACTGCTTGTAATTGACATTTTCAAATCACTCATTATACGGCTTGTAATTGACATTTTCAAATCACTCATTATACGGCTTGTAATTGACATTTTCAAACCACTCATAAGACTGCTTATAATTGAAATTTTCAAACCACTCATTATACTGCTTGTAATTGACATTTTCAAACCACTCATTAGACTGCTTTTAATTGACATTTTCAAATCACTCATTATACGGCTTGTAATTGACATTTTCAAATCACTCATTAGACTGCTTGTAATTGACATTTTCAAACCACTCATTATACTGCTTGTAATTTACATTTTCAAACCACTCATTAGACTGCTTGTAATTGACATTTTCAAATCACTCATTATACTGCTTGTAATTGACATTTTCAAGTCACTCATTATACGGCTTGTAATTGACATTTTCAAATCACTAATTATACGGCTTGTAATTGACATTTTCAAACCACTAATTAGACTGCTTGTAATTGAAATTTTCAAACCACTCATTATACTGCTTGTAATTGACATTTTCAAACCACTCATTAGACTGCTTGTAATTGACATTTTCAAATCACTCATTATACTGCTTGTAATTGACATTTTCAAATCACTCATTATACGGCTTGTAATTGACATTTTCAAATCGCTCATTATACGGCTTGTAATTGACATTTTCAAATCACTCATTATACGGCTTGTAATTGACATTTTCAAACCACTCATTAGACTGCTTGTAATTGACATTTTCAAATCACTCATTATACTGCTTGTAATTGACATTTTCAAATCACTCATTATACTGCTTGTAATTGACATTTTCAAACCACTCATTATACTGCTTGTAATTGACATTTTCAAATCACTCATTAGACTGCTTGTAATTGACATTTTCAAATCGCTCATTATTCTGCTTGTAATTGACATTTTCAACTCACTCATTATACTGCTTGTAATTGACATTTTCAAATCACTCATTAGACTGCTTGTAATTGACATTTTCAAATCACTCATTATACTGCTTGTAATTGACATTTTCAAATCGCTCATTATTCTGCTTGTAATTGACATTTTCAAACCACTCATTAGACTGCTTGTAATTGACATTTTCAAACCACTCATTAGACTGCTTGTAATTGACATTTTCAAATCACTCATTATACTGCTTGTAATTGACATTTTCAAACCACACCTTATACTGCTTGTAATTGACATTTTCAAATCACTCATTATACGGCTTGTAATTGACATTTTCAAATCACTCATTATACGGCTTGTAATTGACATTTTCAAATCACTCATTATACGGCTTGTAATTCACATTTTCAAACCACTCATTAGACTGCTTGTAATTGAAATTTTCAAACCACTCATTATACTGCTTGTAATTGACATTTTCAAACCACTCATTAGACTGCTTGTAATTGACATTTTCAAATCACTCATTATACTGCTTGTAATTGACATTTTCAAATCACTCATTATACGGCTTGTAATTGACATTTTCAAATCACTCATTATACGGCTTGTAATTGACATTTTCAAATCACTCATTATACTGCTTGTAATTGACATTTTCAAATCACTCATTATACGGCTTGTAATTGACATTTTCAAATCACTCATTAGACTGCTTGTAATTGACATTTTCAAATCACTCATTATACTGCTTGTAATTGACATTTTCAAATCACTCATTATACGGCTTGTAATTGACATTTTCAAACCACTCATTAGACTGCTTGTAATTGACATTTTCAAATCACTCATTATACTGCTTGTAATTGACATTTTCAAACCACTCCTTATACTGCTTGTAATTGACATTTTCAAATCACTCATTATCCTGCTTGTAATTGACATTTTCAAACCACTCATTAGACTGCTTGTAATTGACATTTTCAAATCGCTCATTATACTGCTTGTAATTGACCTTTTCAAATCACTCATTATACTGCTTGTAATTGACATTTTCAAACCACTCATTATACTGCTTGTAATTGACATTTTCAAATCACTCATTATACTGCTTGCAATTGACATTTTCAAATCGCTCATTATACTGCTTATAATTGACATTTTCAAATCACTCATTATACTGCTTGTAATTGACATTTTCAAACCACTCATTATACTGCTTGTAATTGACATTTTCAAATCACTCATTATACTGCTTGTAATTGACATTTTCAAACCACTCCTTATACTGCTTGTAATTGACATTTTCAAATCACTCATTATACTGCTTATAATTGACATTTTCAAATCACTCATTAGACTGCTTGTAATTGACATTTTCAAATCGCTCATTATACTGCTTGTAATTGACATTTTCAAATCACTCATTATACTGCTTGTAATTGACATTTTCAAACCACTCATTATACTGCTTGTAATTGACATTTTCAAATCACTCATTATACTGCTTGCAATTGACATTTTCAAATCGCTCATTATACTGCTTATAATTGACATTTTCAAATCACTCATTATACTGCTTGTAATTGACATTTTCAAACCACTCATTAGACTGCTTGTAATTGACATTTTCAAATCACTCATTATACTGCTTGTAATTGACATTTTCAAACCACTCCTTATACTGCTTGTAATTGACATTTTCAAATCACTCATTATCCTGCTTGTAGTTGACATTTTCAAACCACTCATTAGACTGCTTGTAATTGACATTTTCAAATCACTCATTATACTGCTTGTAATTGACATTTTCAAATCACTCATTATACTGCTTGTAATTGACATTTTCAAACCACTCATTATACTGCTTGTAATTGACATTTTCAAATCACTCATTATACTGCTTGCAATTGACATTTTCAAATCGCTCATTATACTGCTTATAATTGACATTTTCAAATCGCTCATTATACTGCTTGTAATTGACATTTTCAAACCACTCATTATACTGCTTGTAATTGACATTTTCAAACCACTCATTAGACTGCTTTTAATTGACATTTTCAAATCACTCATTATACGGCTTGTAATTGACATTTTCAAATCACTCATTATACGGCTTGTAATTGACATTTTCAAAACACTCATTATACGGCTTGTAATTGACATTTTCAAACCACTCATTAGACTGCTTGTAATTGAAATTTTCAAACCACTCATTATACTGCTTGTAATTGACATTTTCAAACCACTCATTAGACTGCTTGTAATTGACATTTTCAAATCACTCATTATACTGCTTGTAATTGACATTTTCAAATCACTCATTATACGGCTTGTAATTGACATTTTCAAATCACTCATTATACGGCTTGTAATTGACATTTTCAAATCACTCATTATACTGCTTGTAATTGACATTTTCAAATCACTCATTATACGGCTTGTAATTGACATTTTCAAATCGCTCATTATACGGCTTGTAATTGACATTTTCAAATCACTCATTATACGGCTTGTAATTGACATTTTCAAACCACTCATTAGACTGCTTGTAATTGACATTTTCAAATCACTCATTATACTGCTTGTAATTGACATTTTCAAATCACTCATTATACTGCTTGTAATTGACATTTTCAAACCACTCATTATACTGCTTGTAATTGACATTTTCAAATCACTCATTAGACTGCTTGTAATTGACATTTTCAAATCGCTCATTATTCTGCTTGTAATTGACATTTTCAACTCACTCATTATACTGCTTGTAATTGACATTTTCAAATCACTCATTAGACTGCTTGTAATTGACATTTTCAAATCACTCATTATACTGCTTGTAATTGACATTTTCAAATCGCTCATTATTCTGCTTGTAATTGACATTTTCAAACGACTCATTAGACTGCTTGTAATTGACATTTTCAAACCACTCATTAGACTGCTTGTAATTGACATTTTCAAATCACTCATTATACTGCTTGTAATTGACATTTTCAAACCACACCTTATACTGCTTGTAATTGACATTTTCAAATCACTCATTATCCTGCTTGTAATTGACATTTTCAAACCACTCATTAGACTGCTTGTAATTGACATTTTCAAATCGCTCATTATACTGCTTGTAATTGACATTTTCAAACCACTCATTAGACTGCTTGTAATTGACATTTTCAAATCGCTCATTATACTGCTTGTAATTGACATTTTCAAATCACTCATTATACTGCTTGTAATTGACATTTTCAAACCACTCATTATACTGCTTGTAATTGACATTTTCAAATCACTCATTATACTGCTTGCAATTGACATTTTCAAATCGCTCATTATACTGCTTATAATTGACATTTTCAAATCGCTCATTATACTGCTTGTAATTGACATTTTCAAACCACTCATTATACTGCTTGTAATTGACATTTTCAAACCACTCATTAGACTGCTTTTAATTGACATTTTCAAATCACTCATTATACGGCTTGTAATTGACATTTTCAAATCACTCATTATACGGCTTGTAATTGACATTTTCAAATCACTCATTATACGGCTTGTAATTGACATTTTCAAACCACTCATTAGACTGCTTGTAATTGAAATTTTCAAACCACTCATTATACTGCTTGTAATTGACATTTTCAAACCACTCATTAGACTGCTTGTAATTGACATTTTCAAATCACTCATGATACTGCTTGTAATTGACATTTTCAAATCACTCATTATACGGCTTGTAATTGACATTTACAAATCACTCATTATATGGCTTGTAATTGACATTTTCAAATCACTCATTATACTGCTTGTAATTGACATTTTCAAATCACTCATAATACGGCTTGTAATTGACATTTTCAAATCGCTCATTATACGGCTTGTAATTGACATTTTCAAATCACTCATTATACGGCTTGTAATTGACATTTTCAAACCACTCATTAGACTGCTTGTAATTGACATTTTCAAATCACTCATTATACTGCTTGTAATTGACATTTTCAAATCACTCATTATACTGCTTGTAATTGACATTTTCAAACCACTCATTATACTGCTTGTAATTGACATTTTCAAATCACTCATTAGACTGCTTGTAATTGACATTTTCAAATCGCTCATTATTCTGCTTGTAATTGACATTTTCAAATCACTCATTATACTGCTTGTAATTGACATTTTCAAATCGCTCATTATACTGCTTGTAATTGACATTTTCAAATCACTCATTATACTTCTTGTAATTGACATTTTCAAATCACTCATTATACTGCTTGTAATTGACATTTTCAAATCACTCATTATACGGCTTGTAATTGACATTTTCAAATCACTAATTATACGGCTTGTAATTGACATTTTCAAACCACTCATTAGACTGCTTGTAATTGAAATTTTCAAACCACTCATTATACTGCTTGTAATTGACATTTTCAAACCACTCATTAGACTGCTTGTAATTGACATTTTCAAATCACTCATTATACTGCTTGTAATTGACATTTTCAAATCACTCATTATACGGCTTGTAATTGACATTTTCAAACCACTCATAAGACTGCTTGTAATTGAAATTTTCAAACCACTCATTATACTGCTTGTAATTGACATTTTCAAACCACTCATTAGACTGCTTTTAATTGACATTTTCAAATCACTCATTATACGGCTTGTAATTGACATTTTCAAATCACTCATTATACGGCTTGTAATTGACATTTTCAAATCACTCATTATACGGCTTGTAATTCACATTTTCAAACCACTCATTAGACTGCTTGTAATTGAAATTTTCAAACCACTCATTATACTGCTTGTAATTGACATTTTCAAACCACTCATTAGACTGCTTGTAATTGACATTTTCAAATCACTCATTATACTGCTTGTAATTGACATTTTCAAATCACTCATTATAGGGCTTGTAATTGACATTTTCAAATCACTCATTATACGGCTTGTAATTGACATTTTCAAATCACTCATTATACTGCTTGTAATTGACATTTTCAAATCACTCATTATACGGCTTGTAATTGACATTTTCAAATCGCTCATTATACGGCTTGTAATTGACATTTTCAAATCACTCATTATACGGCTTGTAATTGACATTTTCAAACCACTCATTAGACTGCTTGTAATTGACATTTTCAAATCACTCATTATACTGCTTGTAATTGACATTTTCAAATCACTCATTATACTGCTTGTAATTGACATTTTCAAACCACTCATTATACTGCTTGTAATTGACATTTTCAAATCACTCATTAGACTGCTTGTAATTGACATTTTCAAATCGCTCATTATTCTGCTTGTAATTGACATTTTCAAATCACTCATTATACTGCTTGTAATTGACATTTTCAAATCACTCATTAGACTGCTTGTAATTGACATTTTCAAATCACTCATTATACTGCTTGTAATTGACATTTTCAAATCGCTCATTATTCTGCTTGTAATTGACATTTTCAAACCACTCATTAGACTGCTTGTAATTGACATTTTCAAATCACTCATTAGACTGCTTGTAATTGACATTTTCAAATCACTCATTATACTGCTTGTAATTGACATTTTCAAATCACTCATTATACGGCTTGTAATTGACATTTTCAAACCACTCATTAGACTGCTTGTAATTGACATTTTCAAATCACTCATTATACTGCTTGTAATTGACATTTTCAAATCACTCATTATCCTGCTTGTAATTGACATTTTCAAACCACTCATTGGACTGCTTGTAATTGACATTTTCAAATCGCTCATTATACTGCTTGTAATTGACATTTTCAAATCACTCATTATACTGCTTGTAATTGACATTTTCAAACCACTCATTATACTGCTTGTAATTGACATTTTCAAATCACTCATTATACTGCTTGCAATTGACATTTTCAAATCGCTCATTATACTGCTTATAATTGACATTTTCAAATCACTCATTATACTGCTTGTAATTGACATTTTCAAACCACTCATTATACTGCTTGTAATTGACATTTTCAAATCACTCATTATACGGCTTGTAATTGACATTTTCAAACCACTCATTAGACTGCTTGTAATTGAAATTTTCAAACCACTCATTATACTGCTTGTAATTGACATTTTCAAACCACTCATTAGACTGCTTTTAATTGACATTTTCAAATCACTCATTATACGGCTTGTAATTGACATTTTCAAATCACTCATTATACGGCTTGTAATTGACATTTTCAAATCACTCATTATACGGCTTGTAATTGACATTTTCAAACCACTCATTAGACTGCTTGTAATTGAAATTTTCAAACCACTCATTATACTGCTTGTAATTGACATTTTCAAACCACTCATTAGACTGCTTGTAATTGACATTTTCAAATCACTCATTATACTGCTTGTAATTGACATTTTCAAATCACTCATTATACGGCTTGTAATTGACATTTTCAAATCACTCATTATACGGCTTGTAATTGACATTTTCAAATCACTCATTATACTGCTTGTAATTGACATTTTCAAATCACTCATTATACGGCTTGTAATTGACATTTTCAAATCGCTCATTATACGGCTTGTAATTGACATTTTCAAATCACTCATTATAAGCTTGTAATTGACATTTTCAAACCACTCATTAGACTGCTTGTAATTGACATTTTCAAATCACTCATTATACTGCTTGTAATTGACATTTTCAAATCACTCATTAGACTGCTTGTAATTGACATTTTCAAATCGCTCATTATTCTGCTTGTAATTGACCTTTTCAAATCACTCATTATACTGCTTGTAATTGACATTTTCAAATCACTCATTATACTGCTTGTAATTGACATTTTCAAATCACTCATTATACGGCTTGTAATTGACATTTTCAAACCACTCATTAGACTGCTTGTAATTGACATTTTCAAATCACTCATTATACTGCTTGTAATTGACATTTTCAAACCACTCCTTATACTGCTTGTAATTGACATTTTCAAATCACTCATTATCCTGCTTGTAATTGACATTTTCAAACCACTCATAAGACTGCTTATAATTGAAATTTTCAAACCACTCATTATACTGCTTGTAATTGACATTTTCAAACCACTCATTAGACTGCTTTTAATTGACATTTTCAAATCACTCATTATACGGCTTGTAATTGACATTTTCAAATCACTCATTAGACTGCTTGTAATTGACATTTTCAAACCACTCATTATACTGCTTGTAATTTACATTTTCAAACCACTCATTAGACTGCTTGTAATTGACATTTTCAAATCACTCATTATACTGCTTGTAATTGACATTTTCAAGTCACTCATTATACGGCTTGTAATTGACATTTTCAAATCACTAATTATACGGCTTGTAATTGACATTTTCAAACCACTAATTAGACTGCTTGTAATTGAAATTTTCAAACCACTCATTATACTGCTTGTAATTGACATTTTCAAACCACTCATTAGACTGCTTGTAATTGACATTTTCAAATCACTCATTATACTGCTTGTTATTGACATTTTCAAATCACTCATTATACGGCTTGTAATTGACATTTTCAAACCACTCATTAGACTGCTTGTAATTGAAATTTTCAAACCACTCATTATACTGCTTGTAATTGACATTTTCAAACCACTCATTAGACTGCTTTTAATTGACATTTTCAAATCACTCATTATACGGCTTGTAATTGACATTTTCAAATCACTCATTATACGGCTTGTAATTGACATTTTCAAATCACTCATTATACGGCTTGTAATTGACATTTTCAAACCACTCATTAGACTGCTTGTAATTGAAATTTTCAAACCACTCATTATACTGCTTGTAATTGACATTTTCAAACCACTCATTAGACTGCTTGTAATTGACATTTTCAAATCACTCATTATACTGCTTGTAATTGACATTTTCAAATCACTCATTATACGGCTTGTAATTGACATTTTCAAATCACTCATTATACGGCTTGTAATTGACATTTTCAAATCACTCATTATACTGCTTGTAATTGACATTTTCACATCACTCATTATACGGCTTGTAATTGACATTTTCAAATCACTCATTATACGGCTTGTAATTGACATTTTCAAATCACTCATTATAAGCTTGTAATTGACATTTTCAAACCACTCATTAGACTGCTTGTAATTGACATTTTCAAATCACTCATTATACTGCTTGTAATTGACATTTTCAAATCACTCATTAGACTGCTTGTAATTGACATTTTCAAATCGCTCATTATTCTGCTTGTAATTGACCTTTTCAAATCACTCATTATACTGCTTGTAATTGACATTTTCAAATCACTCATTATACTGCTTGTAATTGACATTTTCAAATCACTCATTATACGGCTTGTAATTGACATTTTCAAACCACTCATTAGACTGCTTGTAATTGACATTTTCAAATCACTCATTATACTGCTTGTAATTGACATTTTCAAACCACTCCTTATACTGCTTGTAATTGACATTTTCAAATCACTCATTATCCTGCTTGTAATTGACATTTTCAAACCACTCATTCGACTGCTTGTAATTGACATTTTCAAATCGCTCATTATACTGCTTGTAATTGACATTTTCAAATCACTCATTATACTGCTTGTAATTGACATTTTCAAACCACTCATTATACTGCTTGTAATTGACATTTTCAAATCACTCATTATACTGCTTGCAATTGACATTTTCAAATCGCTCATTATACTGCTTATAATTGACATTTTCAAATCACTCATTATACTGCTTGTAATTGACATTTTCAAACCACTCATTATACTGCTTGTAATTGACATTTTCAAATCACTCATTATACTGCTTGTAATTGACATTTTAAAATCACTCATTATACTGCTTGTAATTGACATTTTCAAACCACTCATTAGACTGCTTGTAATTGACATTTTCAAATCACTCATTATACTGCTTGTAATTGACATTTCCAAATCACTCATTATACTGCTTGGAATTGGCATTTTCAAATCACTCATTATACTGCTTGTAATTGACATTTTCAAATCACTCATTATACTGCTTGTAATTGACATTTTCAAATCGCTCATTATACTGCTTGTAATTGACATTTTCAAATCGCTCATTATACTGCTGGTAATTGACATTTTAAAATCACTCATTATACTGCTTGTAATTGACATTTTCAAATAACTCATTAGACTGCTTGTAATTGACATTTTAAAACCACTCATTAGACTGCTTGTAATTGACATTTTCAAAACACTCATTAGACTGCTTGTAATTGACATTTTCAAATCACTCATTATACTGCTTGTAATTGACATTTTCAAATCACTCATTAGACTGCTTGAAATTGACATTTTCAAACCACTCATTATACTGCTTGTAATTGACATTTTCAAATCACTCATTATACTGCTTGTAATTGACATTTTCAAATCACTCATTATACTGCTTGTAATTGACATTTTCAAACCACTCATTATACTGCTTGTAATTGACATTTTCAAATCACTCATTATACTGCTTGTAATTGAGATTTTCAAATCACTCATTATACTGCTTGTAATTGACAATTTCAAATCACTCATTATACGGCTTGTAATTGACATTTTCAAATCACTAATTATACGGCTTGTAATTGACATTTTCAAACCACTCATTAGACTGCTTGTAATTGAAATTTTCAAACCACTCATTATACTGCTTGTAATTGACATTTTCAAACCACTCATTAGACTGCTTGTAATTGACATTTTCAAATCACTCATTATACTGCTTGTAATTGACATTTTCAAATCACTCATTATACGGCTTGTAATTGACATTTTCAAACCACTCATAAGACTGCTTATAATTGAAATTTTCAAACCACTCATTATACTGCTTGTAATTGACATTTTCAAACCACTCATTAGACTGCTTTTAATTGACATTTTCAAATCACTCATTATACGGCTTGTAATTGACATTTTCAAATCACTCATTAGACTGCTTGTAATTGACATTTTCAAACCACTCATTATACTGCTTGTAATTTACATTTTCAAACCACTCATTAGACTGCTTGTAATTGACATTTTCAAATCACTCATTATACTGCTTGTAATTGACATTTTCAAGTCACTCATTATACGGCTTGTAATTGACATTTTCAAATCACTAATTATACGGCTTGTAATTGACATTTTCAAACCACTAATTAGACTGCTTGTAATTGAAATTTTCAAACCACTCATTATACTGCTTGTAATTGACATTTTCAAACCACTCATTAGACTGCTTGTAATTGACATTTTCAAATCACTCATTATACTGCTTGTAATTGACATTTTCAAATCACTCATTATACGGCTTGTAATTGACATTTTCAAATCGCTCATTATACGGCTTGTAATTGACATTTTCAAATCACTCATTATACGGCTTGTAATTGACATTTTCAAACCACTCATTAGACTGCTTGTAATTGACATTTTCAAATCACTCATTATACTGCTTGTAATTGACATTTTCAAATCACTCATTATACTGCTTGTAATTGACATTTTCAAACCACTCATTATACTGCTTGTAATTGACATTTTCAAATCACTCATTAGACTGCTTGTAATTGACATTTTCAAATCGCTCATTATTCTGCTTGTAATTGACATTTTCAACTCACTCATTATACTGCTTGTAATTGACATTTTCAAATCACTCATTAGACTGCTTGTAATTGACATTTTCAAATCACTCATTATACTGCTTGTAATTGACATTTTCAAATCGCTCATTATTCTGCTTGTAATTGACATTTTCAAACCACTCATTAGACTGCTTGTAATTGACATTTTCAAACCACTCATTAGACTGCTTGTAATTGACATTTTCAAATCACTCATTATACTGCTTGTAATTGACATTTTCAAACCACACCTTATACTGCTTGTAATTGACATTTTCAAATCACTCATTATACGGCTTGTAATTGACATTTTCAAATCACTCATTATACGGCTTGTAATTGACATTTTCAAATCACTCATTATACGGCTTGTAATTCACATTTTCAAACCACTCATTAGACTGCTTGTAATTGAAATTTTCAAACCACTCATTATACTGCTTGTAATTGACATTTTCAAACCACTCATTAGACTGCTTGTAATTGACATTTTCAAATCACTCATTATACTGCTTGTAATTGACATTTTCAAATCACTCATTATACGGCTTGTAATTGACATTTTCAAATCACTCATTATACGGCTTGTAATTGACATTTTCAAATCACTCATTATACTGCTTGTAATTGACATTTTCAAATCACTCATTATACGGCTTGTAATTGACATTTTCAAATCACTCATTAGACTGCTTGTAATTGACATTTTCAAATCACTCATTATACTGCTTGTAATTGACATTTTCAAATCACTCATTATACGGCTTGTAATTGACATTTTCAAACCACTCATTAGACTGCTTGTAATTGACATTTTCAAATCACTCATTATACTGCTTGTAATTGACATTTTCAAACCACTCCTTATACTGCTTGTAATTGACATTTTCAAATCACTCATTATCCTGCTTGTAATTGACATTTTCAAACCACTCATTAGACTGCTTGTAATTGACATTTTCAAATCGCTCATTATACTGCTTGTAATTGACCTTTTCAAATCACTCATTATACTGCTTGTAATTGACATTTTCAAACCACTCATTATACTGCTTGTAATTGACATTTTCAAATCACTCATTATACTGCTTGCAATTGACATTTTCAAATCGCTCATTATACTGCTTATAATTGACATTTTCAAATCACTCATTATACTGCTTGTAATTGACATTTTCAAACCACTCATTATACTGCTTGTAATTGACATTTTCAAATCACTCATTATACTGCTTGTAATTGACATTTTCAAACCACTCCTTATACTGCTTGTAATTGACATTTTCAAATCACTCATTATACTGCTTATAATTGACATTTTCAAATCACTCATTAGACTGCTTGTAATTGACATTTTCAAATCGCTCATTATACTGCTTGTAATTGACATTTTCAAATCACTCATTATACTGCTTGTAATTGACATTTTCAAACCACTCATTATACTGCTTGTAATTGACATTTTCAAATCACTCATTATACTGCTTGCAATTGACATTTTCAAATCGCTCATTATACTGCTTATAATTGACATTTTCAAATCACTCATTATACTGCTTGTAATTGACATTTTCAAACCACTCATTAGACTGCTTGTAATTGACATTTTCAAATCACTCATTATACTGCTTGTAATTGACATTTTCAAACCACTCCTTATACTGCTTGTAATTGACATTTTCAAATCACTCATTATCCTGCTTGTAGTTGACATTTTCAAACCACTCATTAGACTGCTTGTAATTGACATTTTCAAATCACTCATTATACTGCTTGTAATTGACATTTTCAAATCACTCATTATACTGCTTGTAATTGACATTTTCAAACCACTCATTATACTGCTTGTAATTGACATTTTCAAATCACTCATTATACTGCTTGCAATTGACATTTTCAAATCGCTCATTATACTGCTTATAATTGACATTTTCAAATCGCTCATTATACTGCTTGTAATTGACATTTTCAAACCACTCATTATACTGCTTGTAATTGACATTTTCAAACCACTCATTAGACTGCTTTTAATTGACATTTTCAAATCACTCATTATACGGCTTGTAATTGACATTTTCAAATCACTCATTATACGGCTTGTAATTGACATTTTCAAAACACTCATTATACGGCTTGTAATTGACATTTTCAAACCACTCATTAGACTGCTTGTAATTGAAATTTTCAAACCACTCATTATACTGCTTGTAATTGACATTTTCAAACCACTCATTAGACTGCTTGTAATTGACATTTTCAAATCACTCATTATACTGCTTGTAATTGACATTTTCAAATCACTCATTATACGGCTTGTAATTGACATTTTCAAATCACTCATTATACGGCTTGTAATTGACATTTTCAAATCACTCATTATACTGCTTGTAATTGACATTTTCAAATCACTCATTATACGGCTTGTAATTGACATTTTCAAATCGCTCATTATACGGCTTGTAATTGACATTTTCAAATCACTCATTATACGGCTTGTAATTGACATTTTCAAACCACTCATTAGACTGCTTGTAATTGACATTTTCAAATCACTCATTATACTGCTTGTAATTGACATTTTCAAATCACTCATTATACTGCTTGTAATTGACATTTTCAAACCACTCATTATACTGCTTGTAATTGACATTTTCAAATCACTCATTAGACTGCTTGTAATTGACATTTTCAAATCGCTCATTATTCTGCTTGTAATTGACATTTTCAACTCACTCATTATACTGCTTGTAATTGACATTTTCAAATCACTCATTAGACTGCTTGTAATTGACATTTTCAAATCACTCATTATACTGCTTGTAATTGACATTTTCAAATCGCTCATTATTCTGCTTGTAATTGACATTTTCAAACGACTCATTAGACTGCTTGTAATTGACATTTTCAAACCACTCATTAGACTGCTTGTAATTGACATTTTCAAATCACTCATTATACTGCTTGTAATTGACATTTTCAAACCACACCTTATACTGCTTGTAATTGACATTTTCAAATCACTCATTATCCTGCTTGTAATTGACATTTTCAAACCACTCATTAGACTGCTTGTAATTGACATTTTCAAATCGCTCATTATACTGCTTGTAATTGACATTTTCAAACCACTCATTAGACTGCTTGTAATTGACATTTTCAAATCGCTCATTATACTGCTTGTAATTGACATTTTCAAATCACTCATTATACTGCTTGTAATTGACATTTTCAAACCACTCATTATACTGCTTGTAATTGACATTTTCAAATCACTCATTATACTGCTTGCAATTGACATTTTCAAATCGCTCATTATACTGCTTATAATTGACATTTTCAAATCGCTCATTATACTGCTTGTAATTGACATTTTCAAACCACTCATTATACTGCTTGTAATTGACATTTTCAAACCACTCATTAGACTGCTTTTAATTGACATTTTCAAATCACTCATTATACGGCTTGTAATTGACATTTTCAAATCACTCATTATACGGCTTGTAATTGACATTTTCAAATCACTCATTATACGGCTTGTAATTGACATTTTCAAACCACTCATTAGACTGCTTGTAATTGAAATTTTCAAACCACTCATTATACTGCTTGTAATTGACATTTTCAAACCACTCATTAGACTGCTTGTAATTGACATTTTCAAATCACTCATGATACTGCTTGTAATTGACATTTTCAAATCACTCATTATACGGCTTGTAATTGACATTTACAAATCACTCATTATATGGCTTGTAATTGACATTTTCAAATCACTCATTATACTGCTTGTAATTGACATTTTCAAATCACTCATAATACGGCTTGTAATTGACATTTTCAAATCGCTCATTATACGGCTTGTAATTGACATTTTCAAATCACTCATTATACGGCTTGTAATTGACATTTTCAAACCACTCATTAGACTGCTTGTAATTGACATTTTCAAATCACTCATTATACTGCTTGTAATTGACATTTTCAAATCACTCATTATACTGCTTGTAATTGACATTTTCAAACCACTCATTATACTGCTTGTAATTGACATTTTCAAATCACTCATTAGACTGCTTGTAATTGACATTTTCAAATCGCTCATTATTCTGCTTGTAATTGACATTTTCAAATCACTCATTATACTGCTTGTAATTGACATTTTCAAATCGCTCATTATACTGCTTGTAATTGACATTTTCAAATCACTCATTATACTTCTTGTAATTGACATTTTCAAATCACTCATTATACTGCTTGTAATTGACATTTTCAAATCACTCATTATACGGCTTGTAATTGACATTTTCAAATCACTAATTATACGGCTTGTAATTGACATTTTCAAACCACTCATTAGACTGCTTGTAATTGAAATTTTCAAACCACTCATTATACTGCTTGTAATTGACATTTTCAAACCACTCATTAGACTGCTTGTAATTGACATTTTCAAATCACTCATTATACTGCTTGTAATTGACATTTTCAAATCACTCATTATACGGCTTGTAATTGACATTTTCAAACCACTCATAAGACTGCTTGTAATTGAAATTTTCAAACCACTCATTATACTGCTTGTAATTGACATTTTCAAACCACTCATTAGACTGCTTTTAATTGACATTTTCAAATCACTCATTATACGGCTTGTAATTGACATTTTCAAATCACTCATTATACGGCTTGTAATTGACATTTTCAAATCACTCATTATACGGCTTGTAATTCACATTTTCAAACCACTCATTAGACTGCTTGTAATTGAAATTTTCAAACCACTCATTATACTGCTTGTAATTGACATTTTCAAACCACTCATTAGACTGCTTGTAATTGACATTTTCAAATCACTCATTATACTGCTTGTAATTGACATTTTCAAATCACTCATTATAGGGCTTGTAATTGACATTTTCAAATCACTCATTATACGGCTTGTAATTGACATTTTCAAATCACTCATTATACTGCTTGTAATTGACATTTTCAAATCACTCATTATACGGCTTGTAATTGACATTTTCAAATCGCTCATTATACGGCTTGTAATTGACATTTTCAAATCACTCATTATACGGCTTGTAATTGACATTTTCAAACCACTCATTAGACTGCTTGTAATTGACATTTTCAAATCACTCATTATACTGCTTGTAATTGACATTTTCAAATCACTCATTATACTGCTTGTAATTGACATTTTCAAACCACTCATTATACTGCTTGTAATTGACATTTTCAAATCACTCATTAGACTGCTTGTAATTGACATTTTCAAATCGCTCATTATTCTGCTTGTAATTGACATTTTCAAATCACTCATTATACTGCTTGTAATTGACATTTTCAAATCACTCATTAGACTGCTTGTAATTGACATTTTCAAATCACTCATTATACTGCTTGTAATTGACATTTTCAAATCGCTCATTATTCTGCTTGTAATTGACATTTTCAAACCACTCATTAGACTGCTTGTAATTGACATTTTCAAATCACTCATTAGACTGCTTGTAATTGACATTTTCAAATCACTCATTATACTGCTTGTAATTGACATTTTCAAATCACTCATTATACGGCTTGTAATTGACATTTTCAAACCACTCATTAGACTGCTTGTAATTGACATTTTCAAATCACTCATTATACTGCTTGTAATTGACATTTTCAAATCACTCATTATCCTGCTTGTAATTGACATTTTCAAACCACTCATTGGACTGCTTGTAATTGACATTTTCAAATCGCTCATTATACTGCTTGTAATTGACATTTTCAAATCACTCATTATACTGCTTGTAATTGACATTTTCAAACCACTCATTATACTGCTTGTAATTGACATTTTCAAATCACTCATTATACTGCTTGCAATTGACATTTTCAAATCGCTCATTATACTGCTTATAATTGACATTTTCAAATCACTCATTATACTGCTTGTAATTGACATTTTCAAACCACTCATTATACTGCTTGTAATTGACATTTTCAAATCACTCATTATACTGCTTGTAATTGACATTTTCAAACCACTCCTTATACTGCTTGTAATTGACATTTTCAAATCACTCATTATCCTGCTTGTAATTGACATTTTCAAACCACTCATTAGACTGCTTGTAATTGACATTTTCAAATCACTCATTATACGGCTTGTAATTGACATTTTCAAATCACTCATTAGACTGCTTGTAATTGACATTTTCAAATCACTCATTATACTGCTTATAATTGACATTTTCAAATCACTCATTATACTGCTTGTAATTGACATTTTCAAACCACTCATTATACGGCTTGTAATTGACATTTTCAAATCACTCATTATACTGCTTGTAATTGACATTTTCAAATCACTCATTATACGGCTTGTAATTGACATTTTCAAACCACTCATTAGACTGCTTGTAATTGACATTTTCAAATCACTCATTATACTGCTTGTAATTGACATTTTCAAACCACTCCTTATACTGCTTGTAATTGACATTTTCAAATCACTCATTATCCTGCTTGTAATTGACATTTTCAAACCACTCATTAGACTGCTTGTAATTGACATTTTCAAATCGCTCATTATACGGCTTGTAATTGACATTTTCAAATCACTCATTAGACTGCTTGTAATTGACATTTTCAAATCACTCATTATACTGCTTATAATTGACATTTTCAAATCACTCATTATACTGCTTGTAATTGACATTTTCAAAACACTCATTATACGGCTTGTAATTGACATTTTCAAATCACTCATTATACTGCTTGTAATTGACATTTTCAAATCACTCATTATACGGCTTGTAATTGACATTTTCAAACCACTCATTAGACTGCTTGTAATTGACATTTTCAAATCACTCATTATACTGCTTGTAATTGACATTTTCAAACCACTCCTTATACTGCTTGTAATTGACATTTTCAAATCACTCATTATCCTGCTTGTAATTGACATTTTCAAACCACTCATTAGACTGCTTGTAATTGACATTTTCAAATCGCTCATTATACTGCTTGTAATTGACATTTTCAAATCACTCATTATACTGCTTGTAATTGACATTTTCAAACCACTCATTATACTGCTTGTAATTGACATTTTCAAATCACTCATTATACTGCTTGCAATTGACATTTTCAAATCGCTCATTATACTGCTTATAATTGACATTTTCAAATCACTCATTATACTGCTTGTAATTGACATTTTCAAACCACTCATTAGACTGCTTGTAATTGACATTTTCAAATCACTCATTATACTGCTTGTAATTGACATTTTCAAACCACTCCTTATACTGCTTGTAATTGACATTTTCAAATCACTCATTATCCTGCTTGTAATTGACATTTTCAAACCACTCATTAGACTGCTTGTAATTGACATTTTCAAATCGCTCATTATACTGCTTGTAATTGACATTTTCAAATCACTCATTAAACTGCTTGTAATTGACATTTTCAAACCACTCATTATACTGCTTGTAATTGACATTTTCAAATCACTCATTATACTGCTTGCAATTGACATTTTCAAATCGCTCATTATACTGCTTATAATTGACATTTTCAAATCGCTCATTATACTGCTTGTAATTGACATTTTCAAACCACTCATTATACTGCTTGTAATTGACATTTTCAAACCACTCATTAGACTGCTTTTAATTGACATTTTCAAATCACTCATTATACGGCTTGTAATTGACATTTTCAAATCACTCATTATACGGCTTGTAATTGACATTTTCAAATCACTCATTATACGGCTTGTAATTGACATTTTCAAACCACTCATTAGACTGCTTGTAATTGAAATTTTCAAACCACTCATTATACTGCTTGTAATTGACATTTTCAAACCACTCATTAGACTGCTTGTAATTGACATTTTCAAATCACTCATTATACTGCTTGTAATTGACATTTTCAAATCACTCATTATACGGCTTGTAATTGACATTTTCAAATCACTCATTATACTGCTTGTAATTGACATTTTCAAATCGCTCATTATTCTGCTTGTAATTGACATTTTCAAACCACTCATTAGACTGCTTGTAATTGACATTTTCAAATCACTCATTAGACTGCTTGTAATTGACATTTTCAAATCACTCATTATACTGCTTGTAATTGACATTTTCAAATCACTCATTATACGGCTTGTAATTGACATTTTCAAACCACTCATTAGACTGCTTGTAATTGACATTTTCAAATCACTCATTATACTGCTTGTAATTGACATTTTCAAACCACTCCTTATACTGCTTGTAATTGACATTTTCAAATCACTCATTATCCTGCTTGTAATTGACATTTTCAAACCACTCATTAGACTGCTTGTAATTGACATTTTCAAATCGCTCATTATACTGCTTGTAATTGACATTTTCAAATCACTCATTATACTGCTTGTAATTGACATTTTCAAACCACTCATTATACTGCTTGTAATTGACATTTTCAAATCACTCATTATACTGCTTGCAATTGACATTTTCAAATCGCTCATTATACTGCTTATAATTGACATTTTCAAATCACTCATTATACTGCTTGTAATTGACATTTTCAAACCACTCATTATACTGCTTGTAATTGACATTTTCAAATCACTCATTATACTGCTTGTAATTGACATTTTCAAACCACTCCTTATACTGCTTGTAATTGACATTTTCAAATCACTCATTATCCTGCTTGTAATTGACATTTTCAAACCACTCATTAGACTGCTTGTAATTGACATTTTCAAATCACTCATTATACGGCTTGTAATTGACATTTTCAAATCACTCATTAGACTGCTTGTAATTGACATTTTCAAATCACTCATTATACTGCTTATAATTGACATTTTCAAATCACTCATTATACTGCTTGTAATTGACATTTTCAAACCACTCATTATACGGCTTGTAATTGACATTTTCAAATCACTCATTATACTGCTTGTAATTGACATTTTCAAATCACTCATTATACGGCTTGTAATTGACATTTTCAAACCACTCATTAGACTGCTTGTAATTGACATTTTCAAATCACTCATTATACTGCTTGTAATTGACATTTTCAAACCACTCCTTATACTGCTTGTAATTGACATTTTCAAATCACTCATTATCCTGCTTGTAATTGACATTTTCAAACCACTCATTAGACTGCTTGTAATTGACATTTTCAAATCGCTCATTATACTGCTTGTAATTGACATTTTCAAATCACTCATTATACTGCTTGTAATTGACATTTTCAAACCACTCATTATACTGCTTGTAATTGACATTTTCAAATCACTCATTATACTGCTTGCAATTGACATTTTCAAATCGCTCATTATACTGCTTATAATTGACATTTTCAAATCACTCATTATACTGCTTGTAATTGACATTTTCAAACCACTCATTAGACTGCTTGTAATTGACATTTTCAAATCACTCATTATACTGCTTGTAATTGACATTTTCAAACCACTCCTTTCCTGCTTGTAATTGACATTTTCAAATCACTCATTATCCTGCTTGTAATTGACATTTTCAAACCACTCATTAGACTGCTTGTAATTGACATTTTCAAATCGCTCATTATACTGCTTGTAATTGACATTTTCAAATCACTCATTATACTGCTTGTAATTGACATTTTCAAACCACTCATTATACTGCTTGTAATTGACATTTTCAAATCACTCATTATACTGCTTGCAATTGACATTTTCAAATCGCTCATTATACTGCTTATAATTGACATTTTCAAATCGCTCATTATACTGCTTGTAATTGACATTTTCAAACCACTCATTATACTGCTTGTAATTGACATTTTCAAACCACTCATTCGACTGCTTTTAATTGACATTTTCAAATCACTCATTATACGGCTTGTAATTGACATTTTCAAATCACTCATTATACGGCTTGTAATTGACATTTTCAAATCACTCATTATACGGCTTGTAATTGACATTTTCAAACCACTCATTAGACTGCTTGTAATTGAAATTTTCAAACCACTCATTATACTGCTTGTAATTGACATTTTCAAACCACTCATTAGACTGCTTGTAATTGATATTTTCAAATCACTCATTATACTGCTTGTAATTGACATTTTCAAATCACTCATTATACGGCTTGTAATTGACATTTTCAAATCACTCATTATACGGCTTGTAATTGACATTTTCAAATCACTCATTATACTGCTTGTAATTGACATTTTCAAATCACTCATTATACGGCTTGTAATTGACATTTTCAAATCGCTCATTATACGGCTTGTAATTGACATTTTCAAATCACTCATTATACGGCTTGTAATTGACATTTTCAAACCACTCATTAGACTGCTTGTAATTGACATTTTCAAATCACTCATTATACTGCTTGTAATTGACATTTTCAAATCACTCATTATACTGCTTGTAATTGACATTTTCAAACCACTCATTATACTGCTTGTAATTGACATTTTCAAATCACTCATTAGACTGCTTGTAATTGACATTTTCAAATCGCTCATTATTCTGCTTGTAATTGACATTTTCAACTCACTCATTATACTGCTTGTAATTGACATTTTCAAATCACTCATTAGACTGCTTGTAATTGACATTTTCAAATCACTCATTATACTGCTTGTAATTGACATTTTCAAATCGCTCATTATTCTGCTTGTAATTGACATTTTCAAACCACTCATTAGACTGCTTGTAATTGACATTTTCAAACCACTCATTAGACTGCTTGTAATTGACATTTTCAAATCACTCATTATACTGCTTGTAATTGACATTTTCAAACCACTCATTAGACTGCTTGTAATTGACATTTTCAAATCACTCATTATTCTGCTTGTAATTGACATTTTCAAACCACTCATTAGACTGCTTGTAATTGACATTTTCAAATCACTCATTATACTGCTTGTAATTGACATTTTCAAACCACTCCTTATACTGCTTGTAATTGACATTTTCAAATCACTCATTATCCTGCTTGTAATTGACATTTTCAAACCACTCATTAGACTGCTTGTAATTGACATTTTCAAATCGCTCATTATACTGCTTGTAATTGACATTTTCAAATCACTCATTATACTGCTTGTAATTGACATTTTCAAACCACTCATTATACTGCTTGTAATTGACATTTTCAAATCACTCATTATACTGCTTGCAATTGACATTTTCAAATCGCTCATTATACTGCTTATAATTGACATTTTCAAATCGCTCATTATACTGCTTGTAATTGACATTTTCAAACCACTCATTATACTGCTTGTAATTGACATTTTCAAACCACTCATTAGACTGCTTTTAATTGACATTTTCAAATCACTCATTATACGGCTTGTAATTGACATTTTCAAATCACTCATTATACGGCTTGGAATTGACATTTTCAAATCACTCATAATACGGCTTGTAATTGACATTTTCAAACCACTCATTAGACTGCTTGTAATTGAAATTTTCAAACCACTCATTATACTGCTTGTAATTGACATTTTCAAACCACTCATTAGACTGCTTGTAATTGACATTTTCAAATCACTCATTATACTGCTTGTAATTGACATTTTCAAATCACTCATTATACGGCTTGTAATTGACATTTTCAAATCACTCATTATATGGCTTGTAATTGACATTTTCAAATCACTCATTATACTGCTTGTAATTGACATTTTCAAATCACTCATTATACGGCTTGTAATTGACATTTTCAAATCGCTCATTATACGGCTTGTAATTGACATTTTCAAATCACTCATTATACGGCTTGTAATTGACATTTTCAAACCACTCATTAGACTGCTTGTAATTGACATTTTCAAATCACTCATTATACTGCTTGTAATTGACATTTTCAAATCACTCATTATACTGCTTGTAATTGACATTTTCAAACCACTCATTATACTGCTTGTAATTGACATTTTCAAATCACTCATTAGACTGCTTGTAATTGACATTTTCAAATTGCTCATTATTCTGCTTGTAATTGACATTTTCAAATCACTCATTATACTGCTTGTAATTGACATTTTCAAATCACTCATTAGACTGCTTGTAATTGACATTTTCAAATCACTCATTATACTGCTTGTAATTGACATTTTCAAATCACTCATTATACTGCTTGTAATTGACATTTTCAAATCACTCATTATACTGCTTGTAATTGATATTTTCAAATCACTCATTATACTGCTTGTAATTGACATTTTCAAATCGCTCATTATTCTGCTTGTAATTGACATTTTCAAACCACTCATTAGACTGCTTGTAATTGACATTATCAAATCACTCATTAGACTGCTTGTAATTGACATTTTCAAATCACTCATTATACTGCTTGTAATTGATATTTTCAAATCACTCATTAGACTGCTTGTAATTGATATTTTCAAATCACTCATTAGACTGCTTGTAATTGACATTTTCAAATCACTCATTATACTGCTTGTCATTGACATTTTCAAATCACTCATTATACTGCTTGTAATTGACATTTTCAAACCACTCATTAGACTGCTTTTAATTGACATTTTCAAATCACTCATTATACGGCTTGTAATTGACATTTTCAAATCACTCATTATACGGCTTGGAATTGACATTTTCAAATCACTCATTATACGGCTTGTAATTGACATTTTCAAACCACTCATTAGACTGCTTGTAATTGAAATTTTCAAACCACTCATTATACTGCTTGTAATTGACATTTTCAAACCACTCATTAGACTGCTTGTAATTGACATTTTCAAATCACTCATTATACTGCTTGTAATTGACATTTTCAAATCACTCATTATACGGCTTGTAATTGACATTTTCAAATCACTCATTATATGGCTTGTAATTGACATTTTCAAATCACTCATTATACTGCTTGTAATTGACATTTTCAAATCACTCATTATACGGCTTGTAATTGACATTTTCAAATCGCTCATTATACGGCTTGTAATTGACATTTTCAAATCACTCATTATACGGCTTGTAATTGACATTTTCAAACCACTCATTAGACTGCTTGTAATTGACATTTTCAAATCACTCATTATACTGCTTGTAATTGACATTTTCAAATCACTCATTATACTGCTTGTAATTGACATTTTCAAACCACTCATTATACTGCTTGTAATTGACATTTTCAAATCACTCATTAGACTGCTTGTAATTGACATTTTCAAATTGCTCATTATTCTGCTTGTAATTGACATTTTCAAATCACTCATTATACTGCTTGTAATTGACATTTTCAAATCACTCATTAGACTGCTTGTAATTGACATTTTCAAATCACTCATTATACTGCTTGTAATTGACATTTTCAAATCACTCATTATACTGCTTGTAATTGACATTTTCAAATCACTCATTATACTGCTTGTAATTGATATTTTCAAATCACTCATTATACTGCTTGTAATTGACATTTTCAAATCGCTCATTATTCTGCTTGTAATTGACATTTTCAAACCACTCATTAGACTGCTTGTAATTGACATTTTCAAATCACTCATTAGACTGCTTGTAATTGACATTTTCAAATCACTCATTATACTGCTTGTAATTGATATTTTCAAATCACTCATTAGACTGCTTGTAATTGATATTTTCAAATCACTCATTAGACTGCTTGTAATTGACATTTTCAAATCACTCATTATACTGCTTGTCATTGACATTTTCAAATCACTCATTATACTGCTTGTAATTGACCTTTTCAAATCGCTCATTATACTGCTTGTAATTGATATTTTCAAATCACTCATTATACGGCTTGTAATTGATATTTTCAAATCACTCATTAGACTGCTTGTAATTGACATTTTCAAATCACTCATTATCCTGCTTGTAATTGACATTTTCAAACCACTCATTAGACTGCTTGTAATTGACATTTTCAAATCACTCATTATCCTGCTTGTAATTGACATTTTCAAACCACTCCTTATACTGCTTGTAATTGACATTTTCAAATCACTCATTATCCTGCTTGTAATTGACATTTTCAAATCACTCATTATACTGCTTGTAATTGACATTTTCAAATCGCTCATTATACTGCTTGTAATTTACATTTTCAAATCACTCATTATACGGCTTGTAATTGACATTTTCAAATCGCTCATTATACTGCTTGTAATTGACATTTTCAAACCACTCATTATACTGCTTGTAATTGACATTTTCAAATCACTCATTATACTGCTTGTAATTGACATTTTCAAACCACTCATTAGACTGCTTGTAATTGACATTTTCAAACCACTCATTAGACTGCTTGTAATTGACATTTTCAAATCACTCATTATACTGCTTGTAATTGACATTTTCAAACCACTCCTTATACTGCTTGTAATTGACATTTTCAAATCACTCATTATCCTGCTTGTAATTGACATTTTCAAACCACTCATTAGACTGCTTGTAATTGACATTTTCAAATCGCTCATTATACTGCTTGTAATTGACATTTTCAAATCACTCATTATACTGCTTGTAATTGACATTTTCAAACCACTCATTATACTGCTTGTAATTGACATTTTCAAATCGTTCATTATACTGCTTGCAATTGACATTTTCAAATCGCTCATTATACTGCTTATAATTGACATTTTCAAATCGCTCATTATACTGCTTGTAATTGACATTTTCAAACCACTCATTATACTGCTTGTAATTGACATTTTCAAACCACTCATTAGACTGCTTTTAATTGACATTTTCAAATCACTCATTATACGGCTTGTAATTGACATTTTCAAATCACTCATTATACGGCTTGTAATTGACATTTTCAAATCACTCATTATACGGCTTGTAATTGACATTTTCAAACCACTCATTAGACTGCTTGTAATTGAAATTTTCAAACCACTCATTATACTGCTTGTAATTGACATTTTCAAACCACTCATTAGACTGCTTGTAATTGACATTTTCAAATCACTCATTATACTGCTTGTAATTGACATTTTCAAATCACTCATTATACGGCTTGTAATTGACATTTTCAAATCACTCATTATACGGCTTGTAATTGACATTTTCAAATCACTCATTATACTGCTTGTAATTGACATTTTCAAATCACTCATTATACGGCTTGTAATTGACATTTTCAAATCGCTCATTATACGGCTTGTAATTGACATTTTCAAATCACTCATTATACGGCTTGTAATTGACATTTTCAAACCACTCATTAGACTGCTTGTAATTGACATTTTCAAATCACTCATTATACTGCTTGTAATTGACATTTTCAAATCACTCATTATACTGCTTGTAATTGACATTTTCAAACCACTCATTATACTGCTTGTAATTGACATTTTCAAATCACTCATTAGACTGCTTGTAATTGACATTTTCAAATCGCTCATTATTCTGCTTGTAATTGACATTTTCAAATCACTCATTATACTGCTTGTAATTGACATTTTCAAATCACTCATTAGACTGCTTGTAATTGACATTTTCAAATCACTCATTATACTGCTTGTAATTGACATTTTCAAATCGCTCATTATTCTGCTTGTAATTGACATTTTCAAACCACTCATTAGACTGCTTGTAATTGACATTTTCAAATCACTCATTAGACTGCTTGTAATTGACATTTTCAAATCACTCATTATACTGCTTGTAATTGACATTTTCAAATCACTCATTATACGGCTTGTAATTGACATTTTCAAAACACTCATTAGACTGCTTGTAATTGACATTTTCAAATCACTCATTATACTGCTTGTAATTGACATTTTCAAACCACTCCTTTTCCTGCTTGTAATTGACATTTTCAAATCACTCATTATCCTGTTGTAATTGACATTTTCAAACCACTCATTAGACTGCTTGTAATTGACATTTTCAAATCACTCATTATCCTGCTTGTAATTGACATTTTCAAACCACTCCTTATACTGCTTGTAATTGACATTTTCAAATCACTCATTATCCTGCTTGGAAGTGACATTTTCAAATCACTCATTATACTGCTTGTAATTGACATTTTCAAATCGCTCATTATACTGCTTGTAATTTACATTTTCAAATCACTCATTATACGGCTTGTAATTGACATTTTCAAATCACTCATTATACTGCTTGTAATTGACATTTTCAAACCACTCATTATACTGCTTGTTATTGACATTTTCAAATCACTCATTATACTGCTTGTAATTGACATTTTCAAACCACTCATTATACTGCTTGTAATTGACATTTTCAAATCACTCAATAGACTGCTTGTAATTGACATTTTCAAATCGCTCATTATTCTGCTTGTAATTGACATTTTCAAATCACTCATTATACTGCTTGTAATTGACATTTTCAAATCACTCATTATACTGCTTGTAATTGACATTTTCAAATCACTCATTATACTGCTTGTAATTGACATTTTCAAATCACTCATTATTCTGCTTGTAATTGACATTTTCAAACCACTCATTAGACTGCTTGTAATTGACATTTTCAAACCACTCATTAGACTGCTTGTAATTGACATTTTCAAATCACTCATTATACTGCTTGTAATTGACATTTTCAACCACTCCTTATACTGCTTGTAATTGACATTTTCAACCACTCCTTATACTGCTTGTAATTGACATTTTCAAATCACTCATTATCCTGCTTGTAATTGACATTTTCAAACCACTCATTAGACTGCTTGTAATTGACATTTTCAAATCGCTCATTATACTGCTTGTAATTGACATTTTCAAACCACTCATTATACTGCTTGTAATTGACATTTTCAAACCACTCATTATACTGTTTGTAATTGACATTTTCAAATCACTCATTATACTGCTTGCAATTGACATTTTCAAATCGCTCATTATACTGCTTATAATTGACATTTTCAAATCGCTCATTATACTGCTTGTAATTGACATTTTCAAACCACTCATTATACTGCTTGTAATTGACATTTTCAAACCACTCATTATACGGCTTTTAATTGACATTTTCAAATCACTCATTATACGGCTTGTAATTGACATTTTCAAATCACTCATTATACGGCTTGTAATTGACATTTTCAAATCACTCATTATACAGCTTGTAATTGAAATTTTCAAACCACTCATTATACTGCTTGTAATTGACATTTTCAAACCACTCATTAGACTGCTTGTAATTGACCTTTTCAAACCACTCATTAGACTGCTTGTAATTGACATTTTCAAATCACTCATTATACTGCTTGTAATTGACATTTTCAAATCACTCATTATACGGCTTGTAATTGACATTTTCAAATCACTCATTATACGGCTTGTAATTGACATTTTCAAATCACTCATTATACTGCTTGTAATTGACATTTTCAAATCACTCATTATACGGCTTGTAATTGACATTTTCAAATCGCTCATTATACGGCTTGTAATTGACATTTTCAAATCACTCATTATACGGCTTGTAATTGACATTTTCAAACCACTCATTAGACTGCTTGTAATTGACATTTTCAAATCACTCATTATACTGCTTGTAATTGACATTTTCAAATCACTCATTATACTGCTTGTAATTGACATTTTCAAACCACTCATTATACTGCTTGTAATTGACATTTTCAAATCACTCATTATACTGCTTGTAATTGACATTTTCAAATCGCTCATTATTCTGCTTGTAATTGACATTTTCAAATCACTCATTATACTGCTTGTAATTGACATTTTCAAATCACTCATGAGACTGCTTGTAATTGACATTTTCAAATCACTCATTATACTGCTTGTAATTGACATTTTCAAATCGCTCATTATTCTGCTTGTAATTGACATTTTCAAACCACTCATTAGACTGCTTGTAATTGACATTTTCAAATCACTCATTAGACTGCTTGTAATTGACATTTTCAAATCACTCATTATACTGCTTGTAATTGACATTTTCAAATCACTCATTATACGCCTTGTAATTGACATTTTCAAACCACTCATTAGACTGCTTGTAATTGACATTTTCAAATCACTCATTATACTGCTTGTAATTGACATTTTCAAACCACTCCTTATACTGCTTGTAATTGACATTTTCAAATCACTCATTATCCTGCTTGTAATTGACATTTTCAAACCACTCATTAGACTGCTTGTAATTGACATTTTCAAATCACTCATTATCCTGCTTGTAATTGACATTTTCAAACCACACCTTATACTGCTTGTAATTGACATTTTCAAATCACTCATTATCCTGCTTGTAATTGACATTTTCAAATCACTCATTATACTGCTTGTAATTGACATTTTCAAATCGCTCATTATACTGCTTGTAATTTACATTTTCAAATCACTCATTGTACGGCTTGTAATTGACATTTTCAAATCGCTCATTATACTGCTTGTAATTGACATTTTCAAACCACTCATTATACTGCTTGTAATTGACATTTTCAAATCACTCATTATACTGCTTGTAATTGACATTTTCAAACCACTCATTATACTGCTTGTTATTGACATTTTCAAATCACTCATTATACTGCTTGTAATTGACATTTTCAAACCACTCATTATACTGCTTGTAATTGACATTTCAAATCGCTCATTATACTGCTTGTAATTGACATTTTCTAACCACTCATTATACTGCTTGTAATTGACATTTTCAAATCACTTATTATACTGCTTGTAATTGACATTTTCAAATCACTCATTAGACTGCTTGTAATTGACATTTTCAAATCCCTCATTATACTGCTTGTAATTGACATAGTCAAACCACTCATTATACTGCTTGTAATTGACATTTTCAAACCACTCATTATACTGCTTGTAATTGACATTTTCAAATCACTCATTATACTGCTTGTAATTGACATTTTCAAATCACTCATTATACTGCTTGTAATTGACATTTTCAAATCACTCATTATACTGCTTGTAATTGACATTTTCAAATCACTCCATACTGCTTGTAATTGACATTTTCAAATCACTCATTATACTGCTTGTAATTGACATTTTCAAATCACTCATTATACGGCTTGTAATTGACATTTTCAAATCGCTCATTATACGGCTTGTAATTGACATTTTCAAATCACTCATTATACGGCTTCTAATTGAAATTTTCAAATCGCTCATTATACTGCTTGTAATTGACATTTTCAAATCACTCATTATACTGCTTGTAATTGACATTTTCAAATCGCTCATTATACTGCTTGTAATTGACATTTTCAAATCACTCCATACTGCTTGTAATTGACATTTTCAAATCACTCATTATACTGCTTGTAATTGACATTTTCAAATCACTCATTATACGGCTTGTAATTGACATTTTCAAATCGCTCATTATACGGCTTGTAATTGACATTTTCAAATCACTCATTATACGGCTTCTAATTGAAATTTTCAAATCGCTCATTATACTGCTTGTAATTGACATTTTCAAATCACTCATTATACTGCTTGTAATTGACATTTTCAAATCGCTCATTATACGGCTTGTAATTGACATTTTCAAACCACTCATTATACTGCTTGTAATTGACATTTTCAAATCACTCATTATACTGCTTGTAATTGACATATTCAAACCACTCATTATACTGCTTGTAATTGACATTTTCAAATCACTCATTATAATGCTTGTAATTGACATTTTCAAATCACTCATTATACTGCTTGTAATTGACATTTTCAAATCACTCCATACTGCTTGTAATTGACATTTTCAAATCACTCATTATACTGCTCGTCATTGACATTTTCAAATCCCTCATTATACTGCTCGTCATTGACATTTTCAAATCACTCATTATACTGCTCGTCATTGACATTTTCAAATCACTCATTATACTGCTTGTAATTGACATTTTCAAATCACTCATTATACTGCTCGTCATTGACATTTTCAAATCACTCATTATACTGCTTGTAATTGACATTTTCAAATCACTCATTATACTGCTTGTAATTGACATTTTCAAATCACTCATTATACTGCTTGTAATTGACCTTTTCAAATCGCTCATTATACTGCTTGTAATTGACCTTTTCAAATCACTCATTATACTGCTTGTAATTGACCTTTTAAAATCGCTCATTATACTGCTTGCAATTGACATTTTCAAATCACTCATTAGACTGCTTGTAATTGATATTTTCAAATCACTCATTATACTGCTTGTAATTGACCTTTTCAAATCGCTCATTATACTGCTTGTCATTGACATTTTCAAATCACTCATTATACTGCTTGCAATTGACATTTTCAAATCACTCATTAGACTGCTTGTAATTGACATTTTCAAATCACTCATTATACTGCTTGTAATTGACATTTTCAAATCACTCATTAGACTGCTTGTAATTGACCTTTTCAAATCGCTCATTATACTGCTTGTAATTGACATTTTCAAACCACTCATTATACTGCTTGTAATTGACATTTTCAAACCACTCATTATACGGCTTGTAATTGACATTTTCAAATCGCTCATTATACTACTTGTAATTGACATTTTCAAATCACTCATTAGACTGCTTGTAATTGACATTTTCAAATCGCTCATTATATTGCTTGTCATTGACATTTTCAAATCACCCATTATACTGCTTGCAATTGACATTTTCAAATCACTCATTATACTGCTTGTAATTGACATTTTCAAATCACTTATTATACTGCTTGTAATTGACATTTTCAAATCACTCATTAGACTGCTTGTAATTGACATTTTCAAATCCCTCATTATACTGCTTGTAATTGACATAGTCAAACCACTCATTATACTGCTTGTAATTGACATTTTCAAACCACTCATTATACTGCTTGTAATTGACATTTTCAAATCACTCATTATACTGCTTGTAATTGACATTTTCAAATCACTCATTATACTGCTTGTAATTGACATTTTCAAATCACTCATTATACTGCTTGTAATTGACATTTTCAAATCACTCCATACTGCTTGTAATTGACATTTTCAAATCACTCATTATACTGCTTGTAATTGACATTTTCAAATCACTCATTATACGGCTTGTAATTGACATTTTCAAATCGCTCATTATACGGCTTGTAATTGACATTTTCAAATCACTCATTATACGGCTTCTAATTGAAATTTTCAAATCGCTCATTATACTGCTTGTAATTGACATTTTCAAATCACTCATTATACTGCTTGTAATTGACATTTTCAAACCACTCATTATACTGCTTGTTATTGACATTTTCAAATCACTCATTATACTGCTTGTAATTGACATTTTCAAACCACTCATTATACTGCTTGTAATTGACATTTCAAATCGCTCATTATACTGCTTGTAATTGACATTTTCTAACCACTCATTATACTGCTTGTAATTGACATTTTCAAATCACTTATTATACTGCTTGTAATTGACATTTTCAAATCACTCATTAGACTGCTTGTAATTGACATTTTCAAATCCCTCATTATACTGCTTGTAATTGACATAGTCAAACCACTCATTATACTGCTTGTAATTGACATTTTCAAACCACTCATTATACTGCTTGTAATTGACATTTTCAAATCACTCATTATACTGCTTGTAATTGACATTTTCAAATCACTCATTATACTGCTTGTAATTGACATTTTCAAATCACTCATTATACTGCTTGTAATTGACATTTTCAAATCACTCCATACTGCTTGTAATTGACATTTTCAAATCACTCATTATACTGCTTGTAATTGACATTTTCAAATCACTCATTATACGGCTTGTAATTGACATTTTCAAATCGCTCATTATACGGCTTGTAATTGACATTTTCAAATCACTCATTATACGGCTTCTAATTGAAATTTTCAAATCGCTCATTATACTGCTTGTAATTGACATTTTCAAATCACTCATTATACTGCTTGTAATTGACATTTTCAAATCGCTCATTATACTGCTTGTAATTGACATTTTCAAATCACTCCATACTGCTTGTAATTGACATTTTCAAATCACTCATTATACTGCTTGTAATTGACATTTTCAAATCACTCATTATACGGCTTGTAATTGACATTTTCAAATCGCTCATTATACGGCTTGTAATTGACATTTTCAAATCACTCATTATACGGCTTCTAATTGAAATTTTCAAATCGCTCATTATACTGCTTGTAATTGACATTTTCAAATCACTCATTATACTGCTTGTAATTGACATTTTCAAATCGCTCATTATACGGCTTGTAATTGACATTTTCAAACCACTCATTATACTGCTTGTAATTGACATTTTCAAATCACTCATTATACTGCTTGTAATTGACATATTCAAACCACTCATTATACTGCTTGTAATTGACATTTTCAAATCACTCATTATAATGCTTGTAATTGACATTTTCAAATCACTCATTATACTGCTTGTAATTGACATTTTCAAATCACTCCATACTGCTTGTAATTGACATTTTCAAATCACTCATTATACTGCTCGTCATTGACATTTTCAAATCCCTCATTATACTGCTCGTCATTGACATTTTCAAATCACTCATTATACTGCTCGTCATTGACATTTTCAAATCACTCATTATACTGCTCGTCATTGACATTTTCAAATCACTCATTATACTGCTTGTAATTGACATTTTCAAATCACTCATTATACTGCTTGTAATTGACATTTTCAAATCACTCATTATACTGCTTGTAATTGACCTTTTCAAATCGCTCATTATACTGCTTGTAATTGACCTTTTCAAATCACTCATTATACTGCTTGTAATTGACCTTTTAAAATCGCTCATTATACTGCTTGCAATTGACATTTTCAAATCACTCATTAGACTGCTTGTAATTGATATTTTCAAATCACTCATTATACTGCTTGTAATTGACCTTTTCAAATCGCTCATTATACTGCTTGTCATTGACATTTTCAAATCACTCATTATACTGCTTGCAATTGACATTTTCAAATCACTCATTAGACTGCTTGTAATTGACATTTTCAAATCACTCATTATACTGCTTGTAATTGACATTTTCAAATCACTCATTAGACTGCTTGTAATTGACCTTTTCAAATCGCTCATTATACTGCTTGTAATTGACATTTTCAAACCACTCATTATACTGCTTGTAATTGACATTTTCAAACCACTCATTATACGGCTTGTAATTGACATTTTCAAATCGCTCATTATACTACTTGTAATTGACATTTTCAAATCACTCATTAGACTGCTTGTAATTGACATTTTCAAATCGCTCATTATATTGCTTGTCATTGACATTTTCAAATCACTCATTATACTGCTTGCAATTGACATTTTCAAATCACTCATTATACTGCTTGTAATTGACATTTTCAAATCACTTATTATACTGCTTGTAATTGACATTTTCAAATCACTCATTAGACTGCTTGTAATTGACATTTTCAAATCCCTCATTATACTGCTTGTAATTGACATAGTCAAACCACTCATTATACTGCTTGTAATTGACATTTTCAAACCACTCATTATACTGCTTGTAATTGACATTTTCAAATCACTCATTATACTGCTTGTAATTGACATTTTCAAATCACTCATTATACTGCTTGTAATTGACATTTTCAAATCACTCATTATACTGCTTGTAATTGACATTTTCAAATCACTCCATACTGCTTGTAATTGACATTTTCAAATCACTCATTATACTGCTTGTAATTGACATTTTCAAATCACTCATTATACGGCTTGTAATTGACATTTTCAAATCGCTCATTATACGGCTTGTAATTGACATTTTCAAATCACTCATTATACGGCTTCTAATTGAAATTTTCAAATCGCTCATTATACTGCTTGTAATTGACATTTTCAAATCACTCATTATACTGCTTGTAATTGACATTTTCAAATCGCTCATTATACTGCTTGTAATTGACATTTTCAAATCACTCCATACTGCTTGTAATTGACATTTTCAAATCACTCATTATACTGCTTGTAATTGACATTTTCAAATCACTCATTATACGGCTTGTAATTGACATTTTCAAATCGCTCATTATACGGCTTGTAATTGACATTTTCAAATCACTCATTATACGGCTTCTAATTGAAATTTTCAAATCACTCATTATACTGCTTGTAATTGACATTTTCAAATCACTCATTATACTGCTTGTAATTGACATTTTCAAATCGCTCATTATACGGCTTGTAATTGACATTTTCAAACCACTCATTATACTGCTTGTAATTGACATTTTCAAATCACTCATTATACTGCTTGTAATTGACATATTCAAACCACTCATTATACTGCTTGTAATTGACATTTTCAAATCACTCATTATAATGCTTGTAATTGACATTTTCAAATCACTCATTATACTGCTTGTAATTGACATTTTCAAATCACTCCATACTGCTTGTAATTGACATTTTCAAATCACTCATTATACTGCTCGTCATTGACATTTTCAAATCCCTCATTATACTGCTCGTCATTGACATTTTCAAATCACTCATTATACTGCTCGTCATTGACATTTTCAAATCACTCATTATACTGCTCGTCATTGACATTTTCAAATCACTCATTATACTGCTTGTAATTGACATTTTCAAATCACTCATTATACTGCTTGTAATTGACATTTTCAAATCACTCATTATACTGCTTGTAATTGACCTTTTCAAATCGCTCATTATACTGCTTGTAATTGACCTTTTCAAATCACTCATTATACTGCTTGTAATTGACCTTTTAAAATCGCTCATTATACTGCTTGCAATTGACATTTTCAAATCACTCATTAGACTGCTTGTAATTGATATTTTCAAATCACTCATTATACTGCTTGTAATTGACCTTTTCACATCGCTCATTATACTGCTTGTCATTGACATTTTCAAATCACTCATTATACTGCTTGCAATTGACATTTTCAAATCACTCATTAGACTGCTTGTAATTGACATTTTCAAATCACTCATTATACTGCTTGTAATTGACATTTTCAAATCACTCATTAGACTGCTTGTAATTGACCTTTTCAAATCGCTCATTATACTGCTTGTAATTGACATTTTCAAACCACTCATTATACTGCTTGTAATTGACATTTTCAAACCACTCATTATACGGCTTGTAATTGACATTTTCAAATCCCTCATTATACTACTTGTAATTGACATTTTCAAATCACTCATTAGACTGCTTGTAATTGACATTTTCAAATCGCTCATTATATTGCTTGTCATTGACATTTTCAAATCACTCATTATACTGCTTGCAATTGACATTTTCAAATCACTCATTAGACTGCTTGTAATTGACATTTTCAAATCACTCATTATACTGCTTGTAATTGACATTTTCAAATCACTCATTAGACTGCTTGTAATTGACCTTTTCAAATCGCTCATTATACTGCTTGTAATTGACATTTTCAAACCACTCATTATACTGCTTGTAATTGACCTTTTCAAATCGCTCATTATACTGCTTGTAATTGACATTTTCAAATCACTCATTATACTGCTTGTAATTGACATTTTCAAACCACTCATTATACTGCTTATAAATGACATTTTCAAACCTCTCATTATACTGCTTGTCATTGA
The DNA here is from genome assembly GCF_964187855.1 of Myxine glutinosa. NCBI lineage: Eukaryota > Metazoa > Chordata > Myxini > Myxiniformes > Myxinidae > Myxine > Myxine glutinosa. Next base: position 172,154,414 of record NC_136262.1, read on the forward strand.
CATTTTCAAATCACTCATTATACTGCTTGTCATTGACATTTTCAAATCACTCATTATACTGCTTGTAATTGACATTTTCAAACCACTCATTATCCTGCTTGTAATTGACATTTTCAAACCTCTCATTATACTGCTTGTAATTGACATTTTCAAACCACTCATTATACTGCGAATAATTGACATTTTCAAATCACTCATAATACTGCTTGTAATTGACATTTTCAAATCACTCATTATACGGCTTGTAATTGACATTTTCAAATCACTCATTATACGGCTTGTAATTGACATTTTCAAATCGCTCATTATACTGCTTGTAATTGACATTTTCAAATCACTCATTATACTGCTTGTAATTGACATTTTCAAACCACTCATTAGACTGCTTGTAATTGACATTTTCAAATCACTCATTATACTGCTTGTAATTGACATTTTCAAACCACTCCTTATACTGCTTGTAATTGACATTTTCAAATCACTCATTATCCTGCTTGTAATTGACATTTTCAAACCACTCATTAGACTGCTTGTAATTGACATTTTCAAATCACTCATTATCCTGCTTGTAATTGACATTTTCAAACCACTCCTTATACTGCTTGTAATTGACATTTTCAAATCACTCATTATCCTGCTTGTAATTGACATTTTCAAATCACTCATTATACTGCTTGTAATTGACATTTTCAAATCGCTCATTATACTGCTTGTAATTTACATTTTCAAATCACTCATTGTACGGCTTGTAATTGACATTTTCAAATCGCTCATTATACTGCTTGTAATTGACATTTTCAAACCACTCATTATACTGCTTGTAATTGACATTTTCAAATCACTCATTATACTGCTTGTAATTGACATTTTCAAACCACTCATTATACTGCTTGTTATTGACATTTTCAAATCACTCATTATACTGCTTGTAATTGACATTTTCAAACCACTCATTATACTGCTTGTAATTGACATTTCAAATCGCTCATTATACTGCTTGTAATTGACATTTTCTAACCACTCATTATACTGCTTGTAATTGACATTTTCAAATCACTCATTATACTGCTTGTAATTGACATTTTCAAATCACTCATTATACTGCTTGTAATTGACATTTTCAAATCACTCATTATACTGCTTGTAATTGACATTTTCAAATCACTCCATACTGCTTGTAATTGACATTTTCAAATCACTCATTATACTGCTTGTAATTGACATTTTCAAATCACTCATTATACGGCTTGTAATTGACATTTTCAAATCGCTCATTATACGGCTTGTAATTGACATTTTCAAATCACTCATTATACGGCTTCTAATTGAAATTTTCAAATCGCTCATTATACTGCTTGTAATTGACATTTTCAAATCACTCATTATACTGCTTGTAATTGACATTTTCAAATCGCTCATTATACTGCTTGTAATTGACCTTTTAAAATCGCTCATTATACTGCTTGCAATTGACATTTTCAAATCACTCATTAGACTGCTTGTAATTGATATTTTCAAATCACTCATTATACTGCTTGTAATTGACCTTTTCACATCGCTCATTATACTGCTTGTCATTGACATTTTCAAATCACTCATTATACTGCTTGCAATTGACATTTTCAAATCACTCATTAGACTGCTTGTAATTGACATTTTCAAATCACTCATTATACTGCTTGTAATTGACATTTTCAAATCACTCATTAGACTGCTTGTAATTGACCTTTTCAAATCGCTCATTATACTGCTTGTAATTGACATTTTCAAACCACTCATTATACTGCTTGTAATTGACATTTTCAAACCACTCATTATACGGCTTGTAATTGACATTTTCAAATCGCTCATTATACTACTTGTAATTGACATTTTCAAATCACTCATTAGACTGCTTGTAATTGACATTTTCAAATCGCTCATTATATTGCTTGTCATTGACATTTTCAAATCACTCATTATACTGCTTGCAATTGACATTTTCAAATCACTCATTAGACTGCTTGTAATTGACATTTTCAAATCACTCATTATACTGCTTGTAATTGACATTTTCAAATCACTCATTAGACTGCTTGTAATTGACCTTTTCAAATTGCTCATTATACTGCTTGTAATTGACATTTTCAAACCACTCATTATACTGCTTGTAATTGACCTTTTCAAATCGCTCATTATACTGCTTGTAATTGACATTTTCAAATCACTCATTATACTGCTTGTAATTGACATTTTCAAACCACTCATTATACTGCTTATAAATGACATTTTCAAACCTCTCATTATACTGCTTGTCATTGACATTTTCAAATCACTCATTATACTGCTTGTCATTGACATTTTCAAATCACTCATTATACTGCTTGTAATTGACATTTTCAAACCACTCATTATCCTGCTTGTAATTGACATTTTCAAACCTCTCATTATACTGCTTGTAATTGACATTTTCAAACCACTCATTATACTGCGAATAATTGACATTTTCAAATCACTCATAATACTGCTTGTAATTGACATTTTCAAATCACTCATTATACGGCTTGTAATTGACATTTTCAAATCACTCATTATACGGCTTGTAATTGACATTTTCAAATCGCTCATTATACTGCTTGTAATTGACATTTTCAAATCACTCATTATACTGCTTGTAATTGACATTTTCAAACCACTCATTAGACTGCTTGTAATTGACATTTTCAAATCACTCATTATACTGCTTGTAATTGACATTTTCAAACCACTCCTTATACTGCTTGTAATTGACATTTTCAAATCACTCATTATCCTGCTTGTAATTGACATTTTCAAACCACTCATTAGACTGCTTGTAATTGACATTTTCAAATCACTCATTATCCTGCTTGTAATTGACATTTTCAAACCACTCCTTATACTGCTTGTAATTGACATTTTCAAATCACTCATTATCCTGCTTGTAATTGACATTTTCAAATCACTCATTATACTGCTTGTAATTGACATTTTCAAATCGCTCATTATACTGCTTGTAATTTACATTTTCAAATCACTCATTGTACGGCTTGTAATTGACATTTTCAAATCGCTCATTATACTGCTTGTAATTGACATTTTCAAACCACTCATTATACTGCTTGTAATTGACATTTTCAAATCACTCATTATACTGCTTGTAATTGACATTTTCAAACCACTCATTATACTGCTTGTTATTGACATTTTCAAATCACTCATTATACTGCTTGTAATTGACATTTTCAAACCACTCATTATACTGCTTGTAATTGACATTTCAAATCGCTCATTATACTGCTTGTAATTGACATTTTCTAACCACTCATTATACTGCTTGTAATTGACATTTTCAAATCACTTATTATACTGCTTGTAATTGACATTTTCAAATCACTCATTAGACTGCTTGTAATTGACATTTTCAAATCCCTCATTATACTGCTTGTAATTGACATAGTCAAACCACTCATTATACTGCTTGTAATTGACATTTTCAAACCACTCATTATACTGCTTGTAATTGACATTTTCAAATCACTCATTATACTGCTTGTAATTGACATTTTCAAATCACTCATTATACTGCTTGTAATTGACATTTTCAAATCACTCATTATACTGCTTGTAATTGACATTTTCAAATCACTCCATACTGCTTGTAATTGACATTTTCAAATCACTCATTATACTGCTTGTAATTGACATTTTCAAATCACTCATTATACGGCTTGTAATTGACATTTTCAAATCGCTCATTATACGGCTTGTAATTGACATTTTCAAATCACTCATTATACGGCTTCTAATTGAAATTTTCAAATCGCTCATTATACTGCTTGTAATTGACATTTTCAAATCACTCATTATACTGCTTGTAATTGACATTTTCAAATCGCTCATTATACGGCTTGTAATTGACATTTTCAAACCACTCATTATACGGCTTCTAATTGAAATTTTCAAATCGCTCATTATACTGCTTGTAATTGACATTTTCAAATCACTCATTATACTGCTTGTAATTGACATTTTCAAATCGCTCATTATACGGCTTGTAATTGACATTTTCAAACCACTCATTATACTGCTTGTAATTGACATTTTCAAATCACTCATTATACTGCTTGTAATTGACATATTCAAACCACTCATTATACTGCTTGTAATTGACATTTTCAAATCACTCATTATAATGCTTGTAATTGACATTTTCAAATCACTCATTATACTGCTTGTAATTGACATTTTCAAATCACTCCATACTGCTTGTAATTGACATTTTCAAATCACTCATTATACTGCTCGTCATTGACATTTTCAAATCCCTCATTATACTGCTCGTCATTGACATTTTCAAATCACTCATTATACTGCTCGTCATTGACATTTTCAAATCACTCATTATACTGCTCGTCATTGACATTTTCAAATCACTCATTATACTGCTTGTAATTGACATTTTCAAATCACTCATTATACTGCTTGTAATTGACATTTTCAAATCACTCATTATACTGCTTGTAATTGACCTTTTCAAATCGCTCATTATACTGCTTGTAATTGACCTTTTCAAATCACTCATTATACTGCTTGTAATTGACCTTTTAAAATCGCTCATTATACTGCTTGCAATTGACATTTTCAAATCACTCATTAGACTGCTTGTAATTGATATTTTCAAATCACTCATTATACTGCTTGTAATTGACCTTTTCAAATCGCTCATTATACTGCTTGTCATTGACATTTTCAAATCACTCATTATACTGCTTGCAATTGACATTTTCAAATCACTCATTAGACTGCTTGTAATTGACATTTTCAAATCACTCATTATACTGCTTGTAATTGACATTTTCAAATCACTCATTAGACTGCTTGTAATTGACCTTTTCAAATCGCTCATTATACTGCTTGTAATTGACATTTTCAAACCACTCATTATACTGCTTGTAATTGACATTTTCAAACCACTCATTATACGGCTTGTAATTGACATTTTCAAATCGCTCATTATACTACTTGTAATTGACATTTTCAAATCACTCATTAGACTGCTTGTAATTGACATTTTCAAATCGCTCATTATATTGCTTGTCATTGACATTTTCAAATCACTCATTATACTGCTTGCAATTGACATTTTCAAATCACTCATTAGACTGCTTGTAATTGACATTTTCAAATCACTCATTATACTGCTTGTAATTGACATTTTCAAATCACTCATTAGACTGCTTGTAATTGACCTTTTCAAATCGCTCATTATACTGCTTGTAATTGACATTTTCAAACCACTCATTATACTGCTTGTAATTGACCTTTTCAAATCGCTCATTATACTGCTTGTAATTGACATTTTCAAATCACTCATTATACTGCTTGTAATTGACATTTTCAAACCACTCATTATACTGCTTATAAATGACATTTTCAAACCTCTCATTATACTGCTTGTCATTGACATTTTCAAATCACTCATTATACTGCTTGTCATTGACATTTTCAAATCACTCATTATACTGCTTGTAATTGACATTTTCAAACCACTCATTATCCTGCTTGTAATTGACATTTTCAAACCTCTCATTATACTGCTTGTAATTGACATTTTCAAACCACTCATTATACTGCTTATAATTGACATTTTCAAATCACTCATAATACTGCTTGTAATTGACATTTTCAAATCACTCATTATACGGCTTGTAATTGACATTTTCAAATCACTCATTATACGGCTTGTAATTGACATTTTCAAATCGCTCATTATACTGCTTGTAATTGACATTTTCAAATCACTCATTATACTGCTTGTAATTGACATTTTCAAATCACTCCATACTGCTTGTAATTGACATTTTCAAATCACTCATTATACTGCTCGTCATTGACATTTTCAAATCCCTCATTATACTGCTCGTCATTGACATTTTCAAATCACTCATTATACTGCTCGTCATTGACATTTTCAAATCACTCATTATACTGCTCGTCATTGACATTTTCAAATCACTCATTATACTGCTTGTAATTGACATTTTCAAATCACTCATTATACTGCTTGTAATTGACATTTTCAAATCACTCATTATACTGCTTGTAATTGACCTTTTCAAATCGCTCATTATACTGCTTGTAATTGACCTTTTCAAATCACTCATTATACTGCTTGTAATTGACCTTTTAAAATCGCTCATTATACTGCTTGCAATTGACATTTTCAAATCACTCATTAGACTGCTTGTAATTGATATTTTCAAATCACTCATTATACTGCTTGTAATTGACCTTTTCAAATCGCTCATTATACTGCTTGTCATTGACATTTTCAAATCACTCATTATACTGCTTGCAATTGACATTTTCAAATCACTCATTAGACTGCTTGTAATTGACATTTTCAAATCACTCATTATACTGCTTGTAATTGACATTTTCAAATCACTCATTAGACTGCTTGTAATTGACCTTTTCAAATCGCTCATTATACTGCTTGTAATTGACATTTTCAAACCACTCATTATACTGCTTGTAATTGACATTTTCAAACCACTCATTATACGGCTTGTAATTGACATTTTCAAATCGCTCATTATACTACTTGTAATTGACATTTTCAAATCACTCATTAGACTGCTTGTAATTGACATTTTCAAATCGCTCATTATATTGCTTGTCATTGACATTTTCAAATCACTCATTATACTGCTTGCAATTGACATTTTCAAATCACTCATTAGACTGCTTGTAATTGACATTTTCAAATCACTCATTATACTGCTTGTAATTGACATTTTCAAATCACTCATTAGACTGCTTGTAATTGACCTTTTCAAATCGCTCATTATACTGCTTGTAATTGACATTTTCAAACCACTCATTATACTGCTTGTAATTGACCTTTTCAAATCGCTCATTATACTGCTTGTAATTGACATTTTCAAATCACTCATTATACTGCTTGTAATTGACATTTTCAAACCACTCATTATACTGCTTATAAATGACATTTTCAAACCTCTCATTATACTGCTTGTCATTGACATTTTCAAATCACTCATTATACTGCTTGTCATTGACATTTTCAAATCACTCATTATACTGCTTGTAATTGACATTTTCAAACCACTCATTATCCTGCTTGTAATTGACATTTTCAAACCTCTCATTATACTGCTTGTAATTGACATTTTCAAACCACTCATTATACTGCTTATAATTGACATTTTCAAATCACTCATAATACTGCTTGTAATTGACATTTTCAAATCACTCATTATACGGCTTGTAATTGACATTTTCAAATCACTCATTATACGGCTTGTAATTGACATTTTCAAATCGCTCATTATACTGCTTGTAATTGACATTTTCAAATCACTCATTATACTGCTTGTAATTGACATTTTCAAATCACTCATTATACAGCTTGTAATTGACATTTTCAAACCTCTCATTATACTGCTTGTAATTGACATTTTCAAACCACTCATTATACTGCTTATAATTGACATTTTCAAATCACTCATAATACTGCTTGTAATTGACATTTTCAAATCACTCATTATACTGCTTGTAATTGACATTTTCAAATCACTCATTATACAGCTTGTAATTGACATTTTCAAACCTCTCATTATACTGCTTGTAATTGACATTTTCAAACCACTCATTATACTGCTTATAATTGACATTTTCAAATCACTCATAATACTGCTTGTAATTGACATTTTCAAATCACTCATTATACGGCTTGTAATTGACATTTTCAAATCACTCATTATACGGCTTGTAATTGACATTTTCAAACCACTCATTATCCTGCTTGTAATTGACATTTTCAAACCTCTCATTATACTGCTTGTAATTGACATTTTCAAACCACTCATTATACTGCTTATAATTGACATTTTCAAATCACTCATAATACTGCTTGTAATTGACATTTTCAAATCACTCATTATACGGCTTGTAATTGACATTTTCAAATCACTCATTATACGGCTTGTAATTGACATTTTCAAATCGCTCATTATACTGCTTGTAATTGACATTTTCAAATCACTCATTATACTGCTTGTAATTGACATTTTCAAATCACTCATTATACAGCTTGTAATTGACATTTTCAAACCTCTCATTATACTGCTTGTAATTGACATTTTCAAACCACTCATTATACTGCTTATAATTGACATTTTCAAATCACTCATAATACTGCTTGTAATTGACATTTTCAAATCACTCATTATACTGCTTGTAATTGACATTTTCAAATCACTCATTATACAGCTTGTAATTGACATTTTCAAACCTCTCATTATACTGCTTGTAATTGACATTTTCAAACCACTCATTATACTGCTTATAATTGACATTTTCAAATCACTCATAATACTGCTTGTAATTGACATTTTCAAATCACTCATTATACGGCTTGTAATTGACATTTTCAAATCACTCATTATACGGCTTGTAATTGACATTTTCAAATCGCTCATTATACTGCTTGTAATTGACATTTTCAAATCACTCATTATACTGCTTGTAATTGACATTTTCAAATCACTCATTATACAGCTTGTAATTGACATTTTCAAACCACTCATTATACTGCTTGTAATTGACATTTTCAAACCACTCATTATACTGCTTATAATTGACATTTTCAAATCACTCATAATACTGCTTGTAATTGACATTTTCAAATCACTCATTATACGGCTTGTAATTGACATTTTCAAATCACTCATTATACGGCTTGTAATTGACATTTTCAAATCGCTCATTATACTGCTTGTAATTGACATTTTCAAATCGCTCATTATACTGCTTGTCATTGACATTTTCAAATCACTCATTATACTGCTTGTAATTGACATTTTCAAATCACTCATTATACTGCTTGTAATTGACATTTTCAAACCACTCATTATCCTGCTTGTAATTGACATTTTCAAATCGCTCATTATACGGCTTGTAATTGACATTTTCAAATCACTCATTATACGGCTTGTAATTGACATTTTCAAACCACTCATTATACTGCTTGTAATTGACATTTTCAAATCGCTCATTATACAGCTTGTAATTGACATTTTCAAATCACTCATTATACTGCTTGTAATTGACATTTTCAAATCGCTCATTATACTGCTTGTAATTGACTTTTTTTTTTTTTTGTGGATACAAGATCGAGGCTCGTGAAAGAGCGAACATTAATCACACAGAAAGACAAACAGACACACAAAACAAATAACATCGGGAGTGGTAGACAAGATGGGGAGAGAGGGGGAAGGACACAAACACAACATTTGAGAGCAGGGACCGAGAGACATGGAGACATCGAGAGAACTGTGGGAGGGAGAGGGCTTTGGGGAGGAGGCATGGGAAGGGGGGGGGGGGGGGAGAGGTATAAAACATATGGACACTGCCAAGACTTCCAGGAAAGAAGTTGGAATTTCAAACAAGGTGGATCTGGGGTGAATTAGTGGGGGTAGAAAAGATCAAGGTTTTGGATGGGGGAAGATAAGAGATGGTGGTGAACAGCTGTTTTGAAGAACTGGAGGGAGGAGTGTGATTGAAGTGAGTGTGGGAGTTTGTTCCAGAGGCGGGAGAAAAGAGGAATGAAAGAGTGAAGGTGAGCAGAGAGCCGAGATTTCGGCAGTTTAACCATCAGAGGGTGGCTGGCAGATCTTGTGCGACCTGTAGGAATATTTGGGGGACAGAGCACAGAGAGAGCTGGGGGAGCAAGGCCGGAGAGGAGTCGGTAGAAGACAGAAAGACCACCTACCTGCCTGTGGTGAGTGAGTGAAAGGCCCTCAGAGATAGCTTCATCGCGGGAGATTCCAATGATTCTGAAAGCTTTGGATTCAACAGCGTGAAGCCGAGCCAGGTGTGAGGCAGGAGCACCAGCCCATAGGGGAGAACAGTATTCCATTGAGCTGCGGCTGAAACCCTTGTATGTGGTGAGGAGCTCAGGTGTGCCTAGGAAGGACTTCGCACGACGGAGGATGCCCAGTCGGCGACTGGCTTTGGAGGTCAGCTTGGAAATGTGGTTTTCCCAAGAAAGATCATGACAGATGGTGAGACCCAAAAGCTTGAGCGACTGAACTTCTTGGAGAGGATTGTTGAGAAAGTAGATGGGTAGACGACATTATACGTAGACCACATCTCATTAGTTGAGAAAGTAGACGACATTTTCAAATCGCTCATTATACAGCTTGTAATTGACATTTTCAAACCACTCATTATACTGCTTGTAATTGACATTTTCAAACCACTCATTATACTGCTTGTAATTGACATTTTCAAATCACTCATTATACTGCTTGTAATTGACATTTTCAAATCACTCATTATACTGCTTGTAATTGAAATTTTCAAACCACTCATTATACTGCTTGTAATTGACATTTTCAAATCACTCATTATACTGCTTGTAATTGACATTTTCAAATCACTCATTAGACTGCTTGTAATTGACATTTTCAAATCACTCATTATACTGCTTGTAATTGACATTTCCAAATCACTCATTAGACTGCTTGTCATTGACATTTCCAAATCACTCATTAGACTGCTTGTCATTGACATTTTCAAATCACTCATTATACTGCTTGTAATTGAAATTTTCAAACCACTCATTATACTGCTTGTAATTGACATTTTCAAATCACTCATTATACTGCTTGTAATTGACATTTCCAAATCACTCATTAGACTGCTTGTCATTGACATTTTCAAATCACTCATTATACTGCTTGTAATTGACATTTTCAAATCACTCATTATACTGCTTGTCATTGACATTTTCAAATCGCTCATTATACTGCTTGTAATTGACATTTTCAAATCACTCATTATACTGCTTGTAATTGACATTTTCAAATCACTCATTATACTGCTTGTAATTGACATTTTCAAATCACTCATTATACTGCTTGTAATTGACATTTTCAAATCACTCCATACTGCTTGTAATTGACATTTTCAAATCACTCATTATACTGCTTGTAATTGACATTTTCAAATCACTCATTATACGGCTTGTAATTGACATTTTCAAATCGCTCATTATACGGCTTGTAATTGACATTTTCAAATCACTCATTATACGGCTTCTAATTGAAATTTTCAAATCGCTCATTATACTGCTTGTAATTGACATTTTCAAATCACTCATTATACTGCTTGTAATTGACATTTTCAAATCGCTCATTATACGGCTTGTAATTGACATTTTCAAACCACTCATTATACGGCTTCTAATTGAAATTTTCAAATCGCTCATTATACTGCTTGTAATTGACATTTTCAAATCACTCATTATACTGCTTGTAATTGACATTTTCAAATCGCTCATTATACGGCTTGTAATTGACATTTTCAAACCACTCATTATACTGCTTGTAATTGACATTTTCAAATCACTCATTATACTGCTTGTAATTGACATATTCAAACCACTCATTATACTGCTTGTAATTGACATTTTCAAATCACTCATTATAATGCTTGTAATTGACATTTTCAAATCACTCATTATACTGCTTGTAATTGACATTTTCAAATCACTCCATACTGCTTGTAATTGACATTTTCAAATCACTCATTATACTGCTCGTCATTGACATTTTCAAATCCCTCATTATACTGCTCGTCATTGACATTTTCAAATCACTCATTATACTGCTCGTCATTGACATTTTCAAATCACTCATTATACTGCTCGTCATTGACATTTTCAAATCACTCATTATACTGCTTGTAATTGACATTTTCAAATCACTCATTATACTGCTTGTAATTGACATTTTCAAATCACTCATTATACTGCTTGTAATTGACCTTTTCAAATCGCTCATTATACTGCTTGTAATTGACCTTTTCAAATCACTCATTATACTGCTTGTAATTGACCTTTTAAAATCGCTCATTATACTGCTTGCAATTGACATTTTCAAATCACTCATTAGACTGCTTGTAATTGATATTTTCAAATCACTCATTATACTGCTTGTAATTGACCTTTTCAAATCGCTCATTATACTGCTTGTCATTGACATTTTCAAATCACTCATTATACTGCTTGCAATTGACATTTTCAAATCACTCATTAGACTGCTTGTAATTGACATTTTCAAATCACTCATTATACTGCTTGTAATTGACATTTTCAAATCACTCATTAGACTGCTTGTAATTGACCTTTTCAAATCGCTCATTATACTGCTTGTAATTGACATTTTCAAACCACTCATTATACTGCTTGTAATTGACATTTTCAAACCACTCATTATACGGCTTGTAATTGACATTTTCAAATCGCTCATTATACTACTTGTAATTGACATTTTCAAATCACTCATTAGACTGCTTGTAATTGACATTTTCAAATCGCTCATTATATTGCTTGTCATTGACATTTTCAAATCACTCATTATACTGCTTGCAATTGACATTTTCAAATCACTCATTAGACTGCTTGTAATTGACATTTTCAAATCACTCATTATACTGCTTGTAATTGACATTTTCAAATCACTCATTAGACTGCTTGTAATTGACCTTTTCAAATCGCTCATTATACTGCTTGTAATTGACATTTTCAAACCACTCATTATACTGCTTGTAATTGACCTTTTCAAATCGCTCATTATACTGCTTGTAATTGACATTTTCAAATCACTCATTATACTGCTTGTAATTGACATTTTCAAACCACTCATTATACTGCTTATAAATGACATTTTCAAACCTCTCATTATACTGCTTGTCATTGACATTTTCAAATCACTCATTATACTGCTTGTCATTGACATTTTCAAATCACTCATTATACTGCTTGTAATTGACATTTTCAAACCACTCATTATCCTGCTTGTAATTGACATTTTCAAACCTCTCATTATACTGCTTGTAATTGACATTTTCAAACCACTCATTATACTGCTTATAATTGACATTTTCAAATCACTCATAATACTGCTTGTAATTGACATTTTCAAATCACTCATTATACGGCTTGTAATTGACATTTTCAAATCACTCATTATACGGCTTGTAATTGACATTTTCAAATCGCTCATTATACTGCTTGTAATTGACATTTTCAAATCACTCATTATACTGCTTGTAATTGACATTTTCAAATCACTCATTATACAGCTTGTAATTGACATTTTCAAACCTCTCATTATACTGCTTGAAATTGACATTTTCAAACCACTCATTATACTGCTTATAATTGACATTTTCAAATCACTCATAATACTGCTTGTAATTGACATTTTCAAATCACTCATTATACTGCTTGTAATTGACATTTTCAAATCACTCATTATACAGCTTGTAATTGACATTTTCAAACCTCTCATTATACTGCTTGTAATTGACATTTTCAAACCACTCATTATACTGCTTATAATTGACATTTTCAAATCACTCATAATACTGCTTGTAATTGACATTTTCAAATCACTCATTATACGGCTTGTAATTGACATTTTCAAATCACTCATTATACGGCTTGTAATTGACATTTTCAAACCACTCATTATCCTGCTTGTAATTGACATTTTCAAACCTCTCATTATACTGCTTGTAATTGACATTTTCAAACCACTCATTATACTGCTTATAATTGACATTTTCAAATCACTCATAATACTGCTTGTAATTGACATTTTCAAATCACTCATTATACGGCTTGTAATTGACATTTTCAAATCACTCATTATACGGCTTGTAATTGACATTTTCAAATCGCTCATTATACTGCTTGTAATTGACATTTTCAAATCACTCATTATACTGCTTGTAATTGACATTTTCAAATCACTCATTATACAGCTTGTAATTGACATTTTCAAACCTCTCATTATACTGCTTGTAATTGACATTTTCAAACCACTCATTATACTGCTTGTAATTGACATTTTCAAACCACTCATTATACTGCTTATAATTGACATTTTCAAATCACTCATAATACTGCTTGTAATTGACATTTTCAAATCACTCATTATACGGCTTGTAATTGACATTTTCAAATCACTCATTATACGGCTTGTAATTGACATTTTCAAATCGCTCATTATACTGCTTGTAATTGACATTTTCAAATCACTCATTATACTGCTTGTAATTGACATTTTCAAATCACTCATTATACAGCTTGTAATTGACATTTTCAAACCACTCATTATACTGCTTGTAATTGACATTTTCAAACCACTCATTATACTGCTTATAATTGACATTTTCAAATCACTCATAATACTGCTTGTAATTGACATTTTCAAATCACTCATTATACGGCTTGTAATTGACATTTTCAAATCACTCATTATACGGCTTGTAATTGACATTTTCAAATCGCTCATTATACTGCTTGTAATTGACATTTTCAAATCGCTCATTATACTGCTTGTAATTGACATTTTCAAATCACTCATTATACTGCTTGTAATTGACATTTTCAAACCACTCATTATCCTGCTTGTAATTGACATTTTCAAATCGCTCATTATACGGCTTGTAATTGACATTTTCAAATCACTCATTATACGGCTTGTAATTGACATTTTCAAACCACTCATTATACTGCTTGTAATTGACATTTTCAAATCGCTCATTATACAGCTTGTAATTGACATTTTCAAATCACTCATTATACTGCTTGTAATTGACATTTTCAAATCGCTGATTATACTGCTTGTAATTGACTTTTTTTTTTTTGTGTGTATACAAGATCGAGGCTCGTGAAAGAGCGAACATTAATCACACAGAAAGACAAACAGACACACAAAACAAATAACATCGGGAGTGGTAGACAAGATGGGGAGAGAGGGGGAAGGACACAAACACAACATTTGAGAGCAGGGACCGAGAGACATGGAGACATCGAGAGAACTGTGGGAGGGAGAGGGCTTTGGGGAGGAGGCATGGGAAGGGGGGGGGGGGAGAGGTATAAAACATATGGACACTGCCAAGACTTCCAGGAAAGAAGTTGGAATTTCAAACAAGGTGGATCTGGGGTGAATTAGTGGGGGTAGAAAAGATCAAGGTTTTGGATGGGGGAAGATAAGAGATGGTGGTGAACAGCTGTTTTGAAGACCTGGAGGGAGGAGTGTGATTGAAGTGAGTGTGGGAGTTTGTTCCAGAGGCGGGAGAAAAGAGGAATGAAAGAGTGAAGGTGAGCAGAGAGCCGAGATTTCGGCAGTTTAACCATCAGAGGGTGGCTGGCAGATCTTGTGCGACCTGTAGGAATATTTGGGGGACAGAGCACAGAGAGAGCTGGGGGAGCAAGGCCGGAGAGGAGTCGGTAGAAGACAGAAAGACCACCTACCTGCCTGTGGTGAGTGAGTGAAAGGCCCTCAGAGATAGCTTCATCGCGGGAGATTCCAATGATTCTGAAAGCTTTGGATTCAACAGCGTGAAGCCGAGCCAGGTGTGAGGCAGGAGCACCAGCCCATAGGGGAGAACAGTATTCCATTGAGCTGCGGCTGAAACCCTTGTATGTGGTGAGGAGCTCAGGTGTGCCTAGGAAGGACTTCGCACGACGGAGGATGCCCAGTCGGCGACTGGCTTTGGAGGTCAGCTTGGAAATGTGGTTTTCCCAAGAAAGATCATGACAGATGGTGAGACCCAAAAGCTTGAGCGACAGAACTTCTTGGAGAGGATTGTTGAGAAAGTAGATGGGTAGACGACATTATACGTAGACCACATCTCATTAGTTGAGAAAGTAGACGACATTTTCAAATCGCTCATTATACAGCTTGTAATTGACATTTTCAAACCACTCATTATACTGCTTGTAATTGACATTTTCAAACCACTCATTATACTGCTTGTAATTGACATTTTCAAATCACTCATTATACTGCTTGTAATTGACATTTTCAAATCACTCATTATACTGCTTGTAATTGAAATTTTCAAACCACTCATTATACTGCTTGTAATTGACATTTTCAAATCACTCATTATACTGCTTGTAATTGACATTTTCAAATCACTCATTAGACTGCTTGTAATTGACATTTTCAAATCACTCATTATACTGCTTGTAATTGACATTTCCAAATCACTCATTAGACTGCTTGTCATTGACATTTCCAAATCACTCATTAGACTGCTTGTCATTGACATTTTCAAATCACTCATTATACTGCTTGTAATTGAAATTTTCAAACCACTCATTATACTGCTTGTAATTGACATTTTCAAATCACTCATTATACTGCTTGTAATTGACATTTCCAAATCACTCATTAGACTGCTTGTCATTGACATTTTCAAATCACTCATTATACTGCTTGTAATTGACATTTTCAAATCACTCATTATACTGCTTGTCATTGACATTTTCAAATCGCTCATTATACTGCTTGTAATTGACATTTTCAAATCGCTCATTATACTGCTTGTAATTGACATTTTCAAATCACTCATTATACTGCTTGTCATTGACATTTTCAAATCACTCATTCGACTGCTTGTCATTGACATTTTCAAATCACTCATTATACTGCTTGTAATTGACATTTTCAAATCACTCATTATACTGCTTGTCATTGACATTTTCAAATCACTCATTATACTGCTTGCCATTGACATTTTCAAATCACTCATTATACTGCTTGTAATTGACATTTTCAAATCACTCATTATACTGCTTGTCATTGACATTTTCAAATCGCTCATTATACTGCTTGGAATTGACATTTTCAAATCACTCATTAGACTGCTTGTCATTGACATTTTCAAATCACTCATTATACTGCTTGTCATTGACATTTTCAAATCGCTCATTATACTGCTTGTAATTGACATTTTCAAATCACTCATTATACTGCTTGTAATTGACATTTTCAAATCACTCATTATACTGCTTGTCATTGACATTTTCAAATCACTCATTAGACTGCTTGTCATTGACATTTTCAAATCACTCATTATACTGCTTGTCATTGACATTTTCAAATCACTCATTAGACTGCTTGTAATTGATATTTTCAAATCACTCATTAGACTGCTTGTAATTGATATTTTCAAATCACTCATTAGACTGCTTGTAATTGACATTTTCAAATCACTCATTATACTGCTTGTAATTGATATTTTCAAATCACTCATTAGACTGCTTGTAATTGACATTTTCAAATCACTCATTATACTGCTTGTAATTGATATTTTCAAATCACTCATTAGACTGCTTGTCATTGACATTTTCAAATCACTCATTATACTGCTTGTAATTGACATTTTCAAATCACTCATTATACTGCTTGTAATTGATATTTTCAAATCACTCATTAGACTGCTTGTCATTGACATTTTCAAATCGCTCATTATACTGCTTGTAATTGACATTTTCAAATCACTCCTTATACTGCTTGTAATTGACATTTTCAAACCACTCATTATACTGCTTGTAATTGACCTTTTCAAATCGCTCATTATACTGCTTGTAATTGACATTTTCAAATCACTCATTATACTGCTTGTAATTGACATTTTCAAACCACTCATTATACTGCTTATAAATGACATTTTCAAACCTCTCATTATACTGCTTGTCATTGACATTTTCAAATCACTCATTATACTGCTTGTCATTGACATTTTCAAATCACTCATTATACTGCTTGTAATTGACATTTTCAAACCACTCATTATCCTGCTTGTAATTGACATTTTCAAACCTCTCATTATACTGCTTGTAATTGACATTTTCAAACCACTCATTATACTGCTTATAATTGACATTTTCAAATCACTCATAATACTGCTTGTAATTGACATTTTCAAATCACTCATTATACGGCTTGTAATTGACATTTTCAAATCACTCATTATACGGCTTGTAATTGACATTTTCAAATCGCTCATTATACTGCTTGTAATTGACATTTTCAAATCACTCATTATACTGCTTGTAATTGACATTTTCAAATCACTCATTATACAGCTTGTAATTGACATTTTCAAACCTCTCATTATACTGCTTGTAATTGACATTTTCAAACCACTCATTATACTGCTTATAATTGACATTTTCAAATCACTCATAATACTGCTTGTAATTGACATTTTCAAATCACTCATTATACTGCTTGTAATTGACATTTTCAAATCACTCATTATACAGCTTGTAATTGACATTTTCAAACCTCTCATTATACTGCTTGTAATTGACATTTTCAAACCACTCATTATACTGCTTATAATTGACATTTTCAAATCACTCATAATACTGCTTGTAATTGACATTTTCAAATCACTCATTATACGGCTTGTAATTGACATTTTCAAATCACTCATTATACGGCTTGTAATTGACATTTTCAAACCACTCATTATCCTGCTTGTAATTGACATTTTCAAACCTCTCATTATACTGCTTGTAATTGACATTTTCAAACCACTCATTATACTGCTTATAATTGACATTTTCAAATCACTCATAATACTGCTTGTAATTGACATTTTCAAATCACTCATTATACGGCTTGTAATTGACATTTTCAAATCACTCATTATACGGCTTGTAATTGACATTTTCAAATCGCTCATTATACTGCTTGTAATTGACATTTTCAAATCACTCATTATACTGCTTGTAATTGACATTTTCAAATCACTCATTATACAGCTTGTAATTGACATTTTCAAACCACTCATTATACTGCTTGTAATTGACATTTTCAAACCACTCATTATACTGCTTATAATTGACATTTTCAAATCACTCATAATACTGCTTGTAATTGACATTTTCAAATCACTCATTATACGGCTTGTAATTGACATTTTCAAATCACTCATTATACGGCTTGTAATTGACATTTTCAAATCGCTCATTATACTGCTTGTAATTGACATTTTCAAATCGCTCATTATACTGCTTGTCATTGACATTTTCAAATCACTCATTATACTGCTTGTAATTGACATTTTCAAATCACTCATTATACTGCTTGTAATTGACATTTTCAAACCACTCATTATCCTGCTTGTAATTGACATTTTCAAATCGCTCATTATACGGCTTGTAATTGACATTTTCAAATCACTCATTATACGGCTTGTAATTGACATTTTCAAACCACTCATTATACTGCTTGTAATTGACATTTTCAAATCGCTCATTATACAGCTTGTAATTGACATTTTCAAATCACTCATTATACTGCTTGTAATTGACATTTTCAAATCGCTCATTATACTGCTTGTAATTGACTTTTTTTTTTTTTTGTGTATACAAGATCGAGGCTCGTGAAAGAGCGAACATTAATCACACAGAAAGACAAACAGACACACAAAACAAATAACATCGGGAGTGGTAGACAAGATGGGGAGAGAGGGGGAAGGACACAAACACAACATTTGAGAGCAGGGACCGAGAGACATGGAGACATCGAGAGAACTGTGGGAGGGAGAGGGCTTTGGGGAGGAGGCATGGGAAGGGGGGGGGGGGGAGAGGTATAAAACATATGGACACTGCCAAGACTTCCAGGAAAGAAGTTGGAATTTCAAACAAGGTGGATCTGGGGTGAATTAGTGGGGGTAGAAAAGATCAAGGTTTTGGATGGGGGAAGATAAGAGATGGTGGTGAACAGCTGTTTTGAAGACCTGGAGGGAGGAGTGTGATTGAAGTGAGTGTGGGAGTTTGTTCCAGAGGCGGGAGAAAAGAGGAATGAAAGAGTGAAGGTGAGCAGAGAGCCGAGATTTCGGCAGTTTAACCATCAGAGGGTGGCTGGCAGATCTTGTGCGACCTGTAGGAATATTTGGGGGACAGAGCACAGAGAGAGCTGGGGGAGCAAGGCCGGAGAGGAGTCGGTAGAAGACAGAAAGACCACCTACCTGCCTGTGGTGAGTGAGTGAAAGGCCCTCAGAGATAGCTTCATCGCGGGAGATTCCAATGATTCTGAAAGCTTTGGATTCAACAGCGTGAAGCCGAGCCAGGTGTGAGGCAGGAGCACCAGCCCATAGGGGAGAACAGTATTCCATTGAGCTGCGGCTGAAACCCTTGTATGTGGTGAGGAGCTCAGGTGTGCCTAGGAAGGACTTCGCACGACGGAGGATGCCCAGTCGGCGACTGGCTTTGGAGGTCAGCTTGGAAATGTGGTTTTCCCAAGAAAGATCATGACAGATGGTGAGACCCAAAAGCTTGAGCGACAGAACTTCTTGGAGAGGATTGTTGAGAAAGTAGATGGGTAGACGACATTATACGTAGACCACATCTCATTAGTTGAGAAAGTAGACGACATTTTCAAATCGCTCATTATACAGCTTGTAATTGACATTTTCAAACCACTCATTATACTGCTTGTAATTGACATTTTCAAACCACTCATTATACTGCTTGTAATTGACATTTTCAAATCACTCATTATACTGCTTGTAATTGACATTTTCAAATCACTCATTATACTGCTTGTAATTGAAATTTTCAAACCACTCATTATACTGCTTGTAATTGACATTTTCAAATCACTCATTATACTGCTTGTAATTGACATTTTCAAATCACTCATTAGACTGCTTGTAATTGAAATTTTCAAATCACTCATTATACTGCTTGTAATTGACATTTCCAAATCACTCATTAGACTGCTTGTCATTGACATTTCCAAATCACTCATTAGACTGCTTGTCATTGACATTTTCAAATCACTCATTATACTGCTTGTAATTGAAATTTTCAAACCACTCATTATACTGCTTGTAATTGACATTTTCAAATCACTCATTATACTGCTTGTAATTGACATTTCCAAATCACTCATTAGACTGCTTGTCATTGACATTTTCAAATCACTCATTATACTGCTTGTAATTGACATTTTCAAATCACTCATTATACTGCTTGTCATTGACATTTTCAAATCGCTCATTATACTGCTTGTAATTGACATTTTCAAATCGCTCATTATACTGCTTGTAATTGACATTTTCAAATCACTCATTATACTGCTTGTCATTGACATTTTCAAATCACTCATTAGACTGCTTGTCATTGACATTTTCAAATAACTCATTATACTGCTTGTAATTGACATTTTCAAATCACTCATTATACTGCTTGTCATTGACATTTTCAAATCACTCATTATACTGCTTGTCATTGACATTTTCAAATCACTCATTATACTGCTTGTAATTGACATTTTCAAATCACTCATTATACGGCTTGTAATTGACATTTTCAAACCACTCATTATCCTGCTTGTAATTGACATTTTCAAACCTCTCATTATACTGCTTGTAATTGACATTTTCAAACCACTCATTATACTGCTTATAATTGACATTTTCAAATCACTCATAATACTGCTTGTAATTGACATTTTCAAATCACTCATTATACGGCTTGTAATTGACATTTTCAAATCACTCATTATACGGCTTGTAATTGACATTTTCAAATCGCTCATTATACTGCTTGTAATTGACATTTTCAAATCACTCATTATACTGCTTGTAATTGACATTTTCAAATCACTCATTATACAGCTTGTAATTGACATTTTCAAACCACTCATTATACTGCTTGTAATTGACATTTTCAAACCACTCATTATACTGCTTATAATTGACATTTTCAAATCACTCATAATACTGCTTGTAATTGACATTTTCAAATCACTCATTATACGGCTTGTAATTGACATTTTCAAATCACTCATTATACGGCTTGTAATTGACATTTTCAAATCGCTCATTATACTGCTTGTAATTGACATTTTCAAATCGCTCATTATACTGCTTGTCATTGACATTTTCAAATCACTCATTATACTGCTTGTAATTGACATTTTCAAATCACTCATTATACTGCTTGTAATTGACATTTTCAAACCACTCATTATCCTGCTTGTAATTGACATTTTCAAATCGCTCATTATACGGCTTGTAATTGACATTTTCAAATCACTCATTATACGGCTTGTAATTGACATTTTCAAACCACTCATTATACTGCTTGTAATTGACATTTTCAAATCGCTCATTATACAGCTTGTAATTGACATTTTCAAATCACTCATTATACTGCTTGTAATTGACATTTTCAAATCGCTCATTATACTGCTTGTAATTGACTTTTTTTTTTTTTTGTGTATACAAGATCGAGGCTCGTGAAAGAGCGAACATTAATCACACAGAAAGACAAACAGACACACAAAACAAATAACATCGGGAGTGGTAGACAAGATGGGGAGAGAGGGGGAAGGACACAAACACAACATTTGAGAGCAGGGACCGAGAGACATGGAGACATCGAGAGAACTGTGGGAGGGAGAGGGCTTTGGGGAGGAGGCATGGGAAGGGGGGGGGGGGGGGAGAGGTATAAAACATATGGACACTGCCAAGACTTCCAGGAAAGAAGTTGGAATTTCAAACAAGGTGGATCTGGGGTGAATTAGTGGGGGTAGAAAAGATCAAGGTTTTGGATGGGGGAAGATAAGAGATGGTGGTGAACAGCTGTTTTGAAGACCTGGAGGGAGGAGTGTGATTGAAGTGAGTGTGGGAGTTTGTTCCAGAGGCGGGAGAAAAGAGGAATGAAAGAGTGAAGGTGAGCAGAGAGCCGAGATTTCGGCAGTTTAACCATCAGAGGGTGGCTGGCAGATCTTGTGCGACCTGTAGGAATATTTGGGGGACAGAGCACAGAGAGAGCTGGGGGAGCAAGGCCGGAGAGGAGTCGGTAGAAGACAGAAAGACCACCTACCTGCCTGTGGTGAGTGAGTGAAAGGCCCTCAGAGATAGCTTCATCGCGGGAGATTCCAATGATTCTGAAAGCTTTGGATTCAACAGCGTGAAGCCGAGCCAGGTGTGAGGCAGGAGCACCAGCCCATAGGGGAGAACAGTATTCCATTGAGCTGCGGCTGAAACCCTTGTATGTGGTGAGGAGCTCAGGTGTGCCTAGGAAGGACTTCGCACGACGGAGGATGCCCAGTCGGCGACTGGCTTTGGAGGTCAGCTTGGAAATGTGGTTTTCCCAAGAAAGATCATGACAGATGGTGAGACCCAAAAGCTTGAGCGACAGAACTTCTTGGAGAGGATTGTTGAGAAAGTAGATGGGTAGACGACATTATACGTAGACCACATCTCATTAGTTGAGAAAGTAGACGACATTTTCAAATCGCTCATTATACAGCTTGTAATTGACATTTTCAAACCACTCATTATACTGCTTGTAATTGACATTTTCAAACCACTCATTATACTGCTTGTAATTGACATTTTCAAATCACTCATTATACTGCTTGTAATTGACATTTTCAAATCACTCATTATACTGCTTGTAATTGAAATTTTCAAACCACTCATTATACTGCTTGTAATTGACATTTTCAAATCACTCATTATACTGCTTGTAATTGACATTTTCAAATCACTCATTAGACTGCTTGTAATTGAAATTTTCAAATCACTCATTATACTGCTTGTAATTGACATTTCCAAATCACTCATTAGACTGCTTGTCATTGACATTTCCAAATCACTCATTAGACTGCTTGTCATTGACATTTTCAAATCACTCATTATACTGCTTGTAATTGAAATTTTCAAACCACTCATTATACTGCTTGTAATTGACATTTTCAAATCGCTCATTATACTGCTTGTAATTGACATTTTCAAATCGCTCATTATACTGCTTGTAATTGACATTTTCAAATCACTCATTATACTGCTTGTCATTGACATTTTCAAATCACTCATTATACTGCTTGTCATTGACATTTTCAAATCGCTCATTATACTGCTTGTAATTGACATTTTCAAATCGCTCATTATACTGCTTGTAATTGACATTTTCAAATCACTCATTATACTGCTTGTCATTGACATTTTCAAATCACTCATTAGACTGCTTGTCATTGACATTTTCAAATAACTCATTATACTGCTTGTAATTGACATTTTCAAATCACTCATTATACTGCTTGTCATTGACATTTTCAAATCACTCATTATACTGCTTGTCATTGACATTTTCAAATCACTCATTATACTGCTTGTAATTGACATTTTCAAATCACTCATTATACTGCTTGTCATTGACATTTTCAAATCGCTCATTATACTGCTTGTAATTGACATTTTCAAATCACTCATTAGACTGCTTGTCATTGACATTTTCAAATCACTCATTATACTGCTTGTCATTGACATTTTCAAATCGCTCATTATACTGCTTGTAATTGACATTTTCAAATCACTCATTATACTGCTTGTAATTGACATTTTCAAATCACTCATTATACTGCTTGTCATTGACATTTTCAAATCACTCATTAGACTGCTTGTCATTGACATTTTCAAATCACTCATTAGACTGCTTGTAATTGATATTTTCAAATCACTCATTAGACTGCTTGTAATTGATATTTTCAAATCACTCATTAGACTGCTTGTAATTGACATTTTCAAATCACTCATTATACTGCTTGTAATTGATATTTTCAAATCACTCATTAGACTGCTTGTAATTGACATTTTCAAATCACTCATTATACTGCTTGTAATTGATATTTTCAAATCACTCATTAGACTGCTTGTCATTGACATTTTCAAATCACTCATTATACTGCTTGTAATTGACATTTTCAAATCACTCATTATACTGCTTGTAATTGATATTTTCAAATCACTCATTAGACTGCTTGTCATTGACATTTTCAAATCGCTCATTATACTGCTTGTAATTGACATTTTCAAATCACTCCTTATACTGCTTGTAATTGACATTTTCAAATCACTCATTATACTGCTTGTAATTGACATTTTCAAATCACTCATTATACTGCTTGTAATTGATATTTTCAAATCACTCATTAGACTGCTTGTCATTGACATTTTCAAATCGCTCATTATACTGCTTGTAATTGACATTTTCAAATCACTCCTTATACTGCTTGTAATTGACATTTTCAAATAACTCATTATCCTGCTTGTAATTGACATTTTCAAACCACTCATTAGACTGCTTGTAATTGACATTTTCAAATCACTCATTATCCTGCTTGTAATTGACATTTTCAAATCGCTCCTTATACTGCTTGTAATTGACATTTTCAAATCACTCATTATCCTGCTTGTAATTGACATTTTCAAATCACTCATTATACTGCTTGTAATTGACCTTTTCAAATCGCTCATTATACTGCTTGTAATTGACCTTTTCAAATCACTCATTATACTGCTTGTAATTGACCTTTTAAAATCGCTCATTATACTGCTTGCAATTGACATTTTCAAATCACTCATTAGACTGCTTGTAATTGATATTTTCAAATCACTCATTATACTGCTTGTAATTGACCTTTTCAAATCGCTCATTATACTGCTTGTCATTGACATTTTCAAATCACTCATTATACTGCTTGCAATTGACATTTTCAAATCACTCATTAGACTGCTTGTAATTGACATTTTCAAATCACTCATTATACTGCTTGTAATTGATATTTTCAAATCACTCATTATACTGCTTGTAATTGACCTTTTCAAATCGCTCATTATACTGCTTGTCATTGACATTTTCAAATCACTCATTATACTGCTTGTAATTGACCTTTTCAAATCGCTCATTATACTGCTTGTCATTGACATTTTCAAATCACTCATTATACTGCTTGCAATTGACATTTTCAAATCACTCATTAGACTGCTTGTAATTGACATTTTCAAATCACTCATTATACTGCTTGTAATTGACCTTTTCAAATCGCTCATTATACTGCTTGTCATTGACATTTTCAAATCACTCATTATACTGCTTGCAATTGACATTTTCAAATCACTCATTAGACTGCTTGTAATTGACATTTTCAAATCACTCATTAGACTGCTTGTAATTGATATTTTCAAATCACTCATTATACTGCTTGTAATTGACCTTTTCAAATCGCTCATTATACTGCTTGTCATTGACATTTTCAAATCACTCATTATACTGCTTGTCATTGACATTTTCAAATCACTCATTATACTGCTTGCAATTGACATTTTCAAATCACTCATTAGACTGCTTGTAATTGACATTTTCAAATCACTCATTATACTGCTTGTAATTGACATTTTCAAATCACTCATTAGACTGCTTGTAATTGACCTTTTCAAATCGCTCATTATACTGCTTGTAATTGACATTTTCAAACCACTCATTATACTGCTTGTAATTGACATTTTCAAACCACTCATTATACGGCTTGTAATTGACATTTTCAAATCGCTCATTATACTGCTTGTAATTGACATTTTCAAATCACTCATTAGACTGCTTGTAATTGACATTTTCAAATCGCTCATGAAATTGCTTGTCATTGACATTTTCAAATCACTCATTATACTGCTTGCAATTGACATTTTCAAATCACTCATTAGACTGCTTGTAATTGACATTTTCAAATCACTCATTATACTGCTTGTAATTGACATTTTCAAATCACTCATTAGACTGCTTGTAATTGACCTTTTCAAATCGCTCATTATACTGCTTGTAATTGACATTTTCAAATCACTCATTATACTGCTTGTAATTGATATTTTCAAATCACTCATTAGACTGCTTGTCATTGACATTTTCAAATCGCTCATTATACTGCTTGTAATTGACATTTTCAAATCACTCCTTATACTGCTTGTAATTGACATTTTCAAATCACTCATTATACTGCTTGTAATTGACATTTTCAAATCACTCATTATACTGCTTGTAATTGATATTTTCAAATCACTCATTAGACTGCTTGTCATTGACATTTTCAAATCGCTCATTATACTGCTTGTAATTGACATTTTCAAATCACTCCTTATACTGCTTGTAATTGACATTTTCAAACCACTCATTATACTGCTTGTAATTGACCTTTTCAAATCGCTCATTATACTGCTTGTAATTGACATTTTCAAATCACTCATTATACTGCTTGTAATTGACATTTTCAAACCACTCATTATACTGCTTATAAATGACATTTTCAAACCTCTCATTATACTGCTTGTCATTGACATTTTCAAATCACTCATTATACTGCTTGTCATTGACATTTTCAAATCACTCATTATACTGCTTGTAATTGACATTTTCAAACCACTCATTATCCTGCTTGTAATTGACATTTTCAAACCTCTCATTATACTGCTTGTAATTGACATTTTCAAACCACTCATTATACTGCTTATAATTGACATTTTCAAATCACTCATAATACTGCTTGTAATTGACATTTTCAAATCACTCATTATACGGCTTGTAATTGACATTTTCAAATCACTCATTATACGGCTTGTAATTGACATTTTCAAATCGCTCATTATACTGCTTGTAATTGACATTTTCAAATCACTCATTATACTGCTTGTAATTGACATTTTCAAATCACTCATGATACAGCTTGTAATTGACATTTTCAAACCTCTCATTATACTGCTTGTAATTGACATTTTCAAACCACTCATTATACTGCTTATAATTGACATTTTCAAATCACTCATAATACTGCTTGTAATTGACATTTTCAAATCACTCATTATACTGCTTGTAATTGACATTTTCAAATCACTCATTATACAGCTTGTAATTGACATTTTCAAACCTCTCATTATACTGCTTGTAATTGACATTTTCAAACCACTCATTATACTGCTTATAATTGACATTTTCAAATCACTCATAATACTGCTTGTAATTGACATTTTCAAATCACTCATTATACGGCTTGTAATTGACATTTTCAAATCACTCATTATACGGCTTGTAATTGACATTTTCAAACCACTCATTATCCTGCTTGTAATTGACATTTTCAAACCTCTCATTATACTGCTTGTAATTGACATTTTCAAACCACTCATTATACTGCTTATAATTGACATTTTAAAATCACTCATAATACTGCTTGTAATTGACATTTTCAAATCACTCATTATACGGCTTGTAATTGACATTTTCAAATCACTCATTATACGGCTTGTAATTGACATTTTCAAATCGCTCATTATACTGCTTGTAATTGTCATTTTCAAATCACTCATTATACTGCTTGTAATTGACATTTTCAAATCACTCATTATACAGCTTGTAATTGACATTTTCAAACCTCTCATTATACTGCTTGTAATTGACATTTTCAAACCACTCATTATACTGCTTATAATTGACATTTTCAAATCACTCATAATACTGCTTGTAATTGACATTTTCAAATCACTCATTATACTGCTTGTAATTGACATTTTCAAATCACTCATTATACAGCTTGTAATTGACATTTTCAAACCTCTCATTATACTGCTTGTAATTGACATTTTCAAACCACTCATTATACTGCTTATAATTGACATTTTCAAATCACTCATAATACTGCTTGTAATTGACATTTTCAAATCACTCATTATACGGCTTGTAATTGACATTTTCAAATCACTCATTATACGGCTTGTAATTGACATTTTCAAATCGCTCATTATACTGCTTGTAATTGACATTTTCAAATCACTCATTATACTGCTTGTAATTGACATTTTCAAATCACTCATTATACAGCTTGTAATTGACATTTTCAAACCACTCATTATACTGCTTGTAATTGACATTTTCAAACCACTCATTATACTGCTTATAATTGACATTTTCAAATCACTCATAATACTGCTTGTAATTGACATTTTCAAATCACTCATTATACGGCTTGTAATTGACATTTTCAAATCACTCATTATATGGCTTGTAATTGACATTTTCAAATCGCTCATTATACTGCTTGTAATTGACATTTTCAAATCGCTCATTATACTGCTTGTCATTGACATTTTCAAATCACTCATTATACTGCTTGTAATTGACATTTTCAAATCACTCATTATACTGCTTGTAATTGACATTTTCAAACCACTCATTATCCTGCTTGTAATTGACATTTTCAAATCGCTCATTATACGGCTTGTAATTGACATTTTCAAATCACTCATTATACGGCTTGTAATTGACATTTTCAAACCACTCATTATACTGCTTGTAATTGACATTTTCAAATCGCTCATTATACAGCTTGTAATTGACATTTTCAAATCACTCATTATACTGCTTGTAATTGACATTTTCAAATCGCTCATTATACTGCTTGTAATTGACTTTTTTTTTTTTGTGTATACAAGATCGAGGCTCGTGAAAGAGCGAACATTAATCACACAGAAAGACAAACAGACACACAAAACAAATAACATCAGGAGTGGTAGACAAGATTGGGAGAGAGGGGGAAGGACACAAACACAACATTTGAGAGCAGGGACCGAGAGACATGGAGACATCGAGAGAACTGTGGGAGGGAGAGGGCTTTGGGGAGGAGGCATGGGAAGGGGGGGGGGGAGAGGTATAAAACATATGGACACTGCCAAGACTTCCAGGAAAGAAGTTGGAATTTCAAACAAGGTGGATCTGGGGTGAATTAGTGGGGGTAGAAAAGATCAAGGCTTTGGATGGGGGAAGATAAGAGATGGTGGTGAACAGCTGTTTTGAAGACCTGGAGGGAGGAGTGTGATTGAAGTGAGTGTGGGAGTTTGTTCCAGAGGCGGGAGAAAAGAGGAATGAAAGAGTGAAGGTGAGCAGAGAGCCGAGATTTCGGCAGTTTAACCATCAGAGGGTGGCTGGCAGATCTTGTGCGACCTGTAGGAATATTTGGGGGACAGAGCACAGAGAGAGCTGGGGGAGCAAGGCCGGAGAGGAGTCGGTAGAAGACAGAAAGACCACCTACCTGCCTGTGGTGAGTGAGTGAAAGGCCCTCAGAGATAGCTTCATCGCGGGAGATTCCAATGATTCTGAAAGCTTTGGATTCAACAGCGTGAAGCCGAGCCAGGTGTGAGGCAGGAGCACCAGCCCATAGGGGAGAACAGTATTCCATTGAGCTGCGGCTGAAACCCTTGTATGTGGTGAGGAGCTCAGGTGTGCCTAGGAAGGACTTCGCACGACGGAGGATGCCCAGTCGGCGACTGGCTTTGGAGGTCAGCTTGGAAATGTGGTTTTCCCAAGAAAGATCATGACAGATGGTGAGACCCAAAAGCTTGAGCGACAGAACTTCTTGGAGAGGATTGTTGAGAAAGTAGATGGGTAGACGACATTATACGTAGACCACATCTCATTAGTTGAGAAAGTAGACGACATTTTCAAATCGCTCATTATACAGCTTGTAATTGACATTTTCAAACCACTCATTATACTGCTTGTAATTGACATTTTCAAACCACTCATTATACTGCTTGTAATTGACATTTTCAAATCACTCATTATACTGCTTGTAATTGACATTTTCAAATCACTCATTATACTGCTTGTAATTGAAATTTTCAAACCACTCATTATACTGCTTGTAATTGACATTTTCAAATCACTCATTATACTGCTTGTAATTGACATTTTCAAATCACTCATTAGACTGCTTGTAATTGAAATTTTCAAATCACTCATTATACTGCTTGTAATTGACATTTCCAAATCACTCATTAGACTGCTTGTCATTGACATTTCCAAATCACTCATTAGACTGCTTGTCATTGACATTTTCAAATCACTCATTATACTGCTTGTAATTGAAATTTTCAAACCACTCATTATACTGCTTGTAATTGACATTTTCAAATCACTCATTATACTGCTTGTAATTGACATTTCCAAATCACTCATTAGACTGCTTGTCATTGACATTTTCAAATCACTCATTATACTGCTTGTAATTGACATTTTCAAATCACTCATTATACTGCTTGTCATTGACATTTTCAAATCGCTCATTATACTGCTTGTAATTGACATTTTCAAATCGCTCATTATACTGCTTGTAATTGACATTTTCAAATCACTCATTATACTGCTTGTCATTGACATTTTCAAATCACTCATTAGACTGCTTGTCATTGACATTTTCAAATAACTCATTATACTGCTTGTAATTGACATTTTCAAATCACTCATTATACTGCTTGTCATTGACATTTTCAAATCACTCATTATACTGCTTGTCATTGACATTTTCAAATCGCTCATTATACTGCTTGTAATTGACATTTTCAAATCACTCATTAGACTGCTTGTCATTGACATTTTCAAATCACTCATTATACTGCTTGTCATTGACATTTTCAAATCGCTCATTATACTGCTTGTAATTGACATTTTCAAATCACTCATTATACTGCTTGTAATTGACATTTTCAAATCACTCATTATACTGCTTGTCATTGACATTTTCAAATCACTCATTAGACTGCTTGTCATTGACATTTTCAAATCACTCATTATACTGCTTGTCATTGACATTTTCAAATCACTCATTAGACTGCTTGTAATTGATATTTTCAAATCACTCATTAGACTGCTTGTAATTGATATTTTCAAATCACTCATTAGACTGCTTGTAATTGACATTTTCAAATCACTCATTATACTGCTTGTAATTGATATTTTCAAATCACTCATTAGACTGCTTGTAATTGACATTTTCAAATCACTCATTATACTGCTTGTAATTGATATTTTCAAATCACTCATTAGACTGCTTGTCATTGACATTTTCAAATCACTCATTATACTGCTTGTAATTGACATTTTCAAATCACTCATTATCCTGCTTGTAATTGATATTTTCAAATCACTCATTAGACTGCTTGTCATTGACATTTTCAAATCGCTCATTATACTGCTTGTAATTGACATTTTCAAATCACTCCTTATACTGCTTGTAATTGACATTTTCAAATCACTCATTATACTGCTTGTAATTGACATTTTCAAATCACTCATTATACTGCTTGTAATTGATATTTTCAAATCACTCATTAGACTGCTTGTCATTGACATTTTCAAATCGCTCATTATACTGCTTGTAATTGACATTTTCAAATCACTCCTTATACTGCTTGTAATTGACATTTTCAAATAACTCATTATCCTGCTTGTAATTGACATTTTCAAACCACTCATTAGACTGCTTGTAATTGACATTTTCAAATCACTCATTATCCTGCTTGTAATTGACATTTTCAAATCGCTCCTTATACTGCTTGTAATTGACATTTTCAAATCACTCATTATCCTGCTTGTAATTGACATTTTCAAATCACTCATTATACTGCTTGTAATTGACCTTTTCAAATCGCTCATTATACTGCTTGTAATTGACCTTTTCAAATCACTCATTATACTGCTTGTAATTGACCTTTTAAAATCGCTCATTATACTGCTTGCAATTGACATTTTCAAATCACTCATTAGACTGCTTGTAATTGATATTTTCAAATCACTCATTATACTGCTTGTAATTGACCTTTTCAAATCGCTCATTATACTGCTTGTCATTGACATTTTCAAATCACTCATTATACTGCTTGCAATTGACATTTTCAAATCACTCATTAGACTGCTTGTAATTGACATTTTCAAACCACTCATTATACGGCTTGTAATTGACATTTTCAAATCGCTCATTATACTGCTTGTAATTGACATTTTCAAATCACTCATTAGACTGCTTGTAATTGACATTTTCAAATCGCTCATGAAATTGCTTGTCATTGACATTTTCAAATCACTCATTATACTGCTTGCAATTGACATTTTCAAATCACTCATTAGACTGCTTGTAATTGACATTTTCAAATCACTCATTATACTGCTTGTAATTGACATTTTCAAATCACTCATTAGACTGCTTGCAATTGACATTTTCAAATCACTCATTATACTGCTTGTAATTGACATTTTCAAACCACTCATTATACGGCTTGTAATTGACATTTTCAAATCGCTCATTATACTGCTTGTAATTGACATTTTCAAATCACTCATTAGACTGCTTGTAATTGACATTTTCAAATCGCTCATGAAATTGCTTGTCATTGACATTTTCAAATCACTCATTATACTGCTTGCAATTGACATTTTCAAATCACTCATTAGACTGCTTGTAATTGACATTTTCAAATCACTCATTATACTGCTTGTAATTGACATTTTCAAATCACTCATTAGACTGCTTGTAATTGACCTTTTCAAATCGCTCATTATACTGCTTGTAATTGACATTTTCAAATCACTCATTATACTGCTTGTAATTGATATTTTCAAATCACTCATTAGACTGCTTGTCATTGACATTTTCAAATCGCTCATTATACTGCTTGTAATTGACATTTTCAAATCACTCCTTATACTGCTTGTAATTGACATTTTCAAATCACTCATTATACTGCTTGTAATTGACATTTTCAAATCACTCATTATACTGCTTGTAATTGATATTTTCAAATCACTCATTAGACTGCTTGTCATTGACATTTTCAAATCGCTCATTATACTGCTTGTAATTGACATTTTCAAATCACTCCTTATACTGCTTGTAATTGACATTTTCAAACCACTCATTATACTGCTTGTAATTGACCTTTTCAAATCGCTCATTATACTGCTTGTAATTGACATTTTCAAATCACTCATTATACTGCTTGTAATTGACATTTTCAAACCACTCATTATACTGCTTATAAATGACATTTTCAAACCTCTCATTATACTGCTTGTCATTGACATTTTCAAATCACTCATTATACTGCTTGTCATTGACATTTTCAAATCACTCATTATACTGCTTGTAATTGACATTTTCAAACCACTCATTATCCTGCTTGTAATTGACATTTTCAAACCTCTCATTATACTGCTTGTAATTGACATTTTCAAACCACTCATTATACTGCTTATAATTGACATTTTCAAATCACTCATAATACTGCTTGTAATTGACATTTTCAAATCACTCATTATACGGCTTGTAATTGACATTTTCAAATCACTCATTATACGGCTTGTAATTGACATTTTCAAATCGCTCATTATACTGCTTGTAATTGACATTTTCAAATCACTCATTATACTGCTTGTAATTGACATTTTCAAATCACTCATGATACAGCTTGTAATTGACATTTTCAAACCTCTCATTATACTGCTTGTAATTGACATTTTCAAACCACTCATTATACTGCTTATAATTGACATTTTCAAATCACTCATAATACTGCTTGTAATTGACATTTTCAAATCACTCATTATACTGCTTGTAATTGACATTTTCAAATCAGTCATTATACAGCTTGTAATTGACATTTTCAAACCTCTCATTATACTGCTTGTAATTGACATTTTCAAACCACTCATTATACTGCTTATAATTGACATTTTCAAATCACTCATAATACTGCTTGTAATTGACATTTTCAAATCACTCATTATACGGCTTGTAATTGACATTTTCAAATCACTCATTATACGGCTTGTAATTGACATTTTCAAACCACTCATTATCCTGCTTGTAATTGACATTTTCAAACCTCTCATTATACTGCTTGTAATTGACATTTTCAAACCACTCATTATACTGCTTATAATTGACATTTTAAAATCACTCATAATACTGCTTGTAATTGACATTTTCAAATCACTCATTATACGGCTTGTAATTGACATTTTCAAATCACTCATTA
Source organism: Myxine glutinosa (assembly GCF_964187855.1). Lineage (NCBI taxonomy): Eukaryota > Metazoa > Chordata > Myxini > Myxiniformes > Myxinidae > Myxine > Myxine glutinosa. Next base: position 172,188,971 of record NC_136262.1, read on the forward strand.
TACGGCTTGTAATTGACATTTTCAAATCGCTCATTATACTGCTTGTAATTGTCATTTTCAAATCACTCATTATACTGCTTGTAATTGACATTTTCAAATCACTCATTATACAGCTTGTAATTGACATTTTCAAACCTCTCATTATACTGCTTGTAATTGACATTTTCAAACCACTCATTATACTGCTTATAATTGACATTTTCAAATCACTCATAATACTGCTTGTAATTGACATTTTCAAATCACTCATTATACTGCTTGTAATTGACATTTTCAAATCACTCATTATACAGCTTGTAATTGACATTTTCAAACCTCTCATTATACTGCTTGTAATTGACATTTTCAAACCACTCATTATACTGCTTATAATTGACATTTTCAAATCACTCATAATACTGCTTGTAATTGACATTTTCAAATCACTCATTATACGGCTTGTAATTGACATTTTCAAATCACTCATTATACGGCTTGTAATTGACATTTTCAAATCGCTCATTATACTGCTTGTAATTGACATTTTCAAATCACTCATTATACTGCTTGTAATTGACATTTTCAAATCACTCATTATACAGCTTGTAATTGACATTTTCAAACCACTCATTATACTGCTTGTAATTGACATTTTCAAACCACTCATTATACTGCTTATAATTGACATTTTCAAATCACTCATAATACTGCTTGTAATTGACATTTTCAAATCACTCATTATACGGCTTGTAATTGACATTTTCAAATCACTCATTATATGGCTTGTAATTGACATTTTCAAATCGCTCATTATACTGCTTGTAATTGACATTTTCAAATCGCTCATTATACTGCTTGTCATTGACATTTTCAAATCACTCATTATACTGCTTGTAATTGACATTTTCAAATCACTCATTATACTGCTTGTAATTGACATTTTCAAACCACTCATTATCCTGCTTGTAATTGACATTTTCAAATCGCTCATTATACGGCTTGTAATTGACATTTTCAAATCACTCATTATACGGCTTGTAATTGACATTTTCAAACCACTCATTATACTGCTTGTAATTGACATTTTCAAATCGCTCATTATACAGCTTGTAATTGACATTTTCAAATCACTCATTATACTGCTTGTAATTGACATTTTCAAATCGCTCATTATACTGCTTGTAATTGACTTTTTTTTTTTTTGTGTATACAAGATCGAGGCTCGTGAAAGAGCGAACATTAATCACACAGAAAGACAAACAGACACACAAAACAAATAACATCGGGAGTGGTAGACAAGATGGGGAGAGAGGGGGAAGGACACAAACACAACATTTGAGAGCAGGGACCGAGAGACATGGAGACATCGAGAGAACTGTGGGAGGGAGAGGGCTTTGGGGAGGAGGCATGGGAAGGGGGGGGGGAGAGGTATAAAACATATGGACACTGCCAAGACTTCCAGGAAAGAAGTTGGAATTTCAAACAAGGTGGATCTGGGGTGAATTAGTGGGGGTAGAAAAGATCAAGGTTTTGGATGGGGGAAGATAAGAGATGGTGGTGAACAGCTGTTTTGAAGACCTGGAGGGAGGAGTGTGATTGAAGTGAGTGTGGGAGTTTGTTCCAGAGGCGGGAGAAAAGAGGAATGAAAGAGTGAAGGTGAGCAGAGAGCCGAGATTTCGGCAGTTTAACCATCAGAGGGTGGCTGGCAGATCTTGTGCGACCTGTAGGAATATTTGGGGGACAGAGCACAGAGAGAGCTGGGGGAGCAAGGCCGGAGAGGAGTCGGTAGAAGACAGAAAGACCACCTACCTGCCTGTGGTGAGTGAGTGAAAGGCCCTCAGAGATAGCTTCATCGCGGGAGATTCCAATGATTCTGAAAGCTTTGGATTCAACAGCGTGAAGCCGAGCCAGGTGTGAGGCAGGAGCACCAGCCCATAGGGGAGAACAGTATTCCATTGAGCTGCGGCTGAAACCCTTGTATGTGGTGAGGAGCTCAGGTGTGCCTAGGAAGGACTTCGCACGACGGAGGATGCCCAGTCGGCGACTGGCTTTGGAGGTCAGCTTGGAAATGTGGTTTTCCCAAGAAAGATCATGACAGATGGTGAGACCCAAAAGCTTGAGCGACAGAACTTCTTGGAGAGGATTGTTGAGAAAGTAGATGGGTAGACGACATTATACGTAGACCACATCTCATTAGTTGAGAAAGTAGACGACATTTTCAAATCGCTCATTATACAGCTTGTAATTGACATTTTCAAACCACTCATTATACTGCTTGTAATTGACATTTTCAAACCACTCATTATACTGCTTGTAATTGACATTTTCAAATCACTCATTATACTGCTTGTAATTGACATTTTCAAATCACTCATTATACTGCTTGTAATTGAAATTTTCAAACCACTCATTATACTGCTTGTAATTGACATTTTCAAATCACTCATTATACTGCTTGTAATTGACATTTTCAAATCACTCATTAGACTGCTTGTAATTGAAATTTTCAAATCACTCATTATACTGCTTGTAATTGACATTTCCAAATCACTCATTAGACTGCTTGTCATTGACATTTCCAAATCACTCATTAGACTGCTTGTCATTGACATTTTCAAATCACTCATTATACTGCTTGTAATTGAAATTTTCAAACCACTCATTATACTGCTTGTAATTGACATTTTCAAATCACTCATTATACTGCTTGTAATTGACATTTCCAAATCACTCATTAGACTGCTTGTCATTGACATTTTCAAATCACTCATTATACTGCTTGTAATTGACATTTTCAAATCACTCATTATACTGCTTGTCATTGACATTTTCAAATCGCTCATTATACTGCTTGTAATTGACATTTTCAAATCGCTCATTATACTGCTTGTAATTGACATTTTCAAATCACTCATTATACTGCTTGTCATTGACATTTTCAAATCACTCATTAGACTGCTTGTCATTGACATTTTCAAATAACTCATTATACTGCTTGTAATTGACATTTTCAAATCACTCATTATACTGCTTGTCATTGACATTTTCAAATCACTCATTATACTGCTTGTCATTGACATTTTCAAATCGCTCATTATACTGCTTGTAATTGACATTTTCAAATCACTCATTAGACTGCTTGTCATTGACATTTTCAAATCACTCATTATACTGCTTGTCATTGACATTTTCAAATCGCTCATTATACTGCTTGTAATTGACATTTTCAAATCACTCATTATACTGCTTGTAATTGACATTTTCAAATCACTCATTATACTGCTTGTCATTGACATTTTCAAATCACTCATTAGACTGCTTGTCATTGACATTTTCAAATCACTCATTATACTGCTTGTCATTGACATTTTCAAATCACTCATTAGACTGCTTGTAATTGATATTTTCAAATCACTCATTAGACTGCTTGTAATTGATATTTTCAAATCACTCATTAGACTGCTTGTAATTGACATTTTCAAATCACTCATTATACTGCTTGTAATTGATATTTTCAAATCACTCATTAGACTGCTTGTAATTGACATTTTCAAATCACTCATTATACTGCTTGTAATTGATATTTTCAAATCACTCATTAGACTGCTTGTCATTGACATTTTCAAATCACTCATTATACTGCTTGTAATTGACATTTTCAAATCACTCATTATCCTGCTTGTAATTGATATTTTCAAATCACTCATTAGACTGCTTGTCATTGACATTTTCAAATCGCTCATTATACTGCTTGTAATTGACATTTTCAAATCACTCCTTATACTGCTTGTAATTGACATTTTCAAATCACTCATTATACTGCTTGTAATTGACATTTTCAAATCACTCATTATACTGCTTGTAATTGATATTTTCAAATCACTCATTAGACTGCTTGTCATTGACATTTTCAAATCGCTCATTATACTGCTTGTAATTGACATTTTCAAATCACTCCTTATACTGCTTGTAATTGACATTTTCAAATAACTCATTATCCTGCTTGTAATTGACATTTTCAAACCACTCATTAGACTGCTTGTAATTGACATTTTCAAATCACTCATTATCCTGCTTGTAATTGACATTTTCAAATCGCTCCTTATACTGCTTGTAATTGACATTTTCAAATCACTCATTATCCTGCTTGTAATTGACATTTTCAAATCACTCATTATACTGCTTGTAATTGACCTTTTCAAATCGCTCATTATACTGCTTGTAATTGACCTTTTCAAATCACTCATTATACTGCTTGTAATTGACCTTTTAAAATCGCTCATTATACTGCTTGCAATTGACATTTTCAAATCACTCATTAGACTGCTTGTAATTGATATTTTCAAATCACTCATTATACTGCTTGTAATTGACCTTTTCAAATCGCTCATTATACTGCTTGTCATTGACATTTTCAAATCACTCATTATACTGCTTGCAATTGACATTTTCAAATCACTCATTAGACTGCTTGTAATTGACATTTTCAAATCACTCATTATACTGCTTGTAATTGATATTTTCAAATCACTCATTATACTGCTTGTAATTGACCTTTTCAAATCGCTCATTATACTGCTTGTCATTGACATTTTCAAATCACTCATTATACTGCTTGTAATTGACCTTTTCAAATCGCTCATTATACTGCTTGTCATTGACATTTTCAAATCACTCATTATACTGCTTGCAATTGACATTTTCAAATCACTCATTAGACTGCTTGTAATTGACATTTTCAAATCACTCATTATACTGCTTGTAATTGACCTTTTCAAATCGCTCATTATACTGCTTGTCATTGACATTTTCAAATCACTCATTATACTGCTTGCAATTGACATTTTCAAATCACTCATTAGACTGCTTGTAATTGACATTTTCAAATCACTCATTAGACTGCTTGTAATTGATATTTTCAAATCACTCATTATACTGCTTGTAATTGACCTTTTCAAATCGCTCATTATACTGCTTGTCATTGACATTTTCAAATCACTCATTATACTGCTTGTAATTGACATTTTCAAATCGCTCATTATACTGCTTGTAATTGACATTTTCAAATCGCTCATTATATGGCTTGTAATTGACATTTTCAAATCACTCATTATACTGCTTGTAATTGACATTTTCAAATCACTCATTATACTGCTTGTAATTGACCTTTTCAAACCACTCATTATACTGCTTGTAATTGACATTTTCAAATCACTCATTATACTGCTTGTAATTGACATTTTCAAACCACTCATTATACGGCTTGTAATTGACATTTTCAAATCGCTCATTATACTGCTTGTAATTGACATTTTCAAATCACTCATTAGACTGCTTGTAATTGACATTTTCAAATCGCTCATGAAATTGCTTGTCATTGACATTTTCAAATCACTCATTATACTGCTTGCAATTGACATTTTCAAATCACTCATTAGACTGCTTGTAATTGACATTTTCAAATCACTCATTATACTGCTTGTAATTGACATTTTCAAATCACTCATTAGACTGCTTGTAATTGACATTTTCAAATCACTCATTATACTGCTTGTAATTGACATTTCAAATCACTCATTATACTGCTTGTAATTGACATTTTCAAACCACTCATTATACTGCTTGTAATTGACATTTTCAAATCACTCATTATACTGCTTGTAATTGACATTTCAAATCACTCATTATACTTTTTGTAATTGACATATTCAAACCACTCATTAGACTGCTTGTAATTGACATTTTCAAATCACTCATTATACTGCTTGTAATTGACATTTTCAAATCACTCATTATACTGCTTGTAATTGACATTTTCAAATCACTCATTATACTGATGGTAATTGACATTTTCAAATCACTCATTATACTGCTTGTAATTTACATTTTCAAATCACTCATTATACGGCTTGTAATTGACATTTTCAAATCGCTCATTATACTGCTTGTAATTGACATTTTCAAACCACTCATTATACTGCTTGTAATTGACATTTTCAAATCACTCATTATACTGCTTGTAATTGACATTTTCAAACCACTCATTATACTGCTTGTTATTGACATTTTCAAATCACTCATTATACTGCTTGTAATTGACATTTTCAAACCACTCATTATACTGCTTGTAATTGACATTTCAAATCGCTCATTATACTGCTTGTAATTGACATTTTCTAACCACTCATTATACTGCTTGTAATTGACATTTTCAAGTCACTCATTATACTGCTTGTAATTGACATTTTCAAATCCCTCATTATACTGCTTGTAATTGACATTTTCAAATCGCTCATTATACGGCTTGTAATTGACATTTTCAAATCACTCATTATACTGCTTGTAATTGACATTTTCAAATCACTCATTATACTGCTTGTAATTGACATTTTCAAATCGCTCATTATACTGCTTGTAATTGACATTTTCAAATCGCTCATTATACGGCTTGTAATTGACATTTTCAAATCACTCATTATACGGCTTGTAATTGACATTTTCAAACCACTCATTATACTGCTTGTAATTGACATTTTCAAATCGCTCATTATACGGCTTGTAATTGACATTTTCAAATCACTCATTATACTGCTTGTAAATGACATTTTCAAATCGCTCATTATACTGCTTGTAATTGATATTTTCAAATCGCTCATTATATGGCTTGTAATTGACATTTTCAAATCACTCATTATACTGCTTGTAATTGACATTTTCAAATCACTCATTATACTGCTTGTAATTGAAATTTTCAAACCACTCATTATACTGCTTGTAATTGACATTTTCAAATCACTCATTATACTGCTTGTAATTGACATTTTCAAATCACTCATTATACTGCTTGTAATTGACATTTTCAAACCACTCATTATACTGCTTGTAATTGACATTTTCAAACCACTCATTATACTGCTTGTAATTGACATTTTCAAATCACTCATTATACTGCTTGTAATTGACATTTTCAAATCACTCATTATACTGCTTGTAATTGACATTTCAAATCACTCATTATACTGCTTGTAATTGACATTTTCAAACCACTCATTATACTGCTTGTAATTGACATTTTCAAATCACTCATTATACTGCTTGTAATTGACATTTCAAATCACTCATTATACTTTTTGTAATTGACATATTCAAACCACTCATTATACTGCTTGTAATTGACATTTTCAAATCACTCATTATACTGCTTGTAATTGACATTTTCAAATCACTCATTATACTGCTTGTAATTGACATTTTCAAATCACTCATTATACTGATGGTAATTGACATTTTCAAATCACTCATTATACTGCTTGTAATTTACATTTTCAAATCACTCATTATACGGCTTGTAATTGACATTTTCAAATCGCTCATTATACTGCTTGTAATTGACATTTTCAAACCACTCATTATACTGCTTGTAATTGACATTTTCAAATCGCTCATTATACTGCTTGTAATTGACATTTTCAAACCACTCATTATACTGCTTGTTATTGACATTTTCAAATCACTCATTATACTGCTTGTAATTGACATTTTCAAACCACTCATTATACTGCTTGTAATTGACATTTCAAATCGCTCATTATACTGCTTGTAATTGACATTTTCTAACCACTCATTATACTGCTTGTAATTGACATTTTCAAATCACTTATTATACTGCTTGTAATTGACATTTTCAAATCACTCATTAGACTGCTTGTAATTGACATTTTCAAATCCCTCATTATACTGCTTGTAATTGACATTTTCAAATCGCTCATTATACGGCTTGTAATTGACATTTTCAAACCACTCATTATACTGCTTGTAATTGACATTTTCAAATCGCTCATTATACGGCTTGTAATTGATATTTTCAAATCACTCATTATACTGCTTGTAATTGACATTTTCAAATCGCTCATTATACTGCTTGTAATTGACATTTTCAAATCGCTCATTATATGGCTTGTAATTGACATTTTCAAATCACTTATTATACTGCTTGTAATTGACATTTTCAAATCACTCATTAGACTGCTTGTAATTGACATAGTCAAACCACTCATTATACTGCTTGTAATTGACATTTTCAAACCACTCATTATACTGCTTGTAATTGACATTTTCAAATCACTCATTATACTGCTTGTAATTGACATTTTCAAATCACTCATTATACTGCTTGTAATTGACATTTTCAAATCACTCATTATACTGCTTGTAATTGACATTTTCAAATCACTCCATACTGCTTGTAATTGACATTTTAAAATCACTCATTATACTGCTTGTAATTGACATTTTCAAATCACTCATTATACGGCTTGTAATTGACATTTTCAAATCGCTCATTATACGGCTTGTAATTGACATTTTCAAATCACTCATTATACGGCTTCTAATTGAAATTTTCAAATCGCTCATTATACTGCTTGTAATTGACATTTTCAAATCACTCATTATACTGCTTGTAATTGACATTTTCAAATCGCTCATTATACGGCTTGTAATTGACATTTTCAAACCACTCATTATATGGCTTCTAATTGAAATTTTCAAATCGCTCATTATACTGCTTGTAATTGACATTTTCAAATCACTCATTATACTTCTTGTAATTGACATTTTCAAATCGCTCATTATACGGCTTGTAATTGACATTTTCAAACCACTCATTATACTGCTTGTAATTGACATTTTCAAATCACTCATTATACTGCTTGTAATTGACATATTCAAACCACTCATTATACTGCTTGTAATTGACATTTTCAAATCACTCATTATACTGCTTGTAATTGACATTTTCAAATCACTCATTATACTGCTTGTAATTGACATTTTCAAATCACTCCATACTGCTTGTAATTGACATTTTCAAATCACTCATTATACTGCTTGTAATTGACATTTTCAAACCACTCATTATACTGCTTGTAATTGACATTTTCAAACCACTCATTATACTGCTTGTAATTGACATTTTCAAACCACTCATTATACTGCTTGTAATTGACATTTTCAAACCACTCATTATACTGCTTGTAATTGACATTTTCAAACCACTCATTATACTGCTTGTAATTGACATTTCAAATCGCTCATTATACTGCTTGTAATTGACATATTCAAACCACTCATTATACTGCTTGTAATTGACATTTTCAAACCACTCATTATACTGCTCGTAATTGACATTTTCAAATCACTCATTATACTGCTTGTAATTGACATATTCAAACCACTCATTATACTGCTTGTAATTGACATTTTCAAATCGCTCATTATACTGCTTGTAATTGACATTTTCAAATCGCTCATTATTATACTGCTTGTAATTGACATTTTGGTCGGGATGTGTTATACTGTATATATAACACATCACGTGTTATATATACAGTTGTGATATATATATATATATGTTATATATACCTCCCTCCATATATATATATATATATATATATATATATATATATATATATATATATATGTTCATATATATATGTATATATATATATGTTATATTATATATATATATCGTTCACCCTCCCATCACCCTGCCCCATCACCCTCCCCCATCACGCTGCCATCATCCTCCCATCACCCTGCCATCACCCTCCCATCACCCTGCCATCACCCTCCCATCACCCTCCCATCACCCTCCCATCACCCTGCCATAACCCTCCCATCACCCTGTCGTTGGAGGTATTGACTCTTATAGGGTTGGTTTTCTAAGGCTTATATCAAAATATTAACTTATATCAAATAAGTCTTTTAAGGTGGAAGCGCGATGACGTCATCGCGTCACGCGGCACGAATGGTTCCATTGTGCACGCTTTCGTTTTATTTCCAAATTAAAATCTGTTTTCACTTTTGCCGTAAAAATGACATCAGTGCAGCGAGTGTGGTATCTTATTTGGTGAAATTCGGTCGATTTGAAGTGGTGAAAATAAAATGTGATCGTGGAAAATCGTAGCGAGGGGCCATTTTGATTCGGTTTTCGATTATAGCACCGGATTATTGCACCCTCCCATCACCCTCCCATCACCCTCCCCCATCACGCTCCCATCACCCTGCCCCATCACCCTGCCCCATCACCCTGCCCCATCACCCTCCCCCATCACCCTGCCATCACCCTCCCATCACCCTGCCATCACCCTCCCATCACCCTGCCATCACCCTCCCATCACCCTCCCATCACCCTGCCATCACCCTCCCATCACCCTCCCATCAACCTGCCATAACCCTCCCATCACCCTGTCGTTGGAGGTATTGACTTATATAGGGTTGGTTTTCTAAGGCTGTAGGCCGCACCTCATTTTGTCGAATAAAGTGGTATTCGGGTGGTTCCGGTATTTGGGACCGCAGGGACGGAAAGTGCAGGTACGGGGTGCTTGGCACTCCCCAGCCGGCCCGCTCTGAAGGTTCGGATCGGGACACCGGGATTCATTCCGGTCGCCCGGTCGGCCCGAAGGTGGGGGTGCGGAGCCTGTCACGGAATGTCAAAACAAACGGCCTGCCGGGGCCGCCCAAATGTCGGGCGTGAGGGGCGCGTCCACTAATGGAACGCCTCTCGCTTCCCAGATCGAGGGCCACGTGGTCAGGAGAACTTCGTCCCTTCTGGTTGCCTTGCCGTCCCGCCGTGGGTGCTGGCAGGGTGTACTTCAAACTAGGCTTAAGTGTCAAGTGTTAAGTTCCTCCTTGCCCTCGCAAGGGAAAGGCTAGGGTCAAGGTCTTCCAAATTTCCAAACACTAGAAATCGGACGTCTCAAATTAATTAATCAATTGGTTAATACATCTCAGTCGCCCGCGACCTCTCTAGCACGGGCGTCGAACCAGTTCATTTCCGGTGCGACCGGGCCGAGTATCGGCCTGGCCGTGGCCGAAGCCGTTGATTCCGCCGTAGCACGCTAACGCGTAGGCTCGCACGTCCCTGGTCCGCCGGGGCTCCGCGGGTGTCCTATCGTGCCCACGTCGCCATGGCTCACTGAATAAGAGAGTCAGACGTGGTGCCCGGGGACGGAGTTCGCTGTTTAAACATGGTAGCGCTAGGCCAGTGGGACCGCCGGGACCCACGTGCACTCACAAGTTGTTATGCGCGTGGGCGGCAGTATCACACCGGGGCGCCCAAACGCTCCCCGGCTAAAGTTCATCCTGGAAGCGCCCGCATTGTGCGGACAAACCAAGTCAAGGGCCACGTGGTCAGGAGAACCTCGTCCCTTCCGGTCACACTGTGCCTATCGGCCGGCCTCGAAGACCGAAATTGTGACGGTGTCACCCGAAAAAAATCATGCAGCGAAAATGAATGAAATTCATCCATTTCGTCATCTAATCAGTGACGCGCATGAAAGGATGAACGAGATTCCCACTGTCCCTATCTACTATCCAGCGAACCCACAGCCAAGGGAACGGGCTTGGCGGAATCAGAGGGGAAAGAAAACCCTTTTGAGCTTGACTCTAGCCCGACTCTGTGAAGGGACTTGAGAGGCCGCAGGCACTCAATAGGGCTGGACCCGTGAAATTTCAGGGACTTTTGGTAAAATTACCTCAGGGTAAAGTTACATTGGAAAACACCGTGTTAAATTTCCGTCGCCGAAGGACTTTATTTCTTATTGCGAAATTCTCTTAGACTTCGCCTCTAGGAGTTATTGAAAATATTAACTTATATAAAAATTAGTTTTCTAAGACTGAAGCGCAGTGACGTCATCACGCTCCCACCACGAGTGTCGAAGGTCTTTCGAAGAAGAAGAGTTCGGAGTTGGACTGGACACGAGGCGGAGCGGACGCCATTTGGAAGAGCTGAGAGGACTCAGTCGTGATAGGGTGAGTCTGAGTGAGTATATCAAGACAAGAACAAGATCTAGAAGGAGGTATGTACGGTGCGAGTCATATAATATATTGTTTAGTTATCGTCGATGAGGAATTTGGGGTCGGAATGGGTGGTCGGCCTGGGTGACTTGGTCTCGACTAGATGCTAGGCCCACCTCATTTTGTCCAATAAAGTGGTTTTAAAATATTTTTTGATGGTTCTTATGCTTATCATTAGATGCATAACGTTCGTAGCGAGGTGTGGATATATGGATTGACATCGGATGGTCTGAGATTCGGGATTTAGGAGCTTCGAAGTTTTTTCATTAGGAATATATGCGATTTGTTTTGGGGGGCCCTTAGAGCTAACGGAGGCTCGGATTTTAAATCTGATTCCGGATTTCGCAGTCGCTAGTAGGTCTTAATGTCAAGTAGTAGATTTGTTATTGCCTAAAGTTCAGTTATAGACGTTGGGTGCTAATGTGTTATGATTTATATGATGTTTAAAAATGCTATTTTCATGAAGTTAATAAAGGGTTTTTGCTTCGTTTTAGTTTTGGATGAGGAGAGGCTCGCTGAGGTCATGCTGAACAAATTGTATACGTGTGCTTTTTTCGAGGCTGGTCGTAAAACCACGCCCACATGCGCTTGTTTTTGCGTAATGCTAGTAGAATGACATGAACCTATCGTTAACTATATATATTTTGTTTTAATCTCAGCAACGCATGACTCTGTATAAACATGCTTTGGATTACTCATGTACACAAACCCATAAAATATATGGGTTTGTTTGGCTAAGCATACACTCTCCTCTTTGTGAGTTACAGTTCTGTTTTCTCGGAGCCCAGAGAAACAATTGGTCCAAATGATAAGGAAGGGCTGACTCCCCCGAATGATAACGGTGGGAGGGACTCTCGCCAGTCGCTTCGTTCTCTCGGAGATTTTCTGATAATCGTATTCGTATATAAGTGAATGAGAATCAATGTGTTTTCAGGAAGGCTTGACGTGGCATGAGACTGGCTCTTGCTATAGATGTCTTGGCCTCCTCCGGATCTGTATAAGTTGGTTATTAATAAAGCTGCGCCATTCCAGGCTATTGTGGACTTCTTTTGCAAACGAAGAGCTGATTCTTCACAGATGGTACCAGGAGTGGGGTGTCAACAGACGCGGAGGACGGGAAACGGAGCCCGAGGGACAGGAGGAAGGCTGACCTGAGGCCGGCGCCGGCACGTTGATTTGATTAAAGGTGGGAGTTGTTTTATATCAGAGGGCTATTATTCCAAATTCGTACCTTCCTCCTTCGAGCGGGTTCAGTCTCCTTGTCTTCCGCGCTGTCTGCACTCGAACAGAAATTGTAAGTAAAGGCTCATTTAGGCCTCAGAATGACGTAGCTTTGTTAAAGCCAGGATAAACAAGTAAGGATACAAGTAAGGACTTAACAGTAAGCTTAAAGTTACAGTTAGCACCAGGAGGGGAAAATGAGGTCGGACAGCCATATAGGTTGAAACCAGGTGGCCAAGATTTTTCCAGGAAGGAACAGCCCAGAGACAAGATGGGGTATGCCATTGCATGCCAGGGAAGGAGGGCTGTGGTTAACTTAGACGGCCAAAGGGACATGGCCAGGAAGGGTGAAATGCGTAGGTACCAGGTAGGTTTGACAAGAAGGTAGTGACAACTACGAGGTCAAGCCAGGAAGCTCTAGACTAAGTTCTAGACAAGAGGTCCAGATAAAGCAGGCCAGGATCTGGTGGACAAGAGAAAATAAATAAGCTCACAGGAAATGGGCCAGGTGGCCACAGGGTGAGAAGGACAGGTTAGGTTTTGAAATATTGAAAATTGAAGCAGGAGCTGCATTGTAGGAATTTGAAGCTTCAGAGCCAAAGGAAGCAAGTTCAGGAAGCAAAGTTCAGGACAAAACAATTAAGGAGGTAGTTAAACAAGTAAAACAGCGAGTGATGCCGCTGGACCAGATACCAGACCAAGACCCCCCACCCCCCCAAGACCTGAGCTCAGTCCCAGGGCTCTAGGCAACACCCCAACACCCCGCCCTGCCTTCCCTTTTTTTTCACCTCAACCCACCCCCCGTCCAACCAGTCCCAAAAATCCTTTTCCTTGAATGAGAGACGTAACATGAATGAGCAAAGATTGTTTGGGAGTGGCTGGAGAAAGGCATGATTTGAGTCGATCTGAGTTTCGCGCGAAGAATGGGAGACTCACTCGTATATGAATGAGGAATGAATGTATATTGGGATGTTAATTGACGTGTGTGTCTGGCCAATGTGTTTGTCTGTGTGTCATGTGCAAAGCAGAGGGTTTCGGTGTGAAACTTTGTAAGCGATCTGCTCGACTTGGGGGAAATTCAGGCCGGGAATGTCCATTTTAACGTCTATCCGAGAGAACAGGCGAGGTCCTGAACTGAGTCCGGATTTTCATCTGTTTGGGAGTTGTTTGGGAAGCGAATTGATATAAATCGGGTCAGGAAAGCACCCGGAGTGCCCTTGTCGATCTACTGTTGATATGAAGCGGTTTCTTGGAGATGGTTGCAGAATTCGAATCAATATGTGTGTTTTACTTGAATTGAAGAGTTCATTCAATGGCAGATATTGTGTATTGTATGTGTGGGATGTATCGCTGAGGCAGCTCACCTTTGGAATTGGTGTCATATAGTGCATTTTGGATCAGAGAGGTCAAGCGTCGGAGATCCTGTTTTTTTGCGATGTAAACCCCGCCGCGAACGCGAATAGAGCGGCGTGCAGGGAGTGTTGGGATTCGTGTGGAGGCACGAGGGTGCGCGCCAAGACGGGGGGCGGCGTGGCGTCGTCGCGTTGAGATGGTTGTGCCAGGTCGATCGGCGATCTCTGAATTTAAATCGGATTTTTGTCATGTGTGTTGTGAAATTAAACGTCTATCCGAGAATCCTGGCAATGTTCGTTTAACTAAAGTGTGGTACAAACCTGTGTTTCCGCCGTGCGGCTCCGTGGAAGTTTGGGTAGAGGGATATTGTGTGTTCAGACAGGAGCCGAGCGAGCCGCGAGTCACGGGTGTGCTGTATGAGATTTGCTCAGAGTGCTGGCGATAACTCGCCCACTCTCAGAGGAGGATGTGTGCCCAAATGCATTGTGGGTCATTTCGACTTTGCTGGATGTCGGACGTTCATGTCAGACGAGCCATGTCGGAATAGTGGCCGGCTGCGACATATATGCCAGGCAATGTTACAAGATGGATTTTTATTTAAGATGGATTTATAAGATGGATAGATGGATGGATTTATTTAAGATGGCTAAAATAAACGATTTCAAGACAGAGTAATTAATTTCCGGAGCCAAGTTCCAACAGGAAGTCTTGTTCATACAGTAAGGTACAGTGCGGAGTGGCGGCTGGAAGATGCATCGATGCATTTGTGTTGACCAATTCGAAGTTTGACCTTTTAAAGTTTAGTTGACCTTTGTTCGAGATATGCAAGGGAAAGGTCAGAGGTAATTCACTAACCTTGGAAGAACGACAGGCGGAGTCAGTCTACAGGGTGTTGCTTTAACGACAGGATATAGAACCTAAATCTGGAAGGAAAGGACATTATATTGTTGGTTAAACTGAAGTCATGTACGTAATTAATGAACAGAGAATATCGAGTCCTGTTTGTCTTTGTAATTGTCGTTGATGTCCCGATTCAGGGGTCTCAAGAAATAAACAGACTTCCGGTGCCGACCGGAAGCGTTAGGTACAGTACGCTTGGAATTTAATTTAACCGGGTCGAATACAGTGACGTGTTCGATCGAGCTGTGGGGATTTGAGATGGATTTGAGTCACGTTAAATGGAGGACATTTGTGAGGATGAAGAGATGCAAGTAACGTGGATTAAATTGTGGTATCACGAGTTGGGTGCCAGAGATATTGTGGTTATTATAACTCACTGATTATAGGGGGCGCCGGGCGCACCGAGTACAGATCGGGTTGCATGATGGAGCACGCATGCATGGATTTTGGCTTTGCGAGGCTCCGGATAGAAATTGGCATTTCGATGCTGTGGATTATATCGTACCTGCCCGGAAAGGTGATGTCCTGTGCTGGGGCTGGCGACAGGCCTCTGTTATTTGTTTGTCTGTCGGTCTGATTGTAAGTCTTTGGTACTGGGAGGGCTAATTGAGTGCTCAGGCGTCATTGTTCCATGGAGGCAGGAGCTGTGAGTCACAAAATGTAAACGGGAACTTTGTGTAATCATCAAGTTTTTCCATCAAGGAAGGGGTGATGAAAAGTTATTTGTTTTAGTGTGAAGTAGGTTGGTTGCTTATTTGTCACAGTAAGATGAGAGTTGTGTTTTTAAGCTTGGTCTTTGAATGAATTGTTGCTTGGAATGTGTTGATTGGAAAAGTGATTTCTGATCGCTGATCCGATCTGGTTTTGAATTGTTGATTTAATTTTGAATTGATTGGAGGTAATAAGGATTTGTGTTGATTTCCTGATTTGAGTTCATCTGGAAACAAAGACAGATGGGATTAATGTGTATATCAGGAACAATTTGGAAAAGAAATATGGATATATGACATTACTAAAATATAACCAAGCAATTGAGAGTTCTTGGGTTAATGGGATATAAATAAATGCATCTACAAGTTGATGGTTTATAAAAATTTAGTTCTGGATGATACTTAAACGATGAACAATGTTGGCAATATACAAAGAATGTGACTTGTTTTTTGGGGGGCAAAGTTATGGGTGAATTTGGTGAGTGGTTGTGGGCAAACGAAGATTAATTTAGATTTATCATAGTTAAGTTCGAGGAAGTTGATTTGAAGCCAGAATTTCATTTGGATGCCAGAAAGGAGAAAGGAGATGCTGAAAGCCAGAAAGGAGATGCTGTTGTCTACTCTGAATGACAGGTGGCGGTATCCAGGGCGCTGAGGAGTTTTGTTCACGTTGTAAAGTTTGTTTATTTAGTTTGTTTATTGTAGAGAAGAGTGCTTTTGGGATTCCGGAGCCAGAGTGGATAATTTGAGAGTAGTAGGTGGTCCATGTGAAGCTTGGGAGTGAACTGATTTGGGTTTAATAGGCACAAGCTGGTCTAAACAGGGTGAGGAGGATGGCGTGATTGATGATGTCAAAGGAGGCGTTGAGGTGAGGAGGATGAAAATGTTGAGGTTGCCGGCATCAGAGGAGAGAAAAGGTCGCTGGTGATTTTGAGGAGAGCAGTTTCAGTACTGTGGCTGGAGCAGAATCCGGATTGGGATGTTTCATACAGGTTATTGGCAGAGTGGTGATGTTTGAGTTGAGTGGCCACAGCACGTTCCAAAACTTTTGACAGAAAGGGTAGGTTGGAGATGGGTCTGAAGTTATTTAGGGTGTCAGGGTTTAGTCCAGGGTTTTTCCAAAATGGGGGTGAAGTTTCACGAGTTTTTGGGGAAATCGGTATGTGAAGCTGGATTAAGTTGGAACTGCTTGATGAGCCATGGAGATGGATTGGGTTTTGTTGTTGGTTGTCTGGGAGTTCGGTTGTTGCATTGCCAAAGGTTTCTGTGTGGTGGACACACTCGTTGGCTGTTGTCTTGTGTGACGTGGATGGAGATGTATGTGGCTGCGTGTGGCTGCCTGGAGGGGAAGGCGGCTACAGTGGTTGATATTGGTTGTGGGTTGTCCGGGGTGCTTCGATTTGCATAAAGGGTGAAGATTGGGATATTACATTATTTTAAGTAAGTATTGGTATGAGTAATTACAGAAGTAATTATGAGTTATTATGAGTAATTAGTGGTATGAGTATTAGTTATGAGTTCCAGGTGTTGAGCTAGTTATGCTAGTTATCCAGCTAGTTATGAGTAAGTGATTATTTTAGTAAAATTACATGTTTCGCTGTGTTGTTGATCTGGGGACAAGCTAGTTTGATGGGTACCCTGGGGTCTTCAGCATGTCTATGTGTTTGTCTGGCTGTTACACTAGACTCTGGGATGTGTTTTCATGAGACGAATTTCAGAATTGATGACAATTCAGTGAGTATGGTGGACAACGTGAAGTGGCTGGTGTGAAGGAAGGGGTTGGGAAAGATGGACCCCCTTCACGAATACCCAGTAGGGTAGCTTAATTTCAGACATAACAGTGAGAATCTATTGTGAGCGAATCACAGTGGGTGAGGAAAACATTGTGTGTGACCAGACACCAGAACTGACCAGAATTGAAATTGGAAGTAGACCAGGTTATTTCTATTATTTGTTTATTCGTGAAAATAAATAAATAATAGGGGGAGGTTAATGGAGGTTAATGGTGGTTTGTTTGTGTTAATGGAGGTTAATGGTGGTTTGTTTGTGGTAATTCTAGTTGAAACTCTAGCTGAAATAATTTCCGTTTAATTTTATAATTTTATTTTTATTGATGTTGGAAACAGGTAATGGGATGCTGAGAGAAGGATTGAATTTAATTTGAATTGGACTGGATTAAATGGGATTGAATTTAAAAATTGAATATTGGATAAAATTGGATCCACTTGAAAAAAAGTGGATTAGGAAATTGGAGAAAAGGTGTTCTATGAAACTATGAATTGAATGAATTGAATCTATGAATTGGAGACCTGTAGACCAGGCGCTCCCAGGAGACTTGTGGACCAGGTGTTCCACCAGAGGAAAAAGACCAGGTGTTCGTGGAGCACTTCACCCGCAAGAACGCCTTGGAACCAAGGTGGAAGGGACCAGTCCAGGTGTTGCTGACTACACCAACGGCAGTCTTTTGCGAGGGCAAGACTTCGTGGATCCACGCCACGCACTGTAAGTTGGCCATACAAGCACCAGACACTACACCACAGATGCGAAAACGAAACCCGACACCTCACCGTAACATGGGGACAAAGAGTATCACTACCATGTTTCGAACAGAAAGCCCTGCACACAAATTGGGTGAACATAAATTGGCTAGCACTGTCGGCAGGGCCTGGACGCGTTGGCATGGTACTACAAAAGCAACGAGAGTTCCGGGAAGACGGGCAAGCTAGCATTAAGACCTTGGCCCAACCAGGATACAAATGGGGAACCCCTGATTTTAAGCTACAAACACGCACGCGCCTAGAGAAAGGCATGACTATGCAGGTCCGGTGCAGCGTCTGGACCCCTGGCGCGGCCGGTGGCGAAAGGAACTACATACCATGCATCGAATACATACTCACGCCACAACCCCAGGATAAGGCCCCAAAGAGGGGGGAAAACACATATTGGAAAGTGGCCAGGGAGGTGGCAACAATTCAAAATAGGACACACTGCTGGTCGTGCATGCACTTTCCCCAAGCAGGCACCACAGGAATACACATGATAGTGCTACCTCTGTCCCTCAATGACCTCTGCTCACAACCTATCGATTCCCCATGTTTAGTCACCACGCTGGAAAGAGAAGGGGTTGACAACGGCAAGAGTTGCAATCGACAATTTAATTATCGCCCGTCAATGATTGCCCATGTGGCCGAGAGGCCTGCCCCCGTCTGGGTCAAACCACAGAAAGGGAAGGTCTGCCTCCAGGGTTCCGGCCACTTGCGTATGGGAGAATCAGAATGCGCCTACACTCTCCCCGGGAAGCTGGGACAAGGGAGCTCGGGGATTACATTACGAATAGTACTGCAAGATAAACGCAACCACAACATAACGGCTATAACATTCTCTAGGGGGGTTAGTAGGATTAATGGGGTGGTAAAGGGACTCCAGTGCTTATCCACCCACCTGGTCCCACCCCATGGGACAATGTTTATATGCGGCGACAAGGCTTACCCCTATTTACCAAATAATTGGGGGGGCACATGTTATCTGGGTTCAGTCCTTCCTGACGTTGAGATACTGGATGAGCTAGACCCAAAGTCCTTGGACAGGCGTTATAAGAGGTCAGTCATGAACGAAGATGGAACCACTAAACTACACGGGAGTCTATGGGAAAAGGTGTTTGGTTTCTTCTTCCCAGGAGCGGGCACAGTCATGGATAGTTTCCGGATAGACAAATTGGCTTTGGCCCTAGAAAAGGTGGCAAACGACACCGCTACGGCTCATGACATACTATTGGATCGATCGGATCGCGCGCGAAAATTCTTATACATTTAGCTGGCTCACTGGCTGGTTCCAGGGATGGACGGGCACCATAGTGAAGTGGTTATTGACCGCACTGGCTGTGATAATCGGGGTAGTAATTTGGGGGGCACTAATGAAATCTCTAGTCCTCCTCTGTATGAGAAAGTATTTTACAGGATGGAAAGTGAAGAAGCCGCCGACAACGACTATGGCTCTGACCACAGAGGCCGTCGACCTGAATGGGTCCTTCAACAAGGCAGTTGCGACCGGCGCTCCAGAAAATTGCATTGAATTTTGTAATGACTGTGATACTTGTGTGGATCCCATGTGGGAACTGGCTGCTGCCTGTAACGGTGTATGTGATGACTGTGATACTTGTGCTATAAACCCCTTGCGTGTACTGGCTAACGCTGCTTATGTATTACAAGCTGACAGCTGCACGCCCCCTTCTGACCCAACTATGGATCTGATTGCGACACTGGGTCTGGCGGTCGAGGGACCCGACGTGGATATCCTAGACCCGCAAGCCGACCAGGCGCCCAAGGGAGACATTGACATAAAGGAAGTCCCTCTCTTTTCTCCAAAGGTTTTAAGTTCAAATGCTTCAAGTGAATCGGATTTTTACGCTCTGTACCCTGACCAGGAAATTGAGACACAAGATACTGACAATACTATGTATTCCCCAGAACAGCAGCACGTGAGGGACCTCATGGGCATGATCGTTGATTAACTTCGAAGATCTGCAAGGACTGGGTCTGCAAAGGGTGGGGGGAGCAAGTTCCGCAGGGGAGGTGATGGGCCCTCTGGCGGAGCAGAACCTCATCTGGACCAGACACCTTCGTTGTGGATCCGAAACGTTAATGGACTTTCATGTTCTGAGCCCTCAGGCTCCGAGCACGCACCACACGACACGTTCGCCAAATGCACGGGCGAGGCGCTTTGGGCGCACGATATGCCCTTGGGAGATACCCGCATTACACAATTATCTTTTCAATACCCGCATTACACAATTATTTTTCAATAAAACCCGATGTGGCACGTTGTCTCTTAAGATACTTTGTCTCGACGAGACAAGAGGAAGGAATGTCAAGTAGTAGATTTGTTATTGCCTAAAGTTCAGTTATAGACGTTGGGTGCTAATGTGTTATGATTTATATGATGTTTAAAAATGCTATTTTCATGAAGTTAATAAAGGGTTTTTGCTTCGTTTTAGTTTTGGATGAGGAGAGGCTCGCTGAGGTCATGCTGAACAAATTGTATACGTGTGCTTTTTTCGAGGCTGGTCGTAAAACCACGCCCACATGCGCTTGTTTTTGCGTAATGCTAGTAGAATGACATGAACCTATCGTTAACTATATATATTTTGTTTTAATCTCAGCAACGCATGACTCTGTATAAACATGCTTTGGATTACTCATGTACACAAACCCATAAAATATATGGGTTTGTTTGGCTAAGCATACACTCTCCTCTTTGTGAGTTACAGTTCTGTTTTCTCGGAGCCCAGAGAAACAATTGGTCCAAATGATAAGGAAGGGCTGACTCCCCCGAATGATAACGGTGGGAGGGACTCTCGCCAGTCGCTTCGTTCTCTCGGAGATTTTCTGATAATCGTATTCGTATATAAGTGAATGAGAATCAATGTGTTTTCAGGAAGGCTTGACGTGGCATGAGACTGGCTCTTGCTATAGATGTCTTGGCCTCCTCCGGATCTGTATAAGTTGGTTATTAATAAAGCTGCGCCATTCCAGGCTATTGTGGACTTCTTTTGCAAACGAAGAGCTGATTCTTCACATTAACACTCGACAGAAACTGTCCCCGCGAAATTTCCAGGATTTTCGGTAAAATTACTTCAGGGTAAATTTACATAGGAAAACCCCATGCTAAATTTTCGTCGCCGAAGGACTTTATTTTTTGCGAAATTCATCCTGACTTCGCCTCTAGGAGGATACAGGGATATCTGTGGATAACGGGAACCTTTATTTGGCGAAATTCGGACTGGTATTGACCGAGTTATTCAAAATATTAACTTATATCAAATAAATCTTTTAAGGTGAAAGCGCGATGACGTCACCACGTCACGCGGCACGAATGCGCACCTGTATCATTGGAGGTATTGACTTGTATAGGGTTGGTTTCTAAGGCTTATATCAAAATATTAACTTATATCAAATGAGTCTTTTAAGGTGAAAGTGTGATGACGTCACCACGTCACGCGGCACGAATGCGCGCCTGTGGCGCTGGATGTACTGACTTGTATAGGGTTGGTTTTCTAAGGCTTATATCAAAATATTAACTTATATCAAATAGGTCTTTTAAGGTGAAAACGCGATGACGTCACCACGTCACGCAGCACGAATGCGCGCCTGTATCGTTGGAGGTATTGACTCATACAGGGTTGGTTTTCTAAGGCTTATATCAAAATATTAACTTATATCAAATAAGTCTTTTAAGGTGGAAGCGCGATGACGTCACCGCGTCACGCGGCATGAATGGTTCCATTGTGCACGCTTTCGTTTTATTTCCAAATTAAAATCTGTTTTCACTTTTGCCGTAAAAATGACATCAGTGCAGCGAGTGTGGTATCTTATTTGGTGAAATTCGGTCGATTTGAAGTGGTGAAAATAAAATGTGATCGTGGAAAATCGTAGCGAGGGGCCATTTTGAATCGGTTTTCGATTATTGCACCGGATTATTGCACCCTCCCATCACCCTCCCATCACCCTCCCCCATCACCCTCCCATCACCCTGCCCCATCACCCTCCCCCATCACCCTGCCATCACCCTCCCATCACCCTGCCATCACCCTCCCATCACCCTGCCATCACCCTCCCCTCACCCTCCCATCACCCTGCCATCACGCTCCCATCACCCTCCCATCACCCTGCCATAACCCTCCCATCACCCTGTCATTGGAGGTATTGACTTATATAGGGTTGGTTTTCTAAGGCTGTAGGCCGCACCTCATTTTGTCGAATAAAGTGGTATTCGGGTGGTTCCGGTATTTGGGACCGCAGGGACGGAAAGTGCAGGTACGGGGTGCTTGGCACTCCCCAGCCGGCCCGCTCTGAAGGTTCGGATCGGGACACCGGGATTCATTCCGGTCGCCCAGTCGGCCCGGAGGTGGGGGTGCGGGGCCTGTCACGGAACGTCAAAACAAACGGCCTGCCGGGGCCGCCCAAAAGTCGGGCGTGAGGGGCGCGTCCACTAATGGAACGCCTCTCGCTTCCCAGATCGAGGGCCACGTGGTCAGGAGAACTTCGTCGCCTTCTGGTTGCCTTGCCATCCCGCCGTGGGCGCTGGCAGGGTGTACTTCAAACTAGGCTTAAGTGTCAAGTGTTCAGTTCCTCCTTGCCCTCGCAAGCGAAAGGCTAGGGTCAAGCTCTTCCAAATTTCCAAACACTAGAAATCGGACGTCTCAAATTAATTAATCAATTGGTTGATACATCTCAGTCGCCCGCGACCTCTCTAGCGCGGGCGTCGAAACCAGTTCATTTCCGGTGCGACCGGGCCGAGTATCGGCCTGGCAGTGGCCGAAGCCGTTGATTCCGCCGTAGCACGCTAACGCGTAGGCTCGCGCATCCCTGGTCCGCCGGGGCTCCGCGGGGGTCCTACCGTGCCCACGTCACCATGGCTCACTGAATAAGAGAGTCAGACGTGGTGCCCGGGGACGGAGTTCGCTGTCTAAACATGGTAGCGCTAGGCCAGTGGGACCGCCGGGACCCACGTGCACTCACAAGTTGTTCTGCGCATGGGCGGCAGTATCAGACCGGGGCGCCCAAACGCTCCCCGGCTAAAGTTCATCCTGAAAGCGCCCACATTGTGCGGACAAACCAAGTCAAGGGCCACGTGGTCAGGAGAACCTCGTCCCTTCCGGTCACACTTTGCCTATCGGCCGGCCTCGAAGACCGAAATTGTGACGGTGTCACCCGAAAAATCATGCAGCGAAAATGAATGAAATTCGTTCATTTCGTCATCTAAACAGTGACGCGCATGAATGGATGAACGAGATCCCCACTGTCCCTATCTACTATCCAGCGAACCCACAGCCAAGGGAACGGGCTTGGCAGAATCAGAGGGGAAAGAAAACCCTTTTGAGCTTGACTCTAGCCCGACTCTGTCGGGGGACTTGAGAGGCCGCAGGCACTCAATCGGGCTGGACCCGTGAAATTTCGGGGATTTTTGGTAAAATTACCTCAGGGTAAAGTTACATAGGAAAACGCCGTGTTAAATTTCCGTCGCCGAAGGACTTTATTTTTATTACGAAATTCATCTCGACTTCGCCTCTAGGAGTTATTGAAAATATTAACTTATATAAAAATTAGTTTTCTAAGACTGAAGCGCAGTGATGTCATCACGCCCCCGCCACGAGTGTCGAAGGTCTTTCGAAGAAGAAGAGCTCGGAGTTGGACTGGACACGAGGCGGAGCGGACGCCATTTGGAAGAGCTGAGAGGACTCAGTCGTGATAGGGTGAGTCTGAGTGAGTATAGCAAGACAAGAACAAGATCTAGAAGGAGGTATGTACGGTGCGAGTCATATAATATATTGTTTAGTTATCATCGATGAGGAATTTGGGGTCGGAATGGGTGGTCGGCCTGGGTGACTTGGTCTCGACTAGATGCTAGGCCGCACCTCATTTTGTCCAATAATGTGGTTTTAAAATATTTTTTGATGGTTCTTATGCTTATCATTAGATGCATAACGTTCGTAGCGAGGTGTGGATATATGGATTGACATCGGATGGTCTGAGATTCGGGATTTAGGAGCTTCGAAGTTTTTTCATTAGGAATACATGCAATTTGTTTTGGGGGGCCCTTAGAGCTAACGGAGGCTCGGATTTTAAATCTGATTCCGGATTTCGCAGTCGCTAGTACGTCTTAACACTCGACAGAAACTGGCCCCGCAAAATTTCCAGGATTTTCGGTAAAATTACTTCAGGGTAAATTTACATAGGAAAACCCCATGCTAAATTTTCGTCGCCGAAGGACTTTATTTTTTGCGAAATTCATCCTGACTTCGCCTCTAAGAGGATACAGGGGTATCTGTGGATAACGGGAACCTTTATTTGGCGAAATTCGGACTGGTATTGACCGAGTTATTCAAAATATTAACTTATATCAAATAAATCTTTTGAGGTGAAAGCGCGATGACGTCACCACATCACGCGGTACGAATGCGCACCTGTGTCGTTGGAGGTATTGACTTCTATAGGGTTGGTTTTCTAAGGCTTATATCAAAATATTAACTTCTATCAAATAAGTCTTTTAAGGTGGAAGCGCGATGACGTCACCGCGTCACGCGGCATGAATGGTTCCATTGTGCACGCTTTCGTTTTATTTCCAAATTAAAATCTGTTTTCACTTTTGCCGTAAAAAGGACATCAGTGCATCGAGTGTGGTATCTTATTTGGTGAAATTCGGTCGATTTGAAGTGGTGAAAATAAAATGTGATCGTGGAAAATCGTAGCGAGGGGCCATTTTGAATCGGTTTTCGATTATTGCACCGGATTATTGCACCCTCCCATCACCCTCCCATCACCCTCCCCCATCACCCTCCCATCACCCTCCCATCACCCTCCCATCACCCTGCCCCATCACCCTCCCCCATCACCCTGCCATCACCCTCCCATCACCCTCCCATCACCCTGCCATCACCCTCCCATCACCCTGCCATCACCCTCCCATCACCCTGCCATCACCCTGCCATCACCCTCCCATCACCCTGCCATCACCCTCCCATCACCCTCCCTTCACCCTTTATTGGACCATTTGACTTCTATAGGGTTGGTTTTCTAAGGCTTATATCAAAATATTAACTTATATCAAATAAATCTTTTAAGGTGAAAGCGCGATAACGTCACCACGTCACGCGGCACGAATGCACGCCTGTGTCGTCGGAGGTATTGACTTCTATAGGGTTGGTTTTCTAAGGCTTATATCAAAATATTAACTTATATCAAATAAGTCTTTTAAGGTGAAAGCGCGATGACGTCACCACCTCACGCGGCACAAATGCTCGCCGGTGTCGTCGGAGGCATTGACTTATATAGGGTTGGTTTTCTAAGGCTGTAGGCCGCACCTCATTTTGTCGAATAAAGTGGTATTCGGGTGGTTCCGGTATTTGGGACCGCAGGGACGGAAAGTGCAGGTACGGGATGCTTGGCGCTCCCCAGCTGGCCCGCTCTGAAGGTTCGGATCGGGACACTATGATTCATTCCGGTCGCCTGGTCGGCCCGGAGGTGGGGGTGCGGGGCCTGTCACGGAACGTCAAAACAAACGGCCTGCCGGGGCCGCCCAAAAGTCGGGCGTGAGGGGCGCGTCCACTAATGGAACGCCTCTCGCTTCCCAGATCGAGGGACACGTGGTCAGGAGAACCTCGTCCCTTCTGGTTGCCCTGCCATCCCACCGGGAGCGCTGGCAGGGTGTACTTCAAACTAAGCTTAAGTGTCAAGTGTTAAGTTCCTCCTTGCCCTCGCAAGGGAAAGGCTAGGGTCAAGCTCTTCCAAATTTCCAAACACTAGAAATCGGACGTCTCAAATTAATTAACTAATTTGTTAATACATCTCAGTCGCCCGCGACCTCTCTAGCGCGGGCGTCGAACCAGTTCATTTCCGGGCGACCGGGCCGAGTATCGGCTCGGCCGTGGCCGAAGCCATTGATTCCGCCATAGCACGCTATCGCGTAGGCTCGCGCGTCCCTGGTCCGCCGGGGCTCCGTGGGTGTCCTACCGTGCCCACGTCGCCATGCTCCCTGAATAAGAGAGTCAGACGTGGTGCCCGGGGACGGAGTTCGCTGTCTAAACATGGTAGCGCTAGGCCAGTGGGACCGCCGGGACCCACGTGCACTCACAAGTTGTTCTGCGCGTGGGCGGCAGTATCAGACCGGGACGCCCAAACGCTCCCCGGCTAAAGTTCATCCTGAAAGCGCCCACATTGTGCGGACAAACCAAGTCAAGTGCCACGTGGTCAGGAGAACCTCGTCCCTTCTGGTCACACTTTGCCTAGCGGCCGGCCTCGAAGACCGAAATTGTGACGGTGTCACCCGAAAAATCTTGTAATTCACATTTTCAAACCACTCATTATACAGCTTGTAATTGACATTTTCAAACCACTCATTATACTGCTTGTAATTGACATTTTCAAATCGCTCATTATACTGCTTGTAATTGACATTTTCAAACCACTCATTATACTGCTTGTAATTGACATTTTCAAACCACTCATTATACTGCTTGTAATTGACATTTTCAAACCACTCATTATAGCTTGTAATTGACATTTTCAAATCACTCATTATACTGCTTGTAATTGACATTTTCAAACCACTCATTATACTGCTTGTAATTGACATTTTCAAACCACTCATTATACTGCTTGTAATTGACATTTTCAAACCACTCATTATACTGCTTGTAATTGACATTTTCAAATCACTCATTATACTGCTTGTAATTGACATTTTCAAATCGCTCATTATACTGCTTGTAATTGACATTTTCAAATCACTCATTAGACTGCTTGTAATCGACATTTTCAAATCACTCATTAGACTGCTTGTAATTGACATTTTCAAATCACTCATTAGACTGCTTGTAATTGACATTTTCAAATCACTCATTAGACTGCTTTTAATTGACATTTTCAAATCACTCATTAGACTGCTTGTAATTGACATTTTCAAATCACTCATTATACTGCTTGTAATTGACATTTTCAAATCACTCATTATACTGCTTGTAATTGACATTTTCAAATCGCTCATAATACTGCTTGTAATTGACATTTTCAAATCGCTCATTATACTGCTTGTAATTGACATTTTCAAATCACTCATGATACTCCTTGTAATTGACATTTTCAAATCACTCATTATACTCCTTCTAATTGACATTTTCAATGTGTGCTCCACCGCCGTTCAAACAGGCTTTGATCCTGACACTGAAATTCTCCACAACTCATCTGCAAGTGGCTGGAGTGGTATGCTGAGGCAATCCTCCACCTCCTGCTTTGGGACAACCAGGGTTTTAGGTTTGTTGGTGTAAACTTGACCTTTGGCAGCACCGCAAAATAAAAAATATCCAATGGATTCAAATCTGGGCAGTGGCGCGCCCACTCATGTGCTGTACCCAGACTGATGACATGATTTCCAAACAGCTGGTGGAGCAAGTCGATGATGTCACCTGTTGCGTGTGATGGGGCACCATCCTGCTTGAACCAGGCAAGTCTGAGTTGGTTTGGAGACAGTGGTTGAGTGAGATCAGTGTGGAATCGTCGTAAGACCTCACTATACCGCTCACCGTTGACCATCACCGTCTTACCATTGGTGTCCTCAAACCAATACGGTCCCAGTATACTCCATCTGGAATTCAAAGCACAGAAGCAAGTGGACTTTTTGCCGTTGAGAGACATCTCAGACGCCTTCTCAGGAGGCTCATCACCCCAGATATTGTGATTGTTGAAAGCCCCATTCAAATGGAAGTGTGCTTCATCACTGAACCACAAGGAGTTGATCCAATTTTGGTACCTTTCCATTTGGTCACTGAACCACAATGTTACTTGTCTTGCCATGTCATTCAGAGTTAGTCTATGCCTTACAGATATGTTGTCGGGGTAGATCTTGAGTTCAGGAGTGAGAATGCACCATGCAGATGAGACTGAGATCGCCAGTTCTCAGGAATGCCGACGCTGGGATTTCTAAGGACTTTCGATAGCAGAATCTCTCACAAGATTAATGTTCCCGTGGTCCTTGGCAACACTTCGTGTGCGGCCACTGTTGCCTTTATTTTGATTTTCACGCTTCCATGTGCTTGGAAGTGTTCCACAAACCATTGAATTCTCCCATTGGAAGGTCCATTACGGGTGTGAACAATGTCATACTGGCAGTATCGACAGCACACCTGCACCTAGGATTTTGTCTCAAAACATATTTGAAACACCCCGGATTTATTTATTTTTACATATTCTAAAGGTCTTCCAGGAGAAGTCGTGTCATTTCCAATGAACGGCAATGTTATCTTTTTAACGGCTTCTCTCTCTGCAGTTACCGGGACAATTAAGGAGAAATCTCTCACCCATCCACACAGAATGCCAACCCACAGGATTTGGGACATGCTCTATCCTCTAAATATTGAGCATCAAACAAAGAAGCAGCACATACCATTTTAGAGTGTTTGGTATGACGTAGCCTGGGTCAGAACCTAAACTGCTGACTGCCCAGAATCAAAGCAGATGCCACTGAGTCAATTCCACCGAGTCTGGTTATCTCACTTGAACTGGGAAGAGGTTGACCGGAAATGCACATCTTGCCGTGAGGACGAGCACTTGAGAGAAACTCCCATGTGCTTGTCCTCAATGCAAGGGAGAAGTGCTATACTGACTACCGAGTGAGCATTCCATCACAAGGACAGCTCTGAATAACAAAACTAGGGAACAATATATTTAGTTGGAGCTATCAACTATAAGGAGTGGGGATAAAAATCCATTATGTGAAATTGCTTTATGTCGGAGAACTTTTGGGCAAGCGGTTTGACAATCCACATGGACCAAAAAAACATTCCCAACAGGAGAGGAAATGGCACCACATTTGAATTTCTATTCTTTTCCTGCTCTTAATCTAAGTACAACATATTCTTGCTGTGACTATTTTCCTGCAGACTTCTTGAAAGTGAAACAAAAGAGAATTGTTTGCAAATGTACAAGGCAGAGCTAACTTGGAATTATGACACATTTATTGCCTTTGGATAGATGGCAGAGTGTAGAGAGTTGCAGGAATTCTCAACTCCACATTAGCTACTTACATTTTAGATACGTCCACGGAAGTGTGCGTACTTGCCTGGGACGCACTTGCATGGTGATGTATCAATTGACAAAACAGCAAAAGGAAATTGCTGAAACAAAAAGCTAAATCTGAGCAAACATACCCTCCAACTTCTTCCATGAACCCTATCCAATGCCCATCTCCGCCGGTCCCAATTGTGTGAGAAGATGTGTGAGAAAGTTGCTCAGGTAGCAGTGAAAGGGTTGATCTGGATTTCGAGGAAGGTTCTGGGGGCATGTTGACCTGTTTAGGTTGTGATTTTGCGATTCGTTGTTTGGTTGTTCCTTCTGCCAAAACAGTGGTGGATTCTTTGAGTGGAAGATGTATGGAGGTGTACATGTGGTATGGTATCTTACTATAATTCACCAAATGTCTGTCTGTCTGTTCCCAGGTACCGCAAAAACGGCTGAACCGATCACAACGAAATTTTGGGTGGGTAATCCTGGGATCTGCTGGAGTAAAATAGGCTATATTATTGTTCCAATTTTTTTCCATTTTTTTTTCCAATTTCCAATTTTTTCAATTTTTCCAATTTTTCAATTTTTCCAATTTTCCAGTTTTTCCAAACACGATGGAATATTTACCGATATGAACAGTGATGTGGCTTTTATTGAAATTCTACAAATACTGTTTAGATTTTGATGATTTGCGTGTGATATGATTTAACGGATGTTTACATAAATCGTTTAAAATAAGAAAAGCCTTCAATATCTGATATTTTACCTTATCATTTGGGCCTCCCAATTGAAGCCCCACCTGTAGGGTGGGTGCCGTTGCTAGTTTGATTGATTTGTCATTGTTTTTAATTTTGACCAGTGTTTGTTTGTGATGTTGGTTGTTTGGGAGGTTTCTCCATCATTTATTTTAGGTAGGGTGTGTTCTGGTAGTGAAAGTTGTTGTTTTTGGTTGTATGCCGTGACGTATAGCTGCCCGCGGATGCTCTTCTGGCTCAACTCCACGGAGCGTATCGAGGTTGAAGGGCCGAAATGGGGTGATGCTAAGATCTTTACCAGAAGACCCAGTCAGTGAGGCCCGCTTGTGGCCCAGGTGTGAATTTGCATACGTATACATCTTTAGTATTACACACACCAAATGAACAGCAAGGGTAATTTTTCATTGAATTTTTTGGTCATTTCTAAGAAGCGATCTTTCTCCTCATCATCCACAATGGTCTCAAATGTATTTCAAGCCCTGGGCAATACATGGCTATTCCAAAATGAATATTGTGGAAAATTACTGAGGTTGCATTTTGAACGGAATGGTGCATTGTTTCACTTTTACATAAGGACATAAAGTGGAAAATTCGACAATTCTCACTTTTGGAATTTTGCTTTTTCTTAGTTTTATGATTTGCAATTATTTTATATGCTCCTTCACTGCCATGGACACAGGTAGCTAGATGTGCTCCGAAAGGCAGATAAGGAGTACCACAACTACAACTACTACTACTACTACCTCTACTACTACTACTACTACTACTACTACTACTACTACTACTACCTACAACTACTAATACTACTACTAACACTACTACTAACTACTACAATTACGACTGCCCACGAATAATACGACATTTCTTTAAAAAGGCCAAAATCCACTTTCTTGTACGTTCTGCCAGGGATAGATTTGGCCAAAACTTTTAATGGCCCG
Organism: Myxine glutinosa; assembly: GCF_964187855.1. Lineage (NCBI taxonomy): Eukaryota > Metazoa > Chordata > Myxini > Myxiniformes > Myxinidae > Myxine > Myxine glutinosa. The sequence continues at coordinate 172,220,239 of NC_136262.1, forward strand.
GTTTGCCAGGTGGGATGTTCAACTGAAGGTTCCAGTGTACTGGTGATAATTCCAGTGTACCAGTGATAATTCCAATATACCAGTGATAATTCCAATATACCAGTGATAATTCCAATGTGCCAGTGATAATTCCAATATACCAGCGATAATTCCAATGTGCCAGTGATAATTCCAATATACCAGCGATAATTCCAATGTGCCAGTGATAATTCCAATATACCAGCGATAATTCCAATGTGCCAGTGATAATTCCAATATACCAGCGATAATTCCAATGTGCCAGTGATAATTCCAATATACCAGCGATAATTCCAATGTGCCAGTGATAATTCCAATGTACCAGTCACTTCCAGTCAATTCCAATGTACCAGAATTCCAATATACCAGTGATAATTCCAATATACCAGTGATAATTCCAATGCACCAGTGATAATTCCAATGTGCCAGTGATAATTCCAATGTACCAGTGATAATTCCAATGTACCAGTGATAATTCCAATATACCAGCGATAATTCCAATGTGCCAGTGATAATTCCAATATACCAGCGATAATTCCAATGTGCCAGTGATAATTCCAATATACCAGCGATAATTCCAATGTGCCAGTGATAATTCCAATGTACCAGTCACTTCCAGTCAATTCCAATGTACCAGAATTCCAATATACCAGTGATAATTCCAATATACCAGTGATAATTCCAATGCACCAGTGATAATTCCAATGTGCCAGTGATAATTCCAATATACCAGTGATAATTCCAATGTGCCAGTGATAATTCCAATATACCAGCGATAATTCCAATGTGCCAGTGATAATTCCAATATACCAGCGATAATTCCAATGTGCCAGTGATAATTCCAATATACCAGCGATAATTCCAATGCGCCAGTGATAATTCCAATGTACCAGTCACTTCCAGTCAATTCCAATGTACCAGAACTCCAATATACCAGTGATAATTCCAATATACCAGTGATAATTCCAATGCACCAGTGATAATTCCAATGTGCCAGTGATAATTCCAATGTACCAGTGATAATTCCAATGTACCAGTGATAATTCCAATGTGCCAGTGATAATTCCAATATACCAGTGATAATTCCAATGTACCAGTGATAATTCCAATGTGCCAGTGATAATTCCAATGTGCCAGTGATAATTCCAATATACCAGTGATAATTCCAATGTACCAGTCACTTCCAGTCAATTCCAATGTACCAGAATTCCAATATACCAGTGATAATTCCAATATACCAGTGATAATTCCAATGCACCAGTGATAATTCCAATGTGCCAGTGATAATTCCAATGTACCAGTGATAATTCCAATGTACCAGTGATAATTCCAATGTGCCAGTGATAATTCCAATATACGAGTGATAATTCCAATGTGCCAGTGATAATTCCAATGCACCAGTGATAATTCCAATGTGCCAGTGATAATTCCAATGTGCCAGTGATAATTCCAATATACCAGTGATAATTCCAATGTACCAGTCACTTCCAGTCAATTCCAATGTACCAGAATTCCAATATACCAGTGATAATTCCAATATACCAGTGATAATTCCAATGCACCAGTGATAATTCCAATGTGCCAGTGATAATTCCAATGTACCAGTGATAATTCCAATGTACCAGTGATAATTCCAATGTGCCAGTGATAATTCCAATGTGCCAGTGATAATTCCAATATACGAGTGATAATTCCAATGTGCCAGTGATAATTCCAATGCACCAGTGATAATTCCAATGTACCAGTGATAATTCCAATGTGCCAGTGATAATTCCAATATACCAGTGATAATTCCAATGTACCAGTGATAATTCCAATATACCAGTGATAATTCCAATATACCAGTGATAATTCCAATATACCAGTGATAATTCCAATATACCAGTGATAATTCCAATATACCAGTGATAATTCCAATATACCAGTGATAATTCCAATGTGCCAGTGATAATTCCAATGTACCAGTCACTTCCAGTCAATTCCAATGTACCAGAATTCCAATATACCAGTGATAATTCCAATATACCAGTGATATTTCCAATATACCAGTGATAATTCCAATGTACCAGTGATAATTCCAATGTGCCAGTGATAATTCCAATATACCAGTGATAATTCCAATGTAAGGTTGATAATTCCAATGTGCCAGTGATAACTCCAATATACCAGTGATAATTCCAATATACCAGTGATATTTCCAATATACCAGTGATAATTCCAATGTACCAGTGATAATTCCAATGTGCCAGTGATAATTCCAATATACCAGTGATAATTCCAATGTAAGGTTGATAATTCCAATGTGCCAGTGATAACTCCAATATACCAGTGATAATTCCAATATACCAGTGATAATTCCAATATACCAGTGATAATTCCAATATACCAGTGATAATTCCAATATACCAGTGATAATTCCAATGTGCCAGTGATAATTCCAATATACCAGTGATAATTCCAATATACCAGTGATAATTCCAATATACCAGTGATAATTCCAATGTACCAGTGATAATTCCAATATACCAGTGATAATTCCAATGTACCAGTGATAATTCCAATGTGCCAGTGATAATTCCAATATACCAGTGATAATTCCAATGTACCAGTGATAATTCCAATGTGCCAGTGATAATTCCAATGTACCAGTGATAATTCCAATATACCAGTGATAATTCCAATATACCAGTGATAATTCCAATATACCAGTGATAATTCCAATATACCAGTGATAATTCCAATGTACCAGTGATAATTCCAATGTGCCAGTGATAATTCCAATATACCAGTGATAATTCCAATATACCAGTGATAATTCCAATGTACCAGTGATAATTCCAATATACCAGTGATAATTCCAATGTACCAGTGATAATTCCAATGTGCCAGTGATAATTCCAATATACCAGTGATAATTCCAATATACCAGTGATAATTCCAATATACCAGTGATAATTCCAATATACCAGTGATAATTCCAATGTGCCAGTGATAATTCCAATATACCAGTGATAATTCCAATGTACCAGTGATAATTCCAATGTGCCAGTGATAATTCCAATATACCAGTGATAATTCCAATATACCAGTGATAATTCCAATATACCAGTGATAATTCCAATATACCAGTGATAATTCCAATGTACCAGTGATAATTCCAATGTGCCAGTGATAATTCCAATATACCAGTGATAATTCCAATATACCAGTGATAATTCCAATATACCAGTGATAATTCCAATGTACCAGTGATAATTCCAATGTACCAGTGATAATTCCAATGTACCAGTGATAATTCCAATATACCAGTGATAATTCCAATATACCAGTGATAATTCCAATATACCAGTGATAATTCCAATATACCAGTGATAATTCCAATGTGCCAGTGATAATGCCAATGTACCAGTGATAATTCCAATGGACCAGTGATAATTCCAATATACCAGTGATAATTCCAATGTACCAGTGATAATTCCAATATACCAGTGATAATTCCAATGTACCAGTGATAATTCCAATATACCAGTGATAATTCCAATGTACCAGTGATAATGCCAATGTGCCAGTGATAATTCCAATGTACCAGTGATAATTCCAATGTACCAGTGATAATTCCAATATACCAGTGATAATTCCAATATAGCAGTGATAATGCCAATGTACCAGTGATAATTCCAATGTACCAGTGATAATTCCAATATACCAGTGATAATTCCAATGTACCAGTGATAATTCCAATATACCAGTGATAATTCCAATGTACCAGTGATAATTCCAATATACCAGTGATAATTCCAATATACCAGTGATAATTCCAATGTGCCAGTGATAATTCCAATGTACCAGTGATAATTCCAATGTACCAGTGATAATTCCAATATACCAGTGATAATTCCAATATAGCAGTGATAATTCCAATATAGCAGTGATAATTCCAATGTGCCAGTGATAATTACAATGTACCAGTGATAATTCCAATGCACCAGTGATAATTCCAATATACCAGTGATAATTCCAATATACCAGTGATAATTCCAATGTACCAGTGATAATTCCAATGTACCAGTGATAATTCCAATATACCAGTGATAATTCCAATGTACCAGTGATAATTCCAATGTACCAGTGATAATTCCAATGTACCAGTGATAATTCCAATGTACCAGTGATAATTCCAATGTACCAGTGATAATTCCAATGTGCCAGTGATAATTCCAATGTACAGGTGATAATTCCAATATACCAGTGCTAATTCCAATATACCAGTGATAATTCCAATGTGCCAGTGATAATTCCAATGTACCAGTGATAATTCCAATGTACCAGTGATAATTCCAATATACCAGTGATAATTCCAATATAGCAGTGATAATTCCAATATAGCAGTGATAATTCCAATGTGCCAGTGATAATTCCAATGTACCAGTGATAATTCCAATGTACCAGTGATAATTCCAATATACCAGTGATAATTCCAATATACCAGTGATAATTCCAATGTGCCAGTGATAATTCCAATGTGCCAGTGATAATTCCAATATACCAGTGATAATTCCAATATACCAGTGATAATTCCAATGTGCCAGTGATAATTCCAATGTACCAGTGATAATTCCAATGTACCAGTGATAATTCCAATATACCAGTGATTATTCCAATGTACCAGTGATAATTCCAATGTACCAGTGATAATTCCAATGTACCAGTGATAATTCCAATATACCAGTGATAATTCCAATGTACCAGTGATAATTCCAATGTACCAGTGATAATTCCAATGTACCAGTGATAATTCCAATGTACCAGTGATAATGCCAATATACCAGCGATAATTCAAGTGTACCAGTGATAATGCCAATGTACCAGTGATAATGCCAATATACCAGTGATAATTCCAGTGTACCAGTGATAATTCCAATGTACCAGTGATAATGCCAATATACCAGCGATAATTCCAGCAGTGTACCAGTGATAATTCCAATGTACCAGTGATAATTCCAATGTACCAGTGATAATTCTAATATACCAGTGATAATTCCAATATACCAGTGATAATTCCAATGTACCAGTGATAATTCCAATGTACCAGTGATAATTCCAATGTACCAGTGATAATTCCAATATACCAGTGATAATTCCAATATACCAGTGATAATTCCAATGTACCAGTGATAATTCCAATGTACCAGTGATAATTCCAATGTACCAGTGACAATTCACATAATCCAGTAATAATTCCAATGTACCAGTGATAATTCCAGTGTACCAGTGATAATTCCAATGTACCAGTGATAATTCCAGTGTACCAGTGATAATTTCAATGTACCAGTGATAATTCCAGTGTACCAGTGACAATTCCAATATACCAGTGATAATTCCAATGTACCAGTGATAATTTCTATGTACCAGTGATAATTCCAATGTGCCAGTGATAATTCCAATATACCAGTGATAATTCCTGTGCACCAGTGATAATATAATTCCAGTGTACCAGCGATAATTCCAGTGTACCAGTGATAATTCCAATATACCAGTGATAATTCCAGTGAACCAGTGATAATTCCAATGTACCAGCGATAATTCCAGTGTACCTGTGATAATTCCAATATACCAGTGATAATTCCAGTGAACCAGTGATAATTCCAATATACCAGTGATAATTCACATAATCCATTGATAATTCCAATATACCAGTGATAATTCCAATGTACCAGTAATAATATAATTCCAGTGTACCAGTAATAATTCCAATATACCAGTGATAATTCCAGTGTACCAGTGATAATTCCAATATACCAGTGATAATTCCAGTGTACCAGTGATAATTCCAGTGTACCAGTGACAATTCCAATATACCAGTGATAATTCCAATATACCAGTGATAATTCCAATATACCAGTGATAATTCCAGTGTACCAGTGATAATTCCAGTGTACCAGTGATAATATATATGTACCAGTGATAATTCCAGTGTACCAGTGATAATTCCTATGTACCAGTGATAATTCCAATGTACCAGTGATAATTCCAATATACCAGTGATAATTCCAGTGTACCAGTGATAATTCCAGTGTACCAGTGACAATTCCAATATACCAGTGATAATTCCAATATACCAGTGATAATTCCAATGTACCAGTGATAATTCCAATGTGCCAGTGATAATTCCAATATACCAGTGATAATTCCAATATACCAGTGATAATTCCAATATACCAGTGATAATTCCAATGTACCAGTGATAATTCCAATGTACCAGTGATAATTCCAATGTACCAGTGATAATTCCAATATACCAGTGATAATTCCAATATACCAGTGATAATTCCAATATACCAGTGATAATTCCAATATACCAGTGATAATTCCAATGTGCCAGTGATAATGCCAATGTACCAGTGATAATTCCAATATACCAGTGATAATTCCAATGTGCCAGTGATAATTCCAATGTACCAGTGATAATTCCAATGTACCAGTGATAATTCCAATATACCAGTGATAATTCCAATATAGCAGTGATAATTCCAATATAGCAGTGATAATTCCAATGTGCCAGTGATAATTACAATGTACCAGTGATAATTCCAATGCACCAGTGATAATTCCAATATACCAGTGATAATTCCAATATACCAGTGATAATTCCAATGTACCAGTGATAATTCCAATGTACCAGTGATAATTCCAATATACCAGTGATAATTCCAATGTACCAGTGATAATTCCAATGTACCAGTGATAATTCCAATGTACCAGTGATAATTCCAATGTACCAGTGATAATTCCAATGTACCAGTGATAATTCCAATGTACCAGTGATAATTCCAATGTGCCAGTGATAATTCCAATGTACAGGTGATAATTCCAATATACCAGTGCTAATTCCAATATACCAGTGATAATTCCAATGTGCCAGTGATAATTCCAATGTACCAGTGATAATTCCAATGTACCAGTGATAATTCCAATATACCAGTGATAATTCCAATATAGCAGTGATAATTCCAATATAGCAGTGATAATTCCAATGTGCCAGTGATAATTCCAATGTACCAGTGATAATTCCAATGTACCAGTGATAATTCCAATATACCAGTGATAATTCCAATATACCAGTGATAATTCCAATGTGCCAGTGATAATTCCAATGTGCCAGTGATAATTCCAATATACCAGTGATAATTCCAATATACCAGTGATAATTCCAATGTGCCAGTGATAATTCCAATGTACCAGTGATAATTCCAATGTACCAGTGATAATTCCAATATACCAGTGATTATTCCAATGTACCAGTGATAATTCCAATGTACCAGTGATAATTCCAATGTACCAGTGATAATTCCAATATACCAGTGATAATTCCAATGTAGCAGTGATAATTCCAATGTACCAGTGATAATTCCAATGTACCAGTGATAATTCCAATGTACCAGTGATAATGCCAATATACCAGCGATAATTCAAGTGTACCAGTGATAATGCCAATGTACCAGTGATAATGCCAATATACCAGTGATAATTCCAGTGTACCAGTGATAATTCCAATGTACCAGTGATAATGCCAATATACCAGCGATAATTCCAGCAGTGTACCAGTGATAATTCCAATGTACCAGTGATAATTCCAATGTACCAGTGATAATTCTAATATACCAGTGATAATTCCAATATACCAGTGATAATTCCAATGTACCAGTGATAATTCCAATGTACCAGTGATAATTCCAATGTACCAGTGATAATTCCAATATACCAGTGATAATTCCAATATACCAGTGATAATTCCAATGTACCAGTGATAATTCCAATGTACCAGTGATAATTCCAATGTACCAGTGACAATTCACATAATCCAGTAATAATTCCAATGTACCAGTGATAATTCCAGTGTACCAGTGATAATTCCAATGTACCAGTGATAATTCCAGTGTACCAGTGATAATTTCAATGTACCAGTGATAATTCCAGTGTACCAGTGACAATTCCAATATACCAGTGATAATTCCAATGTACCAGTGATAATTTCTATGTACCAGTGATAATTCCAATGTGCCAGTGATAATTCCAATATACCAGTGATAATTCCTGTGCACCAGTGATAATATAATTCCAGTGTACCAGCGATAATTCCAGTGTACCAGTGATAATTCCAATATACCAGTGATAATTCCAGTGAACCAGTGATAATTCCAATGTACCAGCGATAATTCCAGTGTACCTGTGATAATTCCAATATACCAGTGATAATTCCAGTGAACCAGTGATAATTCCAATATACCAGTGATAATTCACATAATCCAGTGATAATTCCAATATACCAGTGATAATTCCAATGTACCAGTAATAATATAATTCCAGTGTACCAGTAATAATTCCAATATACCAGTGATAATTCCAGTGTACCAGTGATAATTCCAATATACCAGTGATAATTCCAGTGTACCAGTGATAATTCCAGTGTACCAGTGACAATTCCAATATACCAGTGATAATTCCAATATACCAGTGATAATTCCAATATACCAGTGATAATTCCAGTGTACCAGTGATAATTCCAGTGTACCAGTGATAATATCTATGTACCAGTGATAATTCCAGTGTACCAGTGATAATTCCTATGTACCAGTGATAATTCCAGTGTACCAGTGATAATTCCAATATACCAGTGATAATTCCAGTATACCAGTGATAATTCCAGTGTACCAGTGACAATTCCAATATACCAGTGATAATTCCAATATACCAGTGATAAATCCAATATACCAGTGATAATTCCAATATACCAGTGATAATTCCAATATACCAGTGATAATTCCAATATACCAATGATAATATAATTCCAGTGCACCAGCGATAATTCCAGTGTACCAGTGATAATTCAAATATACCAGTGATAATTCCAGTGAACCAGTGATAATTCCAATGTACCAGTGATACTTCACATAATCCAGTGATAATTCCAATATACCAGTGATAATTCCAGTGTACCAGTGATAATTCCAGTGTACCAGTGACAATTCCAATATACTAGTGATAATTCCAATGTACAACACAACAACATGCATTTTAAAGGCCATTTTCCCTGCTAGAGTGGGGGTTAGCCTTGCGGTCCCCAAGACAATCTTCTCCATTTTGCCCTATTTTCTGCATCTCTCCTTGTTAACCCCCTTGCCCACATTTCTTCTTCCACCATCTTTAGCCAAGTCTTTCTCGGTCTTCCCCGTCCTCTACTTCCTTCTACATTCATTTCCATCACTCTTCTCAACCAGTCACTTTCATCCTTCCTCAACACATGACCAAACCATCTCAACCTGTTCCTCTTCACAGCATCAATCACAGGCTCTATTCCCATCATCTTTCGCAATTCATCATTTGTCTTCCTCTCCCTCAACGATACTCCGCACATCCGTCGAACCATTCGCATTTCCACCCTTTCCAACCTTCGTTGCTGCTCTATGTTCATTACCCATGTCTCGCTCCCATAAATCATAACACTTCTCACACATGCAGCATACACCTTTCCCTTCAGCTTTAACGACACTCCCTTCATCAGCACGCCACTCAGTTCCCGAAACTTCTTCCATGCACATCTCACTCTAGCAACCATTGCCGAGTCTGATCCACCTTCTCCATTCAGCATGTCTCCGAGGGAGCAAAATGTTTTCACACCTTCCAGCTTCACGCCGTCTCCAAGATCCAACTCAACGTTTCCTCCATCTGCAGCTCCCTCTGTGCACACCTTACATTTGAATGTCGCTGCCACACTGGTTAATGACCCTCTCAGACCACTACATTTTTGATGAACCCACTCAGTGCACATTGTACATTGAATGGAGTTCACTCCGACATCCTCCCTACACACAGCACAGGGCCACTTGCCAGTTCTTTCCACCTCACCACATGCTTTACCACTTGTCATCACCTTCGTCTTTCCGATATTCACCTTCAGACCTTTTGTCTCCATACATTCCATGGATAATTCCAATATACCAGTGATAATATAATTCCAGTGAACCAGTGATAATTCCAATGTACCAGTGATAATTCCAATATGAATATGAATGAATGAATTATCGTTTTAAGGCCATTTTCCCCGCTAGAGCGAGGATTAGCCTTGCGGGCCCCATGACAATCATGGTTCCCTGTTTTAGGCAATGTTTTTATGGCCGGATGCCCTTCCTGACGCCAACCCTTGGTCACCTCTTATGATGCGCAGGGATACGGTGTACCTATTCTAAACCGGGGTACACACCGTGATCATTCATACCAGCAAGCTGGTACTCAATTTGCCGACCTCGCCTTCCTGACGCCAACCCTTGGTCACCTCTTTCGATGTGCAGGGATACGGTGTACCTATTCTAAACCGGGGTACACACCATGATCATTCATACCAGCAAGCTGGTACTCAATTTGCTGACCTCGGAAGGATGACAGGCTGAGTCAACCCCACTGGCGTTAATTCAGTGATCGACAGGGATTCAAACCCAGGACCCTAGGATCCCAAGCCGGCACCCTAACCGCTTAGCCAACACCAGGCTCCAATATACCAGTGATAATTCCAATGTACCAGTAATAATATAATTCCAGTGTACCAGCGATAATTCCAGTGTACCAGTGATAATTCCAATGTACCAGTGATAATTCCAATGTACCAGTGATAATTCCAATGTACCAGTGATAATTCCAGTGTACAAGTGATAATTTCAATGTACCAGTGATAATTCCTATGTACCAGTGATAATTCAATGTACCAGTGATAATTCCAGTGTACCAGTGATAATTTCAATGTACCAGTGATAATTCCAGTATACCAGTTATAATTCCAATGCACCAGTGATAATTCGCCTTATCCAGTGATAATTCGCCTTATCCAGTGATAATTCCTGTGTACCAGTGATAATTCTAGTGTAGCAGTGATAATTCCAGTGTACCAGTGATAATTTGCCTAATCCAGTGATTATTCGCCTAATCTCAGTGCACGCCATCATGGGATCTTTAAAAATCCAACAAATATGGCTATCAAACAGATCACAAATCTCAATGTCCATCTGAGGGATATCAGACGGACCATCAATCTCATTGTCCATCTGAGGGATATCAGACAGACCACCAATCTCAGTGTCCATCTGAGGGATAGCAGATGGACCACCAATCTCAATGTCCATCTGAGGGATAGCAGATGGACCACCAATCTCAATGTCCATCTGAGGGATAGCAGACGGACCACCAATCTCAATGTCCATCTGAGGGAGAGCAGGTGGAACAAAAATCTCAATGTCCATCTGAGGGATAGCAGACGGAACACCAATCTCAATGTCCATCTGAGGGATAGTAGACAGACCACCAATCACAGTGTCCATCTGAGGGATAGCAGATGGACCACCAATGTCAATGTCCATCTGAGGGATAGCAGACGGACCACCAATCTCAATGTCCATTTGAGGGATAGCAGATGGACCACCAATGTCAATGTCCATCTGAGGGATAGCAAGACCACCAATCTCAGTATCCATTTGAGGGATAGAAGATGGACCACCAATGTCAATGTCCATCTGAGGGATAGCAGACGCACCACCAATCTCAATGTTCGTCTGAGGGATAGCAGATGGACTACCAATGTCAACGTCCATCTGAGAGATAGCAGGCCAGGAACACCAATCTCAATGTCCATCTGAGGGATAGCAGACGGACCACCAATCTCAATGTCCATCTGAGGGATAGCAGATGGACCACTAATCTCAGTGTCCATCTGAGGGATAGCAGATGGACCACCAATGTCAACGTCCATCTGAGAGATATCAGGCCGGGAACACCAATCTCAATGTCATGATGATGGAAAATGAAATGTATTTACACATGATTGGTTGTAATCAAACAACTGACCAAATACAGCATTGGAGCACCCTTGGAGGCACCAAGGCATCCTTTACAAAAACGCCACTTCATATTTATAGTTATGTACCTTTCTGTGCCAGTTCGGCTTCTTGTTGATTTCATGACGGTTCTTCTGTCTTTGAGTGGACGTTTTTGCTGCAGAGAGTAACGTAGAAGACGTCAAAAGACCGTTTTAAAGGCTCGTGTACAGCATGTATATTCTTCAGCACATCATTCATAACAATAACAGCTAATACGAAGCACATTATGTGTCCAGGACTATCTTGTTGTCCTGGCATTAGCAACAAAAGATGAGGAACAATACTTGTATAATTTTCTGTCCATCAACATCCGCCATTTTAGATGATGTCGGCCACCAATTTTCTGCTTGACAGACTGGCAGGGCGGATGATGCAGAAAAGCTCGAACTGTCAATTTTTTCACTTAATGTTGTCTTCACCAGCAAGCAGTGCAACCCCCACAAACAAACGAAGTTGCTGTTATACGTTGTGCGTTTAAAACGTTGTAGTATCGAGATTCTGTACCTGCAATAGTCTGAGACATTTTTTAAAATTATCTTTACAGGAGCAAGGCTCATGGAAGAGCAAAGTAGATCTGACAGTGGCACAAACATCGAAGAGATGAATGCAAAGGAAAAGAGGAGAGTCGGGAACGAAGGAAACACTAAAACTAACAGGTAAAAATGATTGGCTCAGGAAAGGTTAATGGAGGGTAATAAAGATCATGGGTCAGAATTGTCAATGATAAGAGATGGCTGTGCACTGCTTGCTTTAAATCCTGGAGGCAAGAGTGAGACAGAACAGCCTCTGGAAAGAGATTCCATAGAAGGGAGAGTGAGGAACAAGAGTGGAGATTTGAGGCTGTACTCATCTTCTTCATTCCTTGTCTGTGTCCTCACCTTATTTGTCCAAGTCTCTCTCTATTTTGTCCCTCAACACTGCTGTTGCTCCCCCATACCCCGTCACTCTTTCTACTGATATTTTCGTTCTGTTACATCCTGCTTTGTTCTGTACTTTACAGAGTGGCCACAAAGACCCGATGCACGCAGTTAGAATTTAGTAAGAATTTATCTGTATTCTCCAGTATCCAGTATCCAGTAGTGTATCCAGTAGTCTGTATCTCTATCCAATTTATCTGTAAGTCTTATTTAGTAATAAGATATCTGTAATATCTGTATTTATCTTTATATGTATTATAGGATGAGAGAGGCTGAGTAGGGTAGAGGATGATGTGGTTGAGCTTGAAAGTGGTTGGATGTCAATGAAAGCTAGTCTGTTGGGAGCCGTTGGTGAGGTATGTGGATGGACAAAAGGACCACCGAGGCACTGGGAAACATGGTGGTGGGATGATGAAGTTGGAATGAGGATTGATGAGAAGAGGAAGAAGTTCAAGGAGTGGCAGAAGGCGAAGGGTACGGGAGCAGAAAAAGCAGAGCATGAAAGTTATAAGGCAGTCAAGAAGGCTGCAAAGAAAGACTTAGCAAAGGTGCAGGAGGCATGCAGGAAAATGTTTGGAGAACGCTTGGATTCGGAAGAGGGTCAGAGAGCGGTATTCAGGAATGCAAAGCAGTTAACGAAAGAGAGGTGTGATGTGATGGGGGTGAGTTGCTTGAAGGATGAAGTGGGACAAATCGTTGTGGACCCAGATGGAATTAAAGGAAGATGGAAAAGATATATGGAAATGCTGTTGAATACAGAGAATGAATGGGATGGCAACATAGAGATTAACCCAGTTTTAGGACCCGCAGAGAAAATAACTGAGAAGGAAGTTGAGGAAGCGATAAAAGCAATGAAGAGTAGAAAAGCGGGAGGCCGACAGGAGTTGTGGGAGATATGTTGAAGGCAGCAGGAAGTTAGGGTGTGAAGAGAATGACAGAGATCTGTAATCTGGTGGTGAAAGAAGGCCGCATTCCAGTGGCTTGGGAACTGAGTACCCTCGTCTCTCTATACAAGGGGAAAGGTGACCCTCTGGAGTGTGGCTCGTACCGAGCGATAAAGTTATTGGAGCATGGAATGAAGGTATTGGAAAGGGTGTTGGAGAGGAGGATGAGGAAGAAGGTGAAGATCGACGAAATGCAGTTTGGATTTATGCCAGGAAGAGGAACGACAGACGCGCTCTTTATTGTGAGGCAGTTGCAGGAGAAGTACATCGAGAAGAGGAAGAAGTTGTTTCTTGGGATTGTTGATCTGGAGAAAGCATTCGATAGGGTTCCACATGAAGTATTGACAAGGGCATTGAGGAAGTTAGGAGTGGAGGAATGGTTGATCAGAGTAGTGATGGCAATGTACAAAAGAGTGCGCACAGCTGTAAGGACGAATGACGGGAACAGTGGTGAGTTTGAGGTGAAGGTGGGAGCGCATCAGGGGTCGGTACCAAGTCCACTACTATTTGTAGCTGTGATGGAGGTGCTGGCTCAGAACGTAAAGGAGGGTTTACCGTGGGAGTTGTTGTATGCAGATGATCTGGTGTTGATTGCGGAAAGTATGGATGGACTGAAGGAAAAGATGAACAAGTGGAAGGAATGTATGGAGACAAAAGGTCTGAAGGTGAATATCGGAAAGACGAAGGTGATGGCAAGTGGTAAAGCATGTGGTGAGGTGGAAAGAACTGGGAAGTGGTCATGTGCTGTGTGCAGGAAGAGTGTCAGAGTGAACTCCATTCAATGTACAATGTGCGCTGAGTGGGTTCATCAAAAATGTAGTGGTCTGAGAGGGTCATTAACCAGTGTGGCAGCTACATTCAAATGCAAGGTGTGCACAGAGGGAGCTGCAGATGGAGGAAATGTTGAGTTGGATCTTGGAGACAGCGTGAAGCTGGAAGGTGTGAAAACATTTTGCTACCTCGGAGACATGCTGAATGGAGAAGGTGGATCAGACTCGGCAACGGTTGCTGGAGTGAGATGTGCATGGAAGAAGTTTCGGGAACTGAGTGGCGTGCTGATGAGGAGGGGAGTGTCGTTGAAGCTGAAGGGAAAGGTGTATGCTGCATGTGTGAGAAGTGTTATGATTTATGGGAGCGAGACATGGGTAATGAACGTAGAGCAGCAACGAAGGCTGGAAAGGGTGGAAATGCGAATGGTTCGGTGGATGTGTGGAGTATCGTTGAGAGAGAGGAAGACAAATGATGAATTGCGAAAGATGATGGGAATAGAGCCTGTGATGGATGCTGTGAAGAGAAACAGGTTGAGATGGTTTGGTCATGTGTTGAGGAAGGATGAAAGTGACTGGTTGAGAAGAGTGATGGAAATGAATGTAGAAGGAAGTAGAAGACGGGGAAGACTGAGAAAGACTTGGCTGAAGATGGTGGAAGAAGAAATGCGGGCAAGGGGGTTACCAAGGAGAGATGCAGAAAATAAGGCAAAATGGAGAAGATTGTCATGGGGACCGCAAGGCTAACCCCCGCTCTAGCAGGGAAAATGGCCTTAAAATGCATGTTGTGTTGTTGTGTTATCTGTATTCTCCCCTCCATTCTCCGCACAAATTAAAATTTTTCTCCATGTTCTTTTGTATTTGTTGAATTTTTCTTCAAGTCTCTGCAGGAAAGCTCATTAACACATCCAGGCTTAAATGGCTTCAATCCCAGATATTTTTTTTGGACTGTTGAGTGTGGAATGCCTAACTCAGAAGATCTTTTTTGAGATGATTTCAACGGTGATCTCGAGCCGGATGCGTCACTAATGTCCACATGGCGTTGATGTGATGCTGGACGAATAGAACACTTTAAATCAAGGACACTCTGTTGAAAAAGCCTTATTCGCCCATGCCTGCATCGTGTTGCGTGTAGGAGCTGGCTTATCAAACCTCTGCGAAAATCTTGTCCTTATGTCTTCAAAACTTGCTCCTTCTCACGCGTGGCTGTGAACCTACACACAAGTAATAAGTCTCTCTTCTATCGTGTATCGTGTGTCTTCTATCGTGTATTGTGTCCGACATGCTGAAGCCGTAACTGGAAAACAAATAAAACAAATGAGTAACAGAGGACACACTATTATGCATCGGGACTTTGTGGCCACTCTGTAGCTCTTCCATGAGCCTCAACACTTTATACAACCAGATGGTATTCATAGAATACTTACCCTGCGCAGTCAACTTGTTGCGAGCCAACTCTTCTGTTTTTGAACATTTATTTTCTTTGATCCAATATGGCTGCCAGACCACGTGAGCGATGACATCATAAATTTTTATTCTCTAATATAATTGTTGCATGGATCATGCTCAATACATTTCAAACTGATCAGACCAAGTGTTGTCCCTGTCGAATTATGACGTCATAATTATGGCACCAATGACATCATCGTTAACAACACCTATTCTCCATATGGAGTTCTTTACAATGAGCCATGTTTCAATTTTTTTCCATGCAGCGGTTTTGGACATATAGAGGTACAAAATTTTTCGGTTTTTCCAATATGGCGCCTGTACCACATGACATATGACGCAATGATTATCATTAAAATATTCTACAGGAGGAGGCACTCCTATGGTGAAAATTTCGTGTCCATCGAACTTACAATTGCAGAGGATTTTTTGTTTTATTCAGACTGATCAGATAAAGCGTTGTACATGTCGAATTATGACGTCATAATTAAGGCACGGATGACATCACAACCAACATATCGTATTCTCCATGGTGAGTACTCGACAATGAGCCGTGTTTCAAATTTTTCAATTGAGCGGTTTGGGAGATATAGAGGTGTAACGTTTTTCCAAGATGGCGTCCGTACCACGTGACCTATGACATCATAATTATGAATAAAACAATTATACAGTTGGAGGCGCTTCTATGGTAAAATTTCCTGTCATTCGGATCAATGGTTGCCGAGAAAATGAATTTTTAAAATGCAGACACGGCACACGGCACACGTACACAACTGAATGCTTAACCGCTTTTCGCTTCGCGAGCGCAAGGTAAAAATCGGGTCAATGCCCCTGGGAACTCACCTGGCAGAATAAAGCAGTATACTACACTGAATAAAGGTATTGTAAACCAATTTCAATGGTTGCTAGAGGACAGGGTAGCATGTAGAGGCAAACTAACATAATCATAAGACTTTAAACAAACAAACAAAAAAATATCTATTTTGGGGGGAAACCCTTCGGTTTTCTTAGTGCCGTGAACAAACCTCTGTACATCATGGGTAAAGAAGGTTGTGGTCAAGTTTCATCAAAAATAGTGTGTCTAGTTTCAGAGGGAAAAGCAAATTCCTATTTTGGGGGGTCAAAACTGGACCACTTTGACCCCTGGTAGACTCTCTTAGACCCGATTTTTCTAATGTCGTAGACAAACTTTAGTCACAACATAACAAATATCATTTGTGCCAAGTTTGGTCACATTCCCATTAGCGTTTTCGGTGAAGAAGTTGTAAGTGTTTACGAACTTATGGACTGACAGACTGAAAGACGGACGACGCGCCATCGCATAAGCTCCTCGGAACTACGTTCCAGGTGAGCTAAAAATAGGGGCAATGCCCCTGTGCTCACCTAGTACTGTAGAACCAGGGAATCACTGGCCGGCATGGATGACACAGTAAATATGTAAGTCAGCTGATGGTTTGAACAAACTTGTGAAAGCACCATGGAGAGATTGATTATTCCTACCAAGTTACATCTAAATCTGGTGAATCCTTTTTGAAAATAAGTCAAAAGTCGCGATGCTGGAATTGTAATGAACTTTGACCATTAAATTGATCTATTTTATGTGCAATTTTTGTTATTGGATTTCCAAGACATCAGGTGGCCTTGGGCCTCAGAAGTTCTACAAAGTTTGGTGAAAATAGGACTATTAACTTTAGCATCACAGGTGACGAAGGTTGTGGTCAAGTTTCATCCTAATCGTGTGTGTAGTTTCAGAGAAGAAGATTCGAATGTGTACATACTGACTGATCGAGTGTGTACATGCCTGAACTTTGTTCCAGGTGAGCTGGAAAAGGGTCTGCAGTCGACCCGGATGTTGGTTGGTTAACCAGGATGGTGCTGCTCGAATAATGCGTGCATCCTGGAGTAGATAGGGAGGGACAGAAGACAGATTACAGAGGGAGCAATATTAGAGAATATTTCTTGAATGATTTTTCAGCATTCTATGACACTACATGTGAGGGTATGGGATGCATCCAGCTTTCACACACCCACGTGAATTGATTGAAAGCCACATGTGCCTGATGCTGAGAGCCAGGTTGGACATCCCACAGGAGCGTTCTTTCAGATAGCGTACCTTGTATCTTCATTTGAGAAACCATTCATTTTGAGAAAAGGGCAGGGGGTGGGGGACAAAATTTTTTTTTTTTTTGTCATTGGCGCCACGTAACAAGCAAATTAAACTGCAAGCATAGTCAATACAGTTGGGCTGTCAATAAGAAAATTGGATTACTGTATATTGTGAGGAATTAAATATTTGCTGGGAAAGCAGAAAACCAGTGGGAATGAAAGAGTGAACGCTGTGAAAAGTCGAAAAGTGCATTGAAAATGAATGCTCCCCTTAGGCCAGCACAATAGACCACTGTCCAATCCCATGGGTTTGCAAAATCTTTTGCATTCCATTTATATGCATACGAGACCCAGCGCCTTGTATAATTAGACAGTAAAAAGAAGCCAACAAACACCCATCGAGGCCGATACATTTCTCGCATTTGACTCTAAACGGACTACAGTCAACTCTTTCCAATCTCGATACCTGCTCATTCATATCAGCCAATTTGAATAGGGTCTTATAAAGACCATTCTCACTAATTTGAATGTCACCATTTAAAATAGATATTATTATTATATTTATTTATTTGGAGCTATCACTTCTACTATCCAGTACCTAGTTTTTGCTTTACTGAATTATACTGAACACTATTATTTGGGTATTTATTTGTAAATAATTTAAATCCATGTCATTTGCCGTATGTTCTAAATTTAGAGGTTGCAGTGACTCGCAATGAAGATGGACGTGATACATACGCACAATACTGGACCTTTGAAATCATGTAATTTGTCCCAGAATGCTTGGCATGCAGGCGCAGAAACGCCGAGGATTGAGGCGGGGAGGGGAAAGTGACGCCTGTTAGAAATGTTTTTTCCGTTTGGTTTTCGGGCTACAACATATATATTATACTCTATTTTTGCATCTATTGGTAAAAGGAGGTGTGTGTGTGTGTGTGTGTGTGTGTGTGTGTGTGTGTGTGTGTGTGTATGTGTGTGTGTGTGTGTGTGTGTGTGTGTAGATAACAAAAAAAACAATAAAATAATAAAATAAAATAATAAATAATAAATAAAATAAATAATAATAATAATGAAATAAAACTAGTCGGGAAACTAGTCAGTCGCTTACAGGTTAAGGTTCTTGCTTTAGGTAAGGGAACTATGTGTTGAGGTTTGCAATTTAAATAAAGTTGAACATGGGATGTTGTGAAAATAACATAATTTACAGCAATCCTTTAAATTATTATAATTAAGTTTAGGAACAATCAATACTGTACAATTAATTAAATGCATTTTAAAATAAGAATTGAATAAGAGAAATAAGAAGTGAAAATCATAAGAGATAGAATTGTGAGAAAAAAAAAAAGAAAAGAAAAAAAAAAGATGTATGTGTGTGTATGTGTGTGTATATGTGTGTGTATGTGTGTGTATATGTGTGTGTGGGTGTATGTATGTGTGTGTGTATGTGTATGTATATGTGTGTGTGGGTGTATGTATGTGTGTATGTGTGTGTGTGTGTGTCTGTGTGTGTATCTGTGTGTGTGTGTGTGTGTATGTGTGTGTATATGTGTATGTGTGTATCTGTGTGTGTGTATGTGTATGTGTGTATATGTGTATATGTGTGTGCGCATGTGTGTGTACATCTGTGTGTGTGTGTGTGTGTGTGTGTGTGTGTGTGTGTGTGTGTGTGTACATCCGCTGCCATTGCTCGCTTGTAATAACAGTAAATGGTAGGAACTCGACACCTCACATCCACGGATATTTCTCATGTCGATACTATAAGGGAGATGTTTGTCTGCGTGTCGCCATTTATTTCAGAGATGGGCCAGCATGTCTTTGTCAAACTTTCAGAGCTTCTTCAATGAGAGCCAGGGAGTGTTTTAGGCAAAACATTTTATTGAAAATGACATTTTGTTTTGGAAAAAGCTTACAATCCTAAAATCGCTCTGCAGTGCCTAAGCCATTGTAGCTATGTGAAACGTACTATTAATTGATCCCCGACCCCAGTCCTTAGTGCGTGTAGGGAAGTGTTTTAGGTCCCCACAAAAAAAAATAGAAAAAAAATATCAACATTTTATTTCCTCAAAATTCCAACAGGATTAAAACAACATCAGGCAATGCCGAGTACCCCAGCTAGTTTACTCTAATTTCATCAGCCAGATTTGCATCCGGAAACACAACAATTATGGTTAACCAATTCTAAAATTGTGAATCTTTCGTTGAAATGCTGAAACTATTTGACATCGATTTCGTGCTAGCAATGGCAAGTTAAAAGTGCCCCATTTAGCAGAAGTGAATCACTGAAGACGTGCACACAGCGCATGCGCGAAAGGCCTTGTTAGCATTCATACATCAGTTGAAAAGTCCAGCATTGAACATGATAAAATGATTTTTTTTAAAGATTACTTTACCTTTAAAATGTATCTCAATGGACTGGAGAAGATGACCATCAAGGTGTTATGAAGATGGTGTTGGGTAGTCATCCTCATTTCCTCTTAGCTGAGGTCTGGTGTCCTTACTGACAAATCCGTAATTTTATGTGATTTGCATGGATTTTTGCGAATTTTTGGCTTTTCAAATGCAACTGGTGTGCTGATGAAGCAGGATGGTAAAAAAAAAAAAACAGCAGTACAGTAAATATTCCTACCAATAAAAAAACTGTACTGCATTCATACAGTATACATTACCCCCTTTGGGTCAAATAACTGTTGGCTACTCTCTTTCATATCGCACAGGCATGATGGGCCAAATAGCTTCCTACCGAGCCAAAAACTGCAATGAACTTTGAAAAGACCACAACACGAGATAATACCACCAGACAGCAGCTGCATTTGACTTTGCCAGTTGTAAAACATCTCTGGCTCAAAGCAGACACAGAGGCTTGCTGACCATTGGAAAACGTCATAAATACAGACAGTTTGCCTCAGAGGAGAGGAAGAAGGCACTGTGTGAACTGTAAGAAGGAACGGTTGTTGGCTGCATGTGCCATGCCAGGCTGCATTTTAAAACTGGCTCAACCAGTAAAGTGGGAGTTTAGGAGTGCTGCATACGAACCGGGACTGGTTGTGCGACTTCAAATCACGGGCTCAAGAACCAGCTTCACCACACCAAGCTGGCCACTCTTACCTACTGGCCAGTTGGTACTCGACGAATCTACTACCTTGCTGTTATCTGGGAGATGACATCCAAGCAAGCATCTCCTCGCTGGCTGCATTGAGAAAGCAAAGTGCCTGTTCCGTCCCTCCCTCCTCACTCAACCTGTTGCCTGTGCGCATTATCCTTAACAGTGTACAGTATAGAAATCAACTTGATCTGTGAACTTGGATTCATCTGCATTATTCAGTGGTACCAAAATCACCCTTTGAGGACTGGAATCTTAACTGGCCAGTCGGACTTCAACCTGTGCACACCCACTGGACAAGAGTTGTTTCAAAGATGCACCAACCCCAATATCCATCACGCATCCACACATATGCTACAGTTACCTACAGATTCTGCCAATATCCATATGCCCTTCTATACCCATTGTTTCTAGATACCTTTGTAATTCCATTTTTAACCTATCCACATCCTATACTACCACTACCTTTCTGGGGAGACCCTTCCATGAATTAACCACTCCCTGACTGAAAGACCCCTGCCTTAAAACTGTGCTCACGCTCATCATTTATACCCTCAAGCTATGGAACCTGGTCAGAACACAACTTCGCTGAAAAACTCCACTTCAGCTATCTTGTCCACACCCTTCATTTCCCTAAACATCTCTATCAGATTCCTTTGTAATCACCTCCTTTCTCATATATGAAGTTTTGCCTCCTTCAGGTATAGTCAGGTCAAAATACAGTTTAACCCCCAAAAAATTGCTACAAAAGGTTTCTCAACTGATTCTGGTAGGGTTTAGCGTACGTTATAACATACTAAAAGTTTACCAAAGTAGGACCCCCGGAAAAGTGTTTTTTTCAAGATGGCGTCCAAGATGGCCGCCGAAACCTCTTAATGATCATAACTATGTAACTATCAACTCAAATTTGATGATCTTGATGTCTATCCCCAGGTTTTTGGGGGCAAGGAACACATTAAGACCATTAAAAATGAAAGTGGGCCATTATCTAACAGGTTGAGGGGGCATTTTCCATATATTTACCTGAAGAATGTGTCGAATTGGATCTAACTGAATAACTAATTCTCATCTTTCTCTTTTTCAGACATGATTCAACAATGAGTGCAAGCACAGCCAGTCAAGCTTTTTGTCCAATCTGCAAGGAGGAGATCGAGGATTCCAGTGATAACTGGGTTGCAATTCGACCTTACTAGTATGCCTGCAATCAATCTAGTAGTCCTATGCTGAACCCTCTATATGGCAACTATGCCTTTCCTCAGATGTAGTTACCAAAACGGTACACATTATTCTAGTGAGGCCTCAATATATTCTTCTACAGTGTTAACACTACCTCTTTTGATTTAAAATGTATCCTCTATGAATAAACCTAAACCCAGGTAAGCTTTAACTATATCTGCCTGGAACTGTGCTGTTTGCTTATTAACAAGGCTAACAGGATAGTCTTGACTCTGGACCTAGAGGTATGCACACTCTCCTCTGAGCTGTCTATGCAGGCTTTGAATCCCAACTCAATAATATAAACTGTCATCCTGGTATTACTGAGGCCGGGCGAGGCATCAATGTGTACACGTCCGATCGAGGTTAAACTAGGCCTCCTCCAGGCTACCAGCATTAGTTAGTGGACGTTAAAGTTCTCACGGTGTCCTTTGCAAAGATTACTTGCATTATCACCGACATCCTGAACAAATTACAAATTCCTGCCTGGACTGCGGGTAGCAAGTGATCTTGCATTCCTGCAGGTTACTTGACACCAAATGATATCCCACAGTGGGGTTGCTGTCTCAGCAGCAGCTTTTGCACTATTAGATAGTTCACCAGGGAGTTCACGTGTTGCATAGAAACCTACATGATACCAGGAATGCATCCATTTAAATTGGTGTTGGTGAGCTGCAGCAGCAGATGTAGAACATATTAAGAATGTCTCATCATCTCAACTTACAAACACCTGCATTATTTTTCTTTGGAATTCTGAGTTTATTCAATGCCTGTTGTTTTATTCTCTCTTCTTTTCTCTGTCTAGTGTTAGGCATTAAAGCAGAGTTCAGTTCAAACCCTGGAAGGGGTCCACACCCCGAAGGGAAACTTCCATCTTGAGTTGTTGAGCAACCGAGACATTGAATAAACAAAATGGAGTACTCTTTTCATCAATCGCATCTGCTTGTCGTAACCTTGCAGGAAAAGGGTTAAAAATTACCAGGTCTCTCCACCCCCTCTCCCCCTTCTCTCCCCTGCCTTCCTCCAGTCAATTCCCCACCCCAGGGCTCCCTAGCTCTCGGGCAGAGATAACTGAGCAGGGCTGCAATCTCGCAGCCATCGATCTGGCCCCGCGCGGCTCCCTACCGAGTAAAGTGATTTCGAAAAGGAAAAAATTGCCTTAATTCATGCTCTCACGAGTTACGGATTGTGCCGCCGCCATGCTTTTCTGATACGATGTGCCTGATCATCAAATTCTGCTAAAAATGCGTTGACCTTCTCAACACCGCGGCCACGCTGATGCCGATAATACGATGAGTCCAAAAGCGAACAGCAATCTATATGCTAAGGAAAGGACCACCATGATGCAAAATGGGAAATATTTTGCATGGAATTCTGATGCGACTGGCAAAGCAAAGGCTGGAGTTGAGGTTTGGGGTGGGTATAGCTGTGTAGTGTTCCTTAACCCAGTGTACAATTAGGCGTCGGGAGTGGGATGTCTGGGGCCATGGGGGCGCTATGAGAGATGTAGATGCTAAAAGTCGATAGGAGAAAATGTAGGGAAAGGACAAGTGGGACACTATTTGTGAACTGTCTCATGTCCCATTCCTATAGAGACAAAGTTGCTCCAGCTTGGCCCAATAATAAAGTGGGCAAAAAAAAAAAAGGGATCGGGACGGAAAACAGGTGTGGGACGTGACAAAGCACCTGATCACAGTCAGGAAAAAAGACAATGCATCAATGTGAGAAAAAGCCTTCAGTGGTAATACCTTCTGATATTTTTCTTTTGTAGGTTTGTAATCTCCTTGTGTGGGTGTCAGACCCAAGTTCGCATACGTCTCGTTGCAATGAGGTGATGCAACCAAGATGGTCTTCAAACGTGGTCAAACCATTTCCCATCACAAGAGATGGCGTAATTTATTATGGGTTTGATGGCACAGGTGGTCTTCTTTTTAGTTCTTTTTTGGAACCCAATCGCAAGTTTGAGGTTATATCCTTTACCTGCGGTGAAGTTTCAAAATTGTAAAGAATAAAATAGGTAACGAGTATATTAGGAGGCAAGGGACAACGCAACGCCGGTATATGGCATTCGCAGCATGAGGTTCATCCCAGCCCATCATAACAGCAAACAGGGCACCTTGAGATTAGCAAGCCAGTCATTTCATCCTCTCGCTTTCCTTTCCTGGATATTACATATCCAAGGATCAAATTTCTCATCGGTTGGACCAAAGGCTCACTCGATTACACTCTCATGAGTTTTATCCTTCTGAACACCATCACCGTCGGACTTATCGTCACGACCTTGTATGTCTGGAACTTCATGTACATCTTGCCATTTCATTAGGGGAGAGATGAAATATAGAGGGATGTGCTGACGGATGCACGAAACCAGTTGCTGAAAGGCGCTGGGCTGGAGCTCGAGCGAAGGTTACCATGGAAATTCCAAAGGATCGGCCACGTTTCCATGGCAATCTTTTCTCTTATACTTCCACACATAGTTCGGGCATCTGGCACTCATCCTGGCGTTGGCTACCAATGTCCAGGTGCACGTGATTGTATAACAAGGTGACCAAGAGCCAAACGCTCTACAGCTAAAAGTGTTAAATTAGTACTTCTTGAGACATCAATAATCCACGTGCAAAAATTCCGGATGTGTTCGATTTCACATGTAAATTCATTGCTAATGCACATAGTTTGGTTTGTGGTGATGAAGAAGAAGAAGAAGAAGAAGCATACAGGGGAAGCATTGGATGAGTAGATTCGAGAAACGGAACCATGTGCCTCACCTAACTAACGGTAAATCAATAGGCAGGAAAAGAAATCCTCGTCAAAATGAAGATATACAAGGCAGGTAACCTCGTAAATTGAAAATATTGCACCCCAGAGAGTCCTGACTTTATCTATGGCGATCTGTAGTCTGTAGATAAAACGTGGAGCATTCAGCCATTTGCATAGCCTTGTTACCTCTGCCACCAAAGGTGGATAGAGGTTATGTTTTCACCCCTGTCTGTCTGTTTGTCCGTCCGTTCAAAATATCTCAAATATCTCAAAACAAAAAGATCTCAAAAAGTGAACAAAATATCTCAAAATGTTGAGGACGGATTCGGACGAAATTTGGCAGAGAGGTAGCGTATGTGACAAGGACGAAATGATTAGATTTTGGTGGAGATCCAGATTCGGATCCGGCTACGAGAATTTTTAAAGTGATTCTTCACCATTGGCAGATATAGCACCAAAAATGATACATAGCAGGATATCTCAAAAAGGTGTGGACAGATTTGGACGAAACGTGGTGGACCGGTTGGGTGTCTGACAAGGACGATTCGATTTCATTTTGGTGAAGATCTGAATATGGATTCGGATATGAGAATTATTTAATTTTGTAAGTGATTCTTCACCATTGGGAGATGAGGCCAAAAACGATACATAGCAGGATATATCAAAAAGTTGTGGATGCATTTGGACGAAACTTGTTAGACAGGTTGTGTGTGTGACAAGGAAGAATCGATTAAATGTTGGTGAAGATCCGGATCCGGAGCCAGCTAATATAATTTTTTAAGTGATTCTTCACCATTGAGTGATATGGCCATGCAGGTGGAGGTATGCTCTCTATTGAGTGCTGTTCTAGTTTTGTTCCTGAGTTTACCTGAATTCTCGAACAGAGCGGAGTTGAGACGTCCCATTTCCCGACACTCCACGTATAACAAGGGGCACGCAGTGGAGTCCAGTCTGCTATCGTAAGGCCAGAGCATGGAGGATCTTCCTCTTCGGCTTCCGACCCGCCAAGCAATCGATGGAAGGTTTCGGGCTACGCGCTCAGCCGTGTCGTGCGGGTCAGCACGTGGCCACCAGTTACAAATCTGCAGCGATCCCGACGCAGCTCAACCCCCTCGATATCATTGTTTGTAATCATCGTCAAAGATCAGTCAGAGTTGAAATAAACATGTTTTTTGATTCGGTCATTAAGGCCACCATCTACTTTGAGGGACATAATCATGAAATTTTATGAAGACATATGTTTAAGAGGATGATCTCTCTGACCCATCAGCACAAACGAAAAATTTGGGTAGACTAATAAGCCGGATAATCGTTTTTTAAAATCGGAATATTTTCCGTCTATTCATGTGATGTCACAGGTGCACAATTCAAAAGTGTGCACCTTGTGTCATTGTACTAGCCAAAATAGCACATACACATTTATTGTAAATTCCCCATTACAAAATATTTTGTTTTTAAAGATGTATTTCAGAATTGTAAAAAATATGGCGCATGATGAAACTACAAATGTTTCCTACACTACAAAACAACAAATGAAACTACAAAACTACAAATGGAAGCGAGTATTTCAAGTCATTTCCTCATTCTGCTTTAAACTCAATCTCTCTGTATTTTCACTCCAAACAGCATCATTCATCATTCCAATCACAAATTAATACTATAGCATGAATATAACAAAATACAATATTAACTAGAACAATGCGACTGTATCGCCAATATGCCTCCGCATAGTCCCACAATGGGTAGATGCCATCACTCTGCATATGTACGGGTAGTGGATCACGTTTGTGAAGTTTCGTGTTGATCGGATAAGGTTCGTTTTTCTATCCAAGATGGCTGCCAAACCACGTGACACATGACATCATCATCATTTTCAAACTATATGCAACAGTGCTGTTAGGTGATATGTATAAAATTTCGCATCGATAAGGTGAGCGGTCTCAGAGATATAATTATTTAATATTTTCCTTCAATCCAAAATGGTTGCTAAACCATGTGATTTATGATGTCATAAATGTAATATTTCAATGCAAGTGGGTCATAGATCATATGCGAGCAATTTCAGATTTTAGAATAAGGAATTCGATTAAAACATTTTTGGCTGGTATACCACTTCACCTATGATGTCATCATTATCATGCTTTTGTTCCCCATTGGGAGTACTTGACAATGTGCCAAGTTTCAATTTTTTTCCATTCAGCGGTTTCCGAGAAATACATTTTTAATTATTTGCTTTTAATCCAACATGGCTGCCATACCACGTGACCTATGACGTCACATTTATCACAAAAACATTCTGCATGGGTGTCACTCCTACCCTGAAAGTTTCGTCTCAACCGGACATACGGTTGCTGAGAAAAACGAGGTTCAGCCCGGACGGACGGACGGACAACCCGAAAACATGATGCCTCCGGCGACTTTGCCGGGGGAGGCATAAAAACACTCGTGATGCAAACAAATATCGACTGCGATCTGACGTGATAACCAACACAGACGAATCTGTCGATGAGAAAGGGCAGATACGAAACACTTTGGAGAAATCGAAAATCAAATTGTAAATTGTATTGAGAAATTCCTGAAACTTCCCACCCACCTTAGGGTGGATAAAAGCGGCTTTGTTCGAGCAAAACAACAACAACAAAAAAAGACAATCTCAAAATCACGATTGTATTGAGATAATATCGAACGACTTTGTATCACGAATCACGATTGTATTATATCGACAGGTTGTGTGTGTGACAAGGAAGAATCGATTCAATTTTGGTGAAGATTCGGATCCGGATCCGGCTTGTACAATTCTTAAAGTGATTTTTAAGGCCAACCAGGTGGAGGTATGCTCTCTACTGAATGCCGTTCTAGTTCATGCATGCATTTATTCCAGTCAAGGCTTCTTGGCCTTGAATCGGAGATAATAGTACAAAATGCAACCAAGATAAGGATATTAAAGATGAAGAAGGTGTGAAAGTTTTTGGATTTTGAGGGTAGACGCAGGTGTATAGGTGAAATACAGGTAACAGGTGAAAACAGAATTTTCAAAGCGGCTATGAAGTGATTGATGCCTCTGCCGTACGGATCTGATTTTATTCCCTTCCGTGACCAATCTCTGAGATGACATTTCTATGGAAAACTTTGGTTTCTTCGGTTTCCCTCAATGGAGGTTATGGAAGCAGATAATCAGGAGAGAGGGGTTTGGAAGGCTGGAGTGGAAGAAGGGCCTTACTTTATACTTATAGACAATACAAGTATTCCCATCATTTTGTTGGGTGAGGTTAAGGGTTAGGGTTTAGGGTTTTAGGGTGAGGGCCAACCCGAACAAATCCGTAGGAATAGAGTCATACAAATCATGTGATTGTTCAAACCGTGAAAAATACGTAAAGTATGCATCACATGTACAAACTAGAACGCCACTCAGTAGAGCGCATACTCCCGCCGTGTGGTCAAGTTGGAATAATACGTTTTGTTTAACATCCCCTCTCCCCAAAACAATAAATGAAAAAGAAAGTAGGCCCTAACTGTCAGAGAATTTATTTTGATATATCTCGGAATTAGAGGAGAAAAACATCATTTAAGAATAAGAATAAAAGCTTTAATGCAGTAAAACAGAAAAAATCTTTCTCAAAAAAATTCCTGGATCCGGAATAATATCCTGAGCTTCACCAAAAACTAATCAATTCTTCCTTATCCCAAGGGCAATCATCCCACCAACTTTCATCCAAATCCGTTCAGAACTTTTCCAGATATCTTGTTCACAAACACACGCACACACACACACGGACGGACACGATCGAATGCATTACTCCCTGGTGGGAGTAATAACTGTCGTGTCGTTTCGTGCTCTGTCCAGCAATTTGTATCAGACAATCAGGACTGGTCTACAGGCCACGACACACAAACCATCACAAGTAAGCCTCTTTTTGCATCGAAACGTATCCGTTGCCATGGTAACGAATCATATGTCACAGAGCCGAGTTGTTCGAGATCCGCGGCACGATCTATCTGCGCGCATGTTTAACCCCAGTCTGATCACGTGGGGGGTGAGAGACGTCAGGAGGTGAATTGTTGGGCTTGGGCGCCGCGTGCGTGAAATATTAGAATATTTGTATAAAATCTTGGTTGAAGTGCCCTGAATTCCTCGGCGCCATTAGCGCACGTGGTCGATCACGAGATGGAGCGCGCGCGTTCATCCCGACAATGCGAATTCCCACCAGCGGAGCGTTAATTATTTTTTATAGCCGCAGCGCTCTTCGAGCCACAACACTCGCACAATTCGCGAGTGCTAAGGACACTGGACGGACTCGAAGGGTACGTGCTTTTCTCAGGAGGACGCTCATGCACTTTTATTTAATTTCCTACCACGTGTGGACGTGGGTGTGTATATAGAACACGCAAGTTTGTTACCCTGCGCTCGCGAAGCGAAAGACAGGGTGAAGCATTCGGGAACGTGTGTGTCTGCATTTTAGTAAAGTAAAGTGTGTGCCGTGTCTGCATTTTAAAAATTCATTTTCTCGGCAACCGTGGGTCCGATTGACATGGAATTTTCACCATATGAGGGCCTCCGCCTGGAGAATATTTTAGTGAATATTATGACGTCACAGGTCACGTGGTACGGGCGCCATCTTGGAAAAAACAAAAAACTGTGCACCTCTATATCTCAAAAACCGCTGCACATAAATAATTGGGACAGGTCTCATTGCAAAGAACTCTCCATGCGGAATAAACTTTGTGAATGATGACCTCATAGGTGCCGCCGTCATGACGTCATAATTCGTCAAATGCAACACTTATCCATCCGATCATTATTTAAAAAAAAATTCAGCAACTCTTGGTCTGATGGACACTAAATTTTCACCATAAGAGCTCCTCCTCCTTTAGAATATTTTAATGATAATCATGACGTCATAGGTCATGTGTTACAGGCGCCATCTTGGAAAAACCGAAAAACGTTGCACCTCTATATCTCCAAAACCACTCTATGGAAAAAATGTGAAACGTGGCTCATTGTAAATAACTCCATGTGCGGAATAGGTGTTGTTAACGATGACGTCATTGGTGCCATAATTATGACATCATAATTCGACAGGGACAACGCTTAGTCTGATCAGTTTGAAATTTATTGAGCATGATCTATGCAACAATTATTTAGAGAATATAAATTTATGATGTCATTGCTCACCTGGTCTGGCAGCCACATTGGATCAAAAAAACAGAAACGTTCAAAAACAGAAGAGTTATCTCACACCAAGTTGATTGCGCAGGGTAAGTATTCTATGAATACCATCTAGTTCTTTTCTTTTTAGCTGAGCTTCCCTTCACTATCATTCGACTCGTGAGAGATTTCTATGCTACACGCATGGCATATTTGACGTATCCAATATATAAGTTATAAAGTTCATTCTAACACCTGACTGGTGTTAATGTTCGGTAGAAAGCTAAATAGGCGACGTGTCAAGCTGAAATTTGGCGTGCCGATGGACATCGAAGCCGGTACACCGGGAAAAATCACAGAACCATCAGAAAGAGTCCATGAATGAAAGTTTACTTTTAAAAAATACTCAGTCGATATCTAGCATTTGAAAATTGTAATTTATATAACTGTAAACTGAAATTAAAAAATATTATAAATATGTAAAATATTATAAAAACTTGTGTAAAAAAACAATAAACGCGTTCGTAAAAACAAACAAAAACAAAACCTCAATCGATATCTTGCAGTAGGTTGGTGATGCTTGCCGATAATCATAAAGCTTCTATTTATTATGTACCTACATACGAAGCACAGTTGATTAATATATATATATATATTAATATATATATATATATATACATACACACACACACACACACACACATATATATATATATATATATATATATATATATATATATATATATATATATATATATATATATATACATACATACATATATATATATATATATATATATGTATATATGATATATAATCATATATATATATAAAATATAGTCGTATGTATAATATACAGTATAATCATATAAATACAGTCCTCTGTGTCTATACAAAACACTTCCGTTTGTTCTCAAAGTTGTGCAAGGACATGGATGCTACATACACAAAGCTGCTGTTCCTTGCAGAAATCCGATGGTTGTCGAGAGGCAAAATGCTTTCCCGAGTTCTGGCTCTGAAAGGCGAATTATTTGTGTTCTTTGAAGAAGTCAGGGAGAAGGTTTCACACTTTCAGGATGATCATTGGCTTACCAGACTGAATTATACAGTCGTCGCCAAAAATATTGGCACCCTTGCACTTTTTTCAAATAATGCACCATTTCTTCCAGAAAATTGTTGAAATTAAAAAATATTTTGGTATACACATATGTATTTATTCGGTTTGCATGGAACAAAACAAAAAAGCTGAAAAAATTACTAAATCTTAGCTTATTCCACACATAAATCCTAAAATGGCCTGGACAATATTATTGGCACCTTTTAGAATTTGTTAGAAATAATTAGATTTCAAGCAAGTGATTCTCCTTTACTTTGGAATTGAATTCACCTTTGGTGAGTTGCAGGTGCCTGCAATAAGAAAAAAATCACTCATTCAACCAGTTTGAATCGAGAAAAGGAGTCATTCTGCTGTTTTGTATCAATGTGTGTACTGCAATGAGCAAGAAGAAAAGAAAGAAAACTAGAGAATAGTCTGAGGAGGTCAGACACAAGATTGTAGCAAAGCATGGAAAATCTCAAGGGTACAAGTCCATCTCCAGAGACCTTGATGTTCCTGTGTCCACTATACGCAATGTTGTCAGGAAGTTTAAGGCCCATTGCACTGCAGCCACCCTCCCTGGACGAGGCCACAAGAGCAAACCTGATCTGAGATTGCACCGAAGGATTGTTTGAATGGTGGAGAAAGCACCACGATCAACTGCCAAACAGATTCAAGCTGACCTTCAGACATAAGGTACGATCGTTTAAACTTGCACTATCCATCACCAACTCAATGAAACAGGGTTCTATGGTATGAGACCCAGGAGTACCCCACTGCTGAGAGAGAGAGACATAAGAAAGCCCGACTGGAGTTTTCCAAAACACACCTGAACAAGCCAAAATCCTTCTCGGAGAATATCCTGTGGACAGATGAGACCAAATTAGAGCTTTTTGTTAAAGCACATCATCTCTATGTTTACAGAAAACAAAATGAAGCCTTCAAAGAAAAGAACACCTTCCCAACAGTCAAACATGGAGGAGGTTCAGTGATATTTTGTGGTAAAGTAATGTTTACAACATCTTTGGGGTTCGGTAAATGTTTTTTTGAAATACCAATTTCTTTCCTGGAAGTCCTAGCAGTGTCCATGTGTTGTATAGCTCTCCCACCCCCGCCCCCCCCCCCACCCTCCCAATTTTCCCATGCCTCCTCCCCCCATGCCCTCTCCCTACCACAGATCTCCCGATGTCCCTGCTCTCAAATGCTGAACTTGTGTGCTTCCTTCTCTCTCCCCATCTTTTCTCCTGCTCCCTTTATCATATGTTTTATGTGTCAGTTTGTCTTTTTTTGATCAATGTTAGCTTTTACACGAGCCTTGATCTTGTATACAAAAAAAACCAAAAAATCAGTGTCATAAAGCTGGGTCTCGGTCGAAGGTCATGGGTCTTGCATCAGGACAATGACCCCAAACACACTTTAAAAAGCACCCAGGAATGGTTCTAGACAAAACGCTAGACTGCTCTGAAGTGGCCAGAAATGAGTCCAGATCTAAATCCCATTGAACACATGTGGGGAGATCTGAAAACAGCAGTTGGGAGAAGGCACCCTTCAAATCTGGGAGAACTGGAGTAGTTTGCACAAAAAGAGTGGGCCAAACTGCCAGCAGAGAGGTGTAGGAAGCTCATTCATGGCTATAGGAAGCGCTTGACTGCAGTTATTTTGTCCAAAGGCTGTGCTACCAAATATTAAGTCGAGGGTGTCATTAATTTTGTCAATGCCATTTCTATTTATTTTCTGATTTAAAGGAGAGGAAAGGGGTTCATATATATGCTGGTTTGTGAATGTGGTGTTCATCACGTTTCTCAGTTAAGTGTGATGCTGATCAGGAAGAAGAAGCCGTACTACCAACTTCGTAAACTTCCGGAATTGTTCGATTTATTTGTATTCAAATGTCTGGTGATTGTTTTGTATTTATTTATGCGAATGTGTACTTGTATATAACTGTCATTAATTTTAAAAAGCTTAGGCACTATCGGGCTATTTTTTTTTAAACTCCAAATAAACTATTTTTTGTTTTTCATAATTTTTTTTTTGGCCTAAACCACTCCCAGGCACTCACTGATGAACCTCTGAAAGTTTGATGAAGATCCGTTAAGCCATCTCTGAGAAAAATGGCGACAGACAGACAGACAGACAGACATCTCTTTTATAGTAGATAAATAAAATATATAATCATATATATATATTGTCCTGTTCCGAGGGATTAAAATCCTCAAAGGAAACGGATAGCCGAACGAGCATACACTCCGAGGCGTTCAGTCAAAAATGATGGTGTGCTTTGCACGCGAGGGAAAGGAGAATGACGAACTTGCCTTCACAGGTCCCACCGGCCGTCTTTGAACCTGCGATGATTAATTCAACCGACACGGATTTAAAATGTACAAAAACACCGGCTTTATTGAAGAAATGCCGGCGATTAAATAACACTCAGCAAAATAAGATTCCCAAATGGAGTGCTCCCATACGGACCCGTATACACACAAAGGGAAAAATAAAATGCCCATCTAGTGCCCATTTTGATCGCTGTGTATTTATTTGTATGTCTGTGTGTGTGTATGTTAATCGCATAACTCAAAAAGTATTCAACCGAATTGCATGAAATTTGGTGGGATGATTGGTTATTATACGGGACACATTTGATTAGATTTTGGGAAACAGATTTGCTCAAATTCTGACTATTTTTAACTCGATCGTATTTCACTCAAAGTTATGAGCGACTGAAGAAGAAGATGTCCATCCAGGACGTCATCACTATAACGCGATCTCCCGCGATCATTTCAACCTCAAAAAAAATTATAATTGCAGATTTGACAATAGATGAGGCATATTAACAAACGAATGAAACAGATTTGCTCAAATTCTGACTATTTTTAACTCGATCGTATTTCACTCAAAGTTATGCGCGACTGAAGAAGAAGATGTCCATCCAGGACGTCATCACTATAACGCAATCTCCCGCGATCATTTCAACCTCAAAAAAAATTATAATTGCAGATTTGTCAAGAGATGAGGCATATTAACAAACGAATGAAACAGATTTGCTCAAATTCTGACTATTTTTAACTCGATCGTATTTCACTCAAAGTTATGATTTGTATGTCTGTGTGTGTGTGTGTGTGTGTGTATGTTATTCGCATAACTCAAAAAGTATTCAACCGAATTGCATGAAATTTGGTGGGATGATTGGTTATTATACGGGACACATTTGATTAGATTTTGGGAGCAATCGGGTCAAAGGTCAAGGTCAAGGGCAAGTACAGAACAGTAGCTGCGGCGAAGGTATGCGCTCTACCGAGTGCCCGTTCTAGTGCCCATTCTAGTGCCCATTTTGTGCCCAAAATAGTGCCCAAAATCTAATCAAATGTGTCCCGTATAATAACCAATCATCCCACCAAATTTCATGCAATTCGGTTGAATACTTTTTGAGTTATGCGATTAACATACACACACACAGACATACAAATAAATACACAGCGATCAAAACATAACCTTCCGCTTTTGCGAAGGTAAAAATTAATGTGTGCATGTTTTAGGTACTTAGCTCTGAGCGTATCCTGAACCCCTTCGGGAATTGTCAAACCCCCGCTCGTCTTGGCGGGAACAGCACAGGCGTCCATGCACAGTTCGTTTGTGGGAAATGCAGGCCTCGGTCCACAGTCCGTGCACGGGAAACCACAGGCCTCGGTCCGCAGTTCGCTCCTCCTCAGGATGTTGAAACCTCCAAAAGCGCGAGAGTCCTATGAACTGTGACTGCACAGCACCAATGTTCCAACGCAAGAGGAGGAGAAATGACAGAACACGACCGTTCATTGAGACCGTCCCACCGCAGGAGCTCAATGGCACCTGTGCACTTTCAGATCCAGAACCCGAGAGAAAGCCAAGAGAGAAAATGTCGCGTTATTTTGTACTCAAGGCTCTGACATCCTCCGACGCCACCCGTTCCTACTCCTATCAGCCAGTCCCTCTCTTCATTGCTCGACAAATCTCACCAATCACTGCTCTCCAGGACGTGGCCTCCCGGACCTGCCTGCTTGATTTTATCACACATCGGTGGTATCATCGTTGGTGCTCAAAGTCCTGTTTCCGGTTAGCTTTTATTTAGTGTCTTTTAATGCGCAATTGCCTGGCTTTGTGTGTGTGCTGCATTGTCATAAGGAAAAGAGGGAAAAATAACAAAGGCCATTTACATACAGGGGATTCATTACCCATAATCCCTAACGAATTAACACAACCCTACCCCTCTCATGGGGACACTTATACACTTACACGACATATAATAATAATAATAATAATAATAATTCATTTATTTTGTATAGCGCTTTTCATGAAGCCCAAAGGCGCTTTGACAGAGTGCAAAACATAATGCATAACAAAACATGAAAACAACAATTGCAAAAAGACAAGAATCAATAGGGAAATATTTAAAGCAAAAGGAGGGAGAAGGAGAAGTGATAGTCAGGGGTTAAATGCTGTGGGTTGAATGTTGAATGCAGTGCTGAACAGGTGGGTCTTGAGTGATGTTTTGAATGTGGTGAGTGAGGAGGAGTCTCTGATGGTGTGAGGTAGTGAGTTCCAGAGGGTGGGAGCAGCGATGGAGAAGGCCCTGTCCCCCCAGGATCTGAATTTGGTCCGGATGGGGGGGGGGGGGTCAGGAGGTTGGTACCAGCAGAGCGGAGGTTGCGGGTGGGAGTGTGTCTGGAGAGGAGGTCAGCCAGGTAGGATGGGGCCAGGTTATGGAGGGCTTTGTAGGTCAAGAGGAGGATTTTGTACTGGATTCTCTGGGAGATGGGGAGCCAGTGAAGCTTGCAAAGGACGGGGGTGATGTGGTCATGGGTCCGGGAATGGGTGAGTAGACGGGCAGCGGAGTTCTGAATGTATTGGAGTTTATTGGTGATTGTTGAGGGTGAACCATAGAGGAGGCTATTGCAGTAGTCCAGACGGGAGGTGATGAAGGCGTGGATGAGGGTTTCTGCAGCCGTGGAGGAGAGGGATGAGTGGAGATGGGCGATGTTTTTCAGGTGAAAGAAGGCTGTCTTTGTGATCTGTTTAGTGTATTTGTCGAAGGAGAGGGTTTGGTCAAAGATGACGCCAAGATTCCGGATGAGAGGGGAGGTGGATACTGGGATACCGTCGATGTTGAGGGCAAAGTTATGGGTGGATCTTGTGAGCGTTTTTGGGCCAATGATGATTATTTCAGATTTATCACAGTTAAGTTTGAGGAAGTTGATTTGAAGCCAGGATTTTATTTCAGAGATGCAGTTTGTCAGGATAGAGTGGGTGTCGGTGGAGACGGACTTGGTGGAGATGAAAAGCTGGATGTCATCGGCGAAGCAGTGGAATTGGAGACCATGACGGCGGATTAAGTGACCGAGGGGGGACAGGTAAAGGATGAAGAGGATGGGGCCAAGAACTGAACCTTGGGGGACACCTTGGGGGAGGGGAGCAGTGGGGGATTTGCAGTTATTGATGGAGATGAACTGGCGTCTGTCGGAGAGGTATGATTTAATCCAAGAGAGGGCAGTGCCGGTAACGTTAAAGGTGGATTCAAGTCGGGTGAGGAGGATGGTGTGATCGATGGTGTCAAAGGCAGCGCTGAGGTCGAGGAGGACGAGAATGTTGAGGTTGCCAGCGTCAGAGGAGAGGAGAAGGTCGTTGGTGATTTTGAGGAGAGCAGTTTCAGTACTGTGGTTGGAGCGGAATCCGGATTGGAATGTTTCATACAGGTTATTGGCAGAGAGGTGATGTTTGAGTTGAGCGGCTACAGCGCGTTCCAAAACTTTTGACAGAAAGGGTAGGTTGGAGATGGGTCTGAAGTTATTTAGGGTGTCAGGGTTTAGACCAGGTTTTTTTAGAATGGGGGTAACAGCAGCAATTTTGAGGGATGGTGGGACGATGCCTGTAGACAGGGAGGAGTTTATTGTTGCAATGATAAGTGGAGAGAGAGCAGGGAGGGAGGCCTTGACAAAGCTGGAGGGGATGGGGTCAAGAGTGCAGGTGGCAGTTTTCATTCCTATGAGGAGTTCAGAGAGGTCAGTAGGGGAGACCGGGGAGAATTGAGACAGGGGAAGGCAGGATAAGGGGGGGCAGGTGGTTGGAGGGGGAGCGGGTGCGGCGGTGGTCAAGCTGTTGTAGATGTTGTCAATTTTGTGTTGGAAGAAAGAAAGGAAGGACATGCAGTTGTCTACTGTGAATGACTGGGTGGTGGTGTCCAGGGGGCGGAGGAGTTTGTTTATTGTCGAGAAGAGTGATTTTGGGTTTCCGGAGCCAGAGTGGATAATTTGAGAGTAGTAGGCGGAGCGGGCGTGGGAGAGGGCATCTTTGTAGTGTTGTAGGTGGTCCTTGTAGGCTTGGGAGTGAACTGTGACACCTGTTTTATTGCGGAGTCTTTCAAGTTGGCGAGCACGAGTTTTCATCAGGCGGAGTTCAGGGGTAAACCAGGGAGCAGAATGGGTGAAAGAAACTGTTTTGGTTTTTACAGGCGCAAGCTGGTCAAGGCAGGAGGAGAGAGTGTGGTTGTAGTAGTCAGTGAGGTCGGAAGGGGTGTGGAGGTCAATGAAGGGAGAAATGGACATTTTTTCAGAGAGGGTGGATGAGAATGAGGTAGGTGAAAGAGCGTTTAGCTTACGGAAGTTGATAGTGCGATAATGTCTTGGTGTTGGGGTGGGGATATTGATGGTCATAGTGATGGCTAAGTGGTCAGAGAGGGTGAGGTTGGAGCCAGAGAGATGGTGCAAAATTAATCCAGTGGAGCAGACAAGGTCCAAAATGTGACCACGGATATGCGTAGGAAAGTTGAGATGTTGAGTGAGTTTCACCGCGCGGTGACCCGGGTTACCTGGTAACCCGGGTTACGCTGTGACGCCGCTATATTTATTAACCCGGTTACCTCGTGAGATACGGCAATTCTCAAATCAGGGCCATTTAACAGTAACCCGTTCTCTCGTGAAGGCTAAACTGTGACTGCATGCTCGTGTGGGGTGGGTTGAATAAATAATGCTCCCTCGAGATCGAGGAGTGACGTAGTACTGCCTGGACTAGAATTTTGCTCGGCGGTGCCAATTAGTGGCCCTGGAAAAAGATCATATCACACATTTTAAACGTTGTATATTAAAAGTTGTAAGAAGAGGTGAGAAGGATAGACCTAGTTCTGCTGTGTATTGCATGGAAACGTGCTTGTTCTTGCCAAAAAGTATTTTCCTATCATGCGAACCCGGGTTACACTCCCCTTAAAATAAATAAATAAATAATGTAAAATGGTCAAAATCCATGGGACAACTCGGGTCCCCGCGTGGTGGATCATATGGTCCACTGGACCCATACCTATATACATGGGGGTTCTCCTTCTTCATCGCGACAAAGGCAGCATTGTAATCTATACACTTCTACCTGGACTAAGGTAATCATTGCCTACCCCCACAAACGTAACAATATATATATAAATAAAATATATAAATATAATCATATATATATATAATCATATAAATATATATATATATATATATATATATATATATATGTATATATATATATATATATATATATATATACAGTATATAGATAGATATATATATATATATATATATATATATATACATATATATATATATATATATATATATATATATATATATATATATACAGTCATCCCTCGCTATATCGCGGTTCACTTTTCGCGGCTTCGGTACATCGCGGATTTTTCTCGCTAGTATATGTAAAATTATATCGCCGATTTTTCACTATATCGCGGGATTTTGCGGTATAAATGTATTTTTATATACTATTATTTTAAATATTTTTGTGGTAAAATAAGCATTTTCTAGCCTAAAAAATTAAAAAACGTAAAGAAATAAGAAAAATACAGTAATTAAAACATATTACAAGAAATAAAATACTGTACATAGTGTACAGTAGAAGGGTAGACAAAGAGTCGTGCGTATGGAAAACGCAGATGCGGCAGCTTCCACTTGCGCTAGTTACCCACGTAATGGGTAACTGTAATGCTCTTTCTGGCTGTGCAGTACATTCATCATCGTCATCACCTTCATCGTCATCAGTACTGCACAGCTAATTCATCATCATCTTCATCACGCAAGTTGTAGTATTGAAGAGCCGGGGCTCTTGCTTGATACGGACGAAATGACGGGCAAGACACAAACTCGTCCGAGAAGATATTTATTCTCAAAACCAACTCGGGAACACTGAAAAGCCCGTTTATCGAGCTGCATTATAAAGCACAACCAGAAACCAAAAGCCACGCCTCTCAAGCGTGGCGTGCTTCGGTGGTCACGTGATCAACAGGTGTAGCTGATTATACCCGCAAAGCGCGGCACGCTTTAGCGGTCACGTGACCAGCCACTCTCGCACCGGGGATCCCCGCCGGTGACGTCACCGGCTGGAGCAAGGAGATTCTGATGCTGGTCTTGCTTGGGGGACCCATGGGTAGCTACAGTATCTTCAATGGTGAGTACCCATTAGAATTTTATATGTTGTTAAAATTACGTATGTTTAAGAGTGTAAAAATTGTTTAAGAGTATAGGAAGTGTTTATAAGAGTATGGGAAAGGTTAATAAGAGTGTGGGGAGGGTCATAAAGCTTTAAAATATATATAAATAATAAAATAAAAATATGGTCGCTACTTCGCGGATTTTCGTCTATCACGGGGGGTTCTGGAACGTAACCCCCGCGATAAACGAGGGATCACTGTATATATATATATATAAATATATATATATATATAAATATATATATACATATATATATATATATATATATATATATATATATATATATATATATATATACACTCAACCCTCGGCTATCGCGCCTAATTGGTGCCGCTATCGGTGCGCGTTAGCCGAAATCGCGATAGCCGAACTGAAGAACGTATGGTAATAATTCTAATTGGTGCTAGGAACCCCAGGTTGACCACATATTTAACCTATTTTTGCCACTTTTTTACCAAGTGTTTCTACCATATAAAGAAACATTAACATATAAAGAAACATTAAAACAAGAATCACAATATGTAAATAAAAATAAAATGGTAAAAAAGTACTTTTTTACCATTTTATTTACCTTTTTGGGAACGATGAGGGGCTTAGGTGGTTGGGTAGGTTCCGAGGCTTAGGTGGAATCTTATTGACCACCCCTACGTGCCTCTAACTCGTCCAGGATTGCGTCAGCTGAAGCACCAGAGAAGCGCTCGATGTCA
Organism: Myxine glutinosa; assembly: GCF_964187855.1. Taxonomy (NCBI): domain Eukaryota; kingdom Metazoa; phylum Chordata; class Myxini; order Myxiniformes; family Myxinidae; genus Myxine; species Myxine glutinosa. The sequence goes on from NC_136262.1 coordinate 172,260,889, forward strand.
GAGGGCTTGTCAAAGACAGAGGGCTGTGCCTCGTTGCGACGCCGTAAGCAGGGTCGGCGTCATGGGGGGACATTCGCGGGCCATGCCCACCCAAATGAGTTATTGTGCCCCACACCCACCCGCAGGCCAAGCCTTTGGCACCAAACTTGCACGTCGGCTATAGTGTGTGTGTGTGTGTGTGTGTGTGTGTGTGTGTGTGTGTGTGTGTGTGTGTGTGTGTGTGTGTGTGTGTGTGTGTGTGTGTGTGTGTGTGTGTGTGTGTGTGGTTTTGAAAGAGAGACTTTGCAGCATGTTTTTAAATTGGAACTGGGTTGGTGGGTTGGTTGTTGACGGCAAACTCTTATTATCAAGCATTTACATCATATATTGAGGTCTCGAACGGCAGTTTGTGCCCCCCCCCCCCCCCCCTGCGGTTACCCTAATGTTCCCCGATTAGACTTGTTCTGACGCCGAGTCTGGCAGTAAGAATTCGGTGATCTGGCGTTGGCGGAGGGAGTTGACGTGGGCATGATACTGCTCCTTGTAACCTGCCAGTGCCGCATTAATAAAGGAGCACCTTGCTTCACTGTTGATTGTTAAATCTTATCTACGTTTCTACAATAATCACGGTTTTGGTAAATACCTCGCACTGTTGACTCATTTATCCCAATTTTTTTTCCAACACTTCGCTTTGTTTCACCATTGTCTATCAACTGCACAATTTCGAATTTCTGAGCGTAAGTGAAGTTCTTCCTCTTCTTGATTCCCCTTGATTTCTCTTTCCCCACGCTCGGTGATGACGTAGCACCCTTTCCACCATTTCCGGTGCGCTATAGCGCGTATTTGGGGCATGATAGTCGTGTGTTGTGCAGTTTTTTTAGGTAGCCGCGACAGCAGAGAAACGCGATAGCCGAGTTCGCGATAGCCGAGGGTTGAGTGTATATATATATATATTGTTGTGGATATGAGAATGTTGTTTTTTTATTGTTGTGTAATGAATTGTTGTAAAATGTCACCCTCCTTCCTGCATTTGTTGTTGTATAAAGGTTAAAGGGCGTTCCCGTAGTTAATTCCATAAAACATACACGAAGGACACCATATATCCCTGTTCAGTAGTTATATCCTTATTATGTGTATTAGTGTAAGGCTGTGTCTTCCATTAATTGAAATACTCCATTGCACCAAGTGAAATAAGAGTAGACCCCCTTTCCCTTCACAATCCCCTTCCAACAATTGCCAACTGTTCCCTCCGCGACTCCATTCGCCACGAGGTCGGATTGGAGAAGAAGGGGGAGGAGCTGCCGACTCCTGGGCGTGCCCGCCCATCGTCATCAAGGGCGGAGCCAGAGGGCCGTGCCGACCAATCAGGGCTGAGGCGAGCTCACCGATGGGCATGTCCTGGACACCAGCGGCTTGATCGCCTGAGGCGCTATAAAGGGCGCGTGCGAAAGCCTTGAAGTAGGTGGGACTAAGAAAGAGAGAGGAGAGAAGGGGCGAAGCGAAGCAAAGAGAGCAAGAGTCGAGGAGGGAGGAGATCAGATCACAGACAAGCCAAAAGAGAGTCCTGGAGTTTGTGAGAGAGGGAGAGAGAACCCGTCATGCCAGACCCCCCACCAGCAGCGTTGGCTCCACCAAGCAGCTCCGACCCGTTACCCCGCGCACACGACAGGATCGGTGGCATCGGCGGCCGTCGAGGTCCAGCCCGACGTCCCGTGCGGGATCAAGCTCCAGCCAGCTCCGTGCCTTCCTCCCCCTCCAGCCACCCACCTCCTTCCAGCCAATCCACTCTGCAATTCCCCGTGTGAGTCCGTCTTTGTTTGTTCTGTCCAGGGTATTAATTAAGCCTGTTTAGATAAGCTAGCGATTTTCACTGTCTCTTTGATTTCTTCTGTAAATTATTTTATTATCCTTCCTTCTCCTTGGTTACTTTTGGTTGTAAATAGCAAATAAATTATATTCGTATTCCCTACTTATGTCTTCCTCTTTGTTTTTTTTTTTTTTTTTTTTTTTTTTTTTTGTATACAAGATCGAGGCTCGTGAAAGAGCGAAAATTAATCACACAGAAAGACAAACAGACACATAAAACAAATAACATCGGGAGCGGTAGACAAGATGGGGAGAGAGGGGGAAGGACACAAACACAACATTTGAGAGCAGGGACCGAGAGACATGGAGACATCGAGAGATCTGTGGGAGGGAGAGGGCTTTGGGGGGGAGGCATGTGAAGGGGGGAGGCATGTGAAGGGGGGGAGGCATGTGAAGGGGGGGGGGTGGGAGAGGTATAAACATATGGACACTGCCAGGATTTCCAGGAAATAAGTTGGAATTTCAAACAAGGTGGATCTGGGGTGAATTAGTGGGGGTAGAAAAGATCAAGGTTATGGATGGGGGAAGATAAGAGATGGTGGTGAACAGCTGTTTTAAAGACCTGGAGGGAGGAGAGGGATTGAAGGGAGTGTGGGAGTTTGTTCCACAGGCGGGAGAAAAGAGGAATGAAAGAGTGAAGGTGAGCAGAGAGCCGAGATTTCGGCAGTTTAACCATCAGAGGGTTGCTGGCAGATCTTGTGCGACCTGTAGGAATATTTGGGGGACAGAGCACGGAGAGAGCTGGGGGAGCAAGGCCGGAGAGGAGTCGGTAGAAGACAGAAAGACCACCTACCTGCCTGCGGTGAGTGAGTGAAAGGCCCTCAGAGATAGCTTCATCGCGGGAGATTCCAATGATTTTGAAAGCTTTGGATTCAACAGCGTGAAGCCGAGCCAGGTGTGAGGCAGGAGCACCAGCCCATAGGGGAGAACAGTATTCCATTGAGCTGCGGATGAAAGCCTTGTATGTGGTGAGGAGCTCAGGTGTGCCGAGGAAGGACTTCGCACGACGGAGGATGCCCAGTCGGCGACTGGCTTTGGAGGCCAGCTTGGAAATGTGGTTTTCCCAAGAAAGATCATGGCAGATAGTGAGACCCAAAAGCTTGAGTGACAGAACTTCTTGGAGAGGATTGTTGAGAAAGTAGATGGGAGGGTTGTCCAGTCGATCTTTTCGGAGAGACATAGTAAGAGAGTGAGATTTGGCAGGATTGAAAGACATGTTCCACTTGTTTGACCAGTCTGTGATTTTGTCCAGGTCTTCAGAGAGTGAGGAGGCTGCAGACTGCCTATCTGAGGGAAGAGGAATGGAGCGGCAGAGAGTGGAGTCATCAGCAAAGAGATAGAGAGGATTTTCCAGAGAGTCAGAGAGATCATTGATAAAGACCAGAAAAAGCACAGGGCCCAGCACACTTCCTTGGGGAACTCCAGCCTGAACAGGAAGGGGAGATGAGAGAAATCCATTCAGGGCCACACGTTGACTACGACCAGAGAGGAAGTCCGCAAGCCATGCATGGAGATTTCCATGGATACCATAGGAGGAGAGTTTGGTGAGCAGAGCTGGGTGCCAGACCGTATCAAAGGCCCTTGATATGTCAAGGGAGACAGCTCTGATTTCCTGTTTGGCATTCAGGACCTCCATCCATTGTTGAGACAGCAGAAGCAGCATGTCCAGAGTAGAGTGACCTGGTCTGAAACCAAATTGATGATCAGAGATCAAGCCATTGGAGAAGAGGAAAGATTTCATATCCGAAGCAATGATGGATTCCATGACTTTGCTGATAATTGGGAGCAGGCTGATTGGTCTGTAGTTGCAAGGATCTGTTTTTGCACCTTTTTTGTGTAAAGCGGTAATGTTAGCTGATTTCCAGGATGCTGGCAGATGACCTTGAGCAAAAGATAGGGTGAAAAGAACAGAGAGAGGGTGAGATAGAGCGGCAGAGCAGGATTTTAGGACCCGTGGGCTGATGCCGTCTGGTCCAGTTGCAGAATCAGAGTCGAGGTTTGACAAAAACTCCTCCACCTTGTCAGGAGAGAAGGACACAGAGTCCAGGAGCATTTGGGTTCGACTGGGAAAGGTGGGAACAGAGAGGGTCCTTGGACCTCTTCTTCACATCCGTGTCGCCTTTGTCTTTTCCCCATTGAATATCTGTGGCACGATTTGGCCCACGTTTAAGGGATCGGGTCTAGTCATTGTAAAAACAGTTCGGGCCGCGGCGCCATCCGCTCGGCAAATTAACATCTTATCCACGGTCCGTAACAATATATATATATTTATATATATATATATATATTGTTACGGTACGCGGTTAAGGATGTTATATTTTCCGAGCGGAGGCTCCGCGACCGAACAGTTGTTCCCCGACTAAACCCGATTCACCCAAACGTTGGCCGTATCGCGCCACAGATATTCAATGGGGAAAAGACTAAGACGACGAATGCAAAGAGGAAGGAGAAGAAGACGTACAGAAGAGTAACGTGGTTTATTATTTACACACAAGCAAAAAGAGCAGTCACGATTATTTACAGGTGACACGAAAACGCAGGTGACACAGTGAAAATTACTAGCTTATACAGACTTAGTTTACTACCCAGAACGGCACGAACAAAACAAACTCACGTACGCAAATGGATGGAAGGGTAGGAATCGTTTGGAGGGATGAGCAGGTGGGATCACAGGGCACAGCGAGCAGGTCCACTCCGGGCGGGAAGCGAGGAGCTGGCAGCTCCTTGTATTCGGCTTTACAGCGCACGCCGGCAGGGTCACTTGGCTGGTTGAAACGGGGCTGGACTCATCTGCCGTATCTCTTTGCAACTCGTTCGTAAAAGTTCCTCTGCTTTCTCTTGGACCCTTTCTTTGTCGTGTACCTCTCCACGCAGCTCAGCTCGTATTCCCTGCCTCTCACTTCTCTCCAGCGCGGGACTGACACGCCCTCTCCCCCGTGCTCTGTTTCGTGACCTTGTATCGTAATCCCACGGGCTTGTCTCCTTATTTGGGCATCGCGCCGACGGCACGCCCCTCGTGGCGAGCCACGGGCTTGTTTCCTTATTTGGGCATGGGGCTGCACAGCCACGCCCTTCGTGGCGCGCCCTGGGCTTGCCTCTCCCTGGCGACCCCGCCCCTCCTGTTCAAACAGAGCACGGAGCACTTATTCACTATAGCAGCGAATTGAGAGGGCGTGCACCCCACGCTTGTGAACTGCTTTACCCACAGATGGAGAGTTTGGCTGGGAAATGGAATTATTGAAGGGGAGCTATTCTTAATTGATTCGGTGCAATGGAGTGTCATTCTAATGGAAGACAAGGCCTTACTCTAAAACACATAATAAGATATAAGCTACTGAACAAGGGTTTTATCGGGTCCTTCAATGTGGTGTTTCATGGAATTAACTACCGAGACGCCCTTTTTACCTTTACACAACTCCGGAGGCAGGAGGGGCCATATCCAACCAATGTTACACAACAATTTACAACCACAATACACACAATCAGAAAAATACAATCCTCATATCCGCAACACTGCACCCTCCTCCTCTTAGGCACGTCACGGGCCTATAACTTTAATTTAGTGTGACATGTAGGTGTAGTTCCCTCTACTTTTAACCTGACCCTGAGTGCGACAGTTTTAAAACATAAATAAATATGTCCCGCTGCTCCATTGCACCCTGCCTAACAGACTCACGCCCACAGTTAACCGAATTGCGGAATGGTCTTCAAACTACACACTGACGGTGGGGAGCATTATTTACAATTGACGCTACTTTTATTGACAAAACTAACCCAGGACCTGTAATTGTTCTTTCTGGGGAGGAGACAGTCTGCTCTGCATCAATGCACCATGAAAGCACCCATAACGCACCAAAACACCCTCAAGCACCAATCGGTGCAGTCACCACAGTTCATCAATGTTCAATGAATAAAAATAAATCAACAACCCCTAACCCTGCAGGTGGTCTCTTGCTCTTTGGCTCCCTCTGCTGGCTATTATTATTTCTTCCAGATGTTGGCTTTCTTTCATTTTCTTACTGGCGGCCTATTTGCAATAAAATGCACCTAACGTGTCCGTTTGTATTTATTTATGGCCCACAGGGGCCGACTACGTGTGGTTCACCTGTGGGGCATCGGTGCCCTGTGGCCAAGGTCCGCCAGCAAGATTTCGGGCCCTCATGGCTGGTTCCAGCAGAGGGGCCATGCCCCAACCCATGGGGTCCATAAGTGGTGCTCGGCCACAGACATGTGGTCCATAATGTGGTGCATCGATGCAGACAGCTGGTTCTGGGAGTTCCGGGCGCACAATGGCCGACTCATGCACGCTTCCCTCGGCGCCCAATGGCGCACAGGTCATGTGGGAGACAAAAGGGGGGAGAGACAGATGAGCGAGGGGTAAGGTCACAAGGGTACACATCAATAAGGCAATGCAGGGCGAAATGCGTACGGAGAGCGAAGTGAGAAAGCTCGTCCCTACCGTACGTCACCCCCCCCCCCCTGTCACCTACACTACCCTTGCCCTTACCCCATATTTACAAAATCTACACATTTACAAATTCGTCACTACTGTCACGTCTTCCCCATATTTCCCTTATACCAAATTCGTCTTCACAATCTCTCTACTTCAAAATTTGCCATCACCCAATTCGTCATCGATCCTCATAAGGAGGAAGAGATGGAACATCAAGGCACAATGTCACACCCACGTCATGATGCGTCTCACAATCCAAAACATTTGCACATAAAAATAACAAAAACAACCTGGCATGGTGTGGAGTACCTGTCACCTCAGGTGAGTCGATGTAGATGGTGCGAGGAGACTTCAATCCTAACTATCCTCTAAATGACATTAACACACTTTACACTACCCGGGGTCTCTCCCTGCCAATCCATTGGCCAACTTACACTGTGGGTTCTAAAAACCAATTCCCATTGACCAAACTGTGGTGCTTCTCAATTTGGGGTCTCACTCCCCCGATTCATCTCCCGGTGCCCTTGCACAATTTCTGGGCTGAGACGTGTAGCTCTCCCAGCAGGTCTACCCACCTGCACACCTCCACCACTGCAGTTGCCACCCGAGCTTACCTAGCTCCTCACCCTAACCTAACTAACTGGGGAAGGCCCCTCCTGGCTCTGTCACCCCTGGGTGCCCTCTGGCACTGGGCTACCCGGGTCCGTCCTCCGGATCCTCGGGCCCCATCCACAACAACTCTACCGGCTCCCAGAGCCCACCTGCGGCCTCACCTGGCCGACATCCTCACAGTGGTGGAGTGCCCAAACCAACTACACACACTAACAGGCTACATGCCCAGCCATTTCCACAACACTAATGCACCCATCCAATCACCATTCTTCCACCCGCACCACAGATGCCAATATCCAACCACAATTTACCTATACCCTCTACTTAACACTTACACTACCCGCCCCGGGTATTCGTGATGGGGGTCCACTCTTCCCCCATTCACACCTTCGCACCATCCACTCCACTCCACAATTTCCATCCTACTCACTCCACGACCATCCATTCCAATACTCCATATAATCCATACCATTTATTCCATACACCTGTTCTCCATTCACCTGTTGTTGCACACTCGTGCACTCTTACCTGTTGCCACCTGCACCCTCCTCCTCTTCCTGGACCAGTTGGTCAACACAACACACATCACCATCACTCCCTCATACACTGCTCCATACACCTGTTCAGTTGCACACCTGTGCAATCACACCTGGTCACCATACACTTTTCACAATACACTTCTAAATACACCTCCAACACTCACACGGCATCATCTCATCTAACTACTCCCCTCTGAAACTTGCGCTTCCCAGTCGCCCCTTTAAACTATTGCGCTCCCTCGTCATTATCATCCACTCTAATCTACCTGCGTCCCCACTACAGGTGTCATTGTCACTACCTAATCTTAACGTTACCTAATGTCATCTCCTAGGTCCCTATACATTATATCCCAACCCACCCGGGCTAGTTTTCACTGCCATCAACCCCATAAACTAGTGCTCCTTTGCCCCCGCTGTGAGGGATGGTGGATTGGCCATCCCATCACATGGGGCATCTCTTACTATAAATTTTGCTCGTCCAATTTCCACAAATCAAAATTTTTCCAATTACTGCCAATTCTACTCACTATTTTAAATTTCGTATCAAATCACTATCACTATCACCATCACAGTCCGCTATATCCTAGCCTCGGTGCGTCATGACATCATTAAACTCGGCTTCGTAAAGCCGAGCATTGAATTCGGGTGGTTTGGTCGCCTGCAGGTTGAATCCGTCCGGCTTTCGGTTCAAGGGAGGTGGTTTGGTCGGGCCGAGATTCCACGCACCATCTCGGCGCGGTACCTTGCGGTCCCGGGCCCGATGGCTCAATCTCCCCCGGTCGGAACCCCGTCCCCGCGAGGGGGCACCGTTCCGCTTCCTCCCACTCGCCCTTGAACCGGACTGGTCGCCTCGCCCGACAAGGCCCGGACTCGACCGTGCAGGGCGGGGCCAAGCCCGAATCGGCAACGACGCTTCGAAGAGAAGCGATGCCGCATCGATCCGCGCCGGGCCTCGCATCCAACAAAGCACACCGCGCCCCGAGTGCTCGCATCGGCTATCCGTCGCCCTAACCGCTAACCCGGTTACCGTAGATGCTTCACCTGCATGCTCACACGCATACGCTACCCCTTTCATCCTCACAAAACCCGGTGTTCCAACGCCGTCCGTCCATTCCACCAACGTACTCCCTGTTACACACCACACCTCTCACGCACACTCACCGTTCGCACACTTCGGTCCACACCTCTCCTCCGTTACGTCCTCCGTAACACTCACCATGGGCGTGCACTCTTGCATCCACCCACTACCGCGCTCACATGGGCTCTCCCACACCCGCGCTACCACCAACTCAGGTGTGCTTTCTCACACACCCTCGCCATTCATCCCATGCGTGCATCCTCGCACCCGCTCCACCACCAACTCACTCCTCGTGTCACACTCCGTACACCCCGACGTGCATTCTCGCTCGCACTCGGTTTCACTCCCACACTTTATAACACACCCACTCGCCGACGCACACTTTTTTTCCACACGCGTGCCATTTCCACTCACACGGGACCCTTCACCAACGCCCGGATGCTTCCTCAATCCCAAGCGCGCGAAAATTCTTTTGTCGCCAACATCCTCTTACAAAATCTACCCGCACAATATACAGCACGACTCACCTGGGGGACCCTTTTCTCCACGCGCACCTGCACACTTTATTTGGTTAGTGAGCACATCATCATGATTTGAGCAGGGACTTTGTACATATTCCATTTCTCCCTGCAATTCCCGGGCTACCTCCGTCATCTCTTCAATTTTAATTGTACCCACTACTGCTTTGTCTTTGTTCCCCTCGACGACCGTTGGCTTTAATAAAATTCCCTCTACCTCATCGGTCGCCGGCTTTTCCAAAGCCCGTGTCGCGATTTCTACCCCCGTCATTGTACCCGCGCTTTTCTCCGCTTCGTTCAACCAGCGCTTCTCGACCCGCGTTACCTCGTCGTGCACCCCTGGGACCCTTTCACCCAACCTGCGGTCTCTGTCCCTCTGCTCCCTTTCCTCCCTATCGGCCCTCATTCTGTTCGTTGTTGCTTCAATTTGATTACTCTGAGCATCCATCCGGTTCCCCATTTGTCCCATTTTGGCTTCTAGCCTGTCCATACTGTCGTTTTCTTTCTGCATTTCCACCATGAATTGGGCCATGAAGGCTTGCATTTGGGCCACCGTTGGTAGTACAAAGGGTGCGGCCGCAGCCGCCCCAACCTCGTGCACGAGAGCACCATTTTGTGCGCCTGATACCTCCTCAACCACCTCCTTGTTCTCCTCTACTTCGTCCCTCTGATCCTGGGTTACTCCTAACCCCTCCTCTAGCTCACCCACCTGCATCCCGTCGCCTTGACCAGCCATGGCGCGATTTCAAAATTCGGGTTTTGCTTTAAAACACAAATTTCCAGCAGCTTGTAATTTTGAGCGCGTTAAGCGCGCTTCGGGTCCGATCCCACTCCTGACACCAATTGTTACGGTACGCGGTTAAGGATGTTATATTTGCCGAGCGGAGGCTCCGCGACCGAACAGTTGTTCCCCGACTAAACCCGATTCACCCAAACGTTGGCCGTATCGCGCCACAGATATTCAATGGGGAAAAGACTAAGACGACGAATGCAAAGAGGAAGGAGAAGAAGACGTACAGAAGAGTAACGGGGTTTATTATTTACACACATAAGCAAAAAGAGCAGTCACGATTATTTACAGGTGACATGAAAACACAGGTGACACAGTGAAAATTACTAGCTTATACAGTCTTAGTTTACTACCCAGGACAGCACGAACAAAACAAACTCACGTACGCAAATGGATGGAAGGGTAGGAATCGTTTGGAGGGATGAGCAGGTGGGATCACAGGGCACAGCGAGCAGGTCCACTCCGGGCGGGAAGCGAGGAGCCGGCAGCTCCTTGTATTCGGCTTTACAGCGCACGCCGGCAGGGTCACTTGGCTGGTTGAAACGGGGCTGGACTCATCTGCCGTATCTCTTTGCAACTCGTTCGTAAAAGTTCCTCTGCTTTCTCTTGGACCCTTTCTTTGTCGTGTACCTCTCCACGCAGCTCAGCTCGTATTCCCTTCCTCTCACTTCTCTCCAGCGCGGGACTGACACGCCCTCTCCCCCGTGCTCTGTTTCGTGACCTTGTATCGTAATCCCA
>NC_136262.1:172276461-172301461 GCF_964187855.1 Myxine glutinosa
GTTTTCAAACTAAACATATACGGGGGGGAGCATTATTTACAATGACGCTACTTTATTTACAAAACGCAACCCAGGACCTATGATTGTTCTTTCTGGGGGGGGGGGGGGAGTCTGCCCTGCATCGACGCACCATAAAGCACCAAAACGCACCAAAGCACCATCAAGCACCAATCGGTGCACAGTCATCACTGTTCATGAATAAAATAACTAAACAACCCCAAACCCTGCTGGTGGTCTCTTGCTCTTCGGCTCCCTCTGCTGGCTATTTGTTCTTCCAGATGTTGTCTTTCTTTCATTTTCTTACTGGCGGCCTATTGGTGGAAATAAACCTGCACAGAACGTGTCCATTGTTTTGATTTATTTATGGCCCACAGGGCCGACTATGTGTGGTTCACCTGTGCGGCATAGGTGCCCTGCGACCAAGGTCCGCCAGCAAGATCTCGGGCCCTCATGGCCGGTTCCAGCAGAGGGGCCATGCCCCAACCCATGGGGTCCATAAGTGGTGCTCAGCCACAGACATGTGGTCCATAATGTGGTGCATCGATGCAGACAGCTGGTTCTGGGAGTTCCAGGTGCACAATGGCGGACTCCCGCATGCTCCCCTCGGCGCCCAGTGGCGCACAGTCCTCGGTGGGAGATAAAAGGGGGGGGGGGGGGGAAAGACAGATGAGCGAGGGGTAAGGTCACAAGGGTACACATCAATAAAGGCAATGCAAGGCGAGGTGCGTATGGAGACGGAGCGGAGAAAAGCTCGTCCCTACCGTACGTCACCCCCCCTGTCACCTACTCTACCCTTGCCCTTACCCCATATTTATAACAATCTACACATTTACAAATTCGTCACCACAATCCCTCTAACCAAAATTTGCCATCACCCAATTCGTCATCATTCCTCATAAGGAGGGAGAGATGGAACAACAAAGCACAATGTCACACCCACGTCATGATGCGTCTCACATTCCAAACATTTGCATCAAAATAATAAAAACCAACAAACCACGGCATGGTGTGGAGCTTTGTCACCTCAGGTGAGTGGATGCAGATGGTGCGAGGAGATTCTTAATCCTAACTATCTTCTAAATGACATTAACACACTTTACACTACCCGGGGTCTTTCCCTGCAAATCCATTGGCCAACTTACACTATGGGTTCTAAAAACCAATTCCTATTGACCAAACTGTGGTGCTTATCAATTTGGGGTCTCACTCCCCCGATTCATCTCCCGGTGCCCTTGCACAATTTCCGAGCTGAGTCGTGTAACTCTCCGAGCAGGTCTACCCACCTGCACACCTCCACCACTGTAGTTGCCACCCGAGCTTACCTAGCTCCTCACCCTAACCTATCTAACTGGGGAAGGCCCCTCCTGGCTCTGTCACCCCTCGGTGCCCTCTCTGGCACAGGGCTACCCGGGTCCGTCCTCCGGATCCTCGGGCCCCATCCACAACAACTCTACCGGCTCCCAGAGCCCACCTGCGGCCTCACCTGGCCGACAGACTAACAGTGGCGGAGTGCCCATAACTACAAATGGTCACGCAACTACCACAACCCCCAAGGAACTGCAGCCGCATGCCGCTAGAGCTCCGAGGGAGTTGGTGACGTAATGTCATGGTCAAGGACCATAGCCTTCAACTGGCATCGTTCCGAGCATAACTCCCAAGGGATTCGGACTGGCATGCAGTTCGAACCCCAAGGGAATTGGTTACTCCGGACACCAGGTGGGGAAACTATGGTGCGCCATGATCATAACTACGAATTCAGCCACACGCCCACCCAATCCACTTTACTAATGCACCCATCCAAGTACCATTCTTCCACCACGCACCACAGATGCCAATATCCAACCACAATTTACCTGTACCCTCTACCTAACACTTACACTACCCTCCCTGGGTATTCGTGATGGGGTCCATCCTCCTTTCCCCCATCCACCCTTCGCACCATCCACTCCACTCCACAGTTTCCACCATACTCACTCCACGACCATCCATTCCAATACTCCATATACTCCAGACCATTTATTCCATACACCTGTTCTCCATTCACCTGTTGTTGCACACCTGTGCAATCACACCTGGTGCCACCTGCACCCTCCTTCCTCCCTGGACCATTTGGTCAGCACAACTCACATCACTATCACTCACTCAACCACTGCTCCATACACTTGAATACACCTCCAACACTCACACGGCATCATCTGAACTACCTGGTGCCCTGCTAACTTAGTGCTCCCCGTCTTCCCTTTAAACTAAGCACATACCACGTCATTATCATCCAACTAATCTACCTGCGTCCCCACTACAGGTATCATTGTCACTACCTAACCTTAACGTTACCTAAGGTCATCTCTAGGTCCCTATCATTATATCCTAACCCTCCCAGGATAGTTTTCACTGCCAACCCCATAAAACTAGTGCTCCTTTGCCCCCGTTGTGAGAGATGGCAGAGTTGCCATCCCACCACATCGGGCATCTTCCACTACCAATTTTGCACACCAAATTCCAGCTAATTAAAAATTTGCCAATCACTACCAATCATCTGCCAATCATCACTCTGCCAATCCTTTGCCAATCATCAAATTTTTGCTTTTTAATTTCGGATCCAAAACACTATCCTCGTCACACATCTACTCACTTGAGCCTCTCGGTGCGCCAATTCATCTCTAAAGCTCGGCTTCCTAAAGCTGAGCAATGAATGCGGGTTGTTTGGTGCCGGCGGCTGGATCCGTCCGGCACTCGGTGCAGGGAAGGAGGTTTACCCGGGCCGAGATCCCACGCACCATCTCGGCACAGAGCCGTCCAATGGCCCGATCTCGCCCTGCCGGAACGCCTCAACAAAAAGGGGTCGCCATGATGACCCTTCCTACCGGGCTGCCCGTTCCGCTTAGCGGAGCACAGACGCGGCCGGTCAGAGCGCGGACCGGCGTGGATCTCGCACGGCGGTTCTTTCGAAACTGCCGCGGTCACAATCCCCACGGATCCCCGCGGCACGCAAAGCTGCCCGGCATGCACCGAGGGCCCGATTCGGCTATACGTCGCTCTAACTGCTAACCCGGTTAGCGTCGATGCTCCACTTGCATGCTCACACCCCGCAGCCCGTTCCTTGCTCATACATCCAGCCGTTCCCATGCTCCTAGTCATTGCACCTTCTCTTACACACCCAGGTACACTCATTCCGCTCACAGACTTGGTCACACACCTGACCACCACACACCTTTGCACACACTCGTTGTTCGCACACCTCACCAACACACCTCTTCGCGCCCCCTCTTCGGTCACCTCCTCTGTGACAACCACACCTTTCTAGCACATACTCTTGCGCACTCTCTCCCGTTACACCCTCCGTAACACTCATCACAGGTGTGCACTCTCTCGTTACATCCTCTGTAACACTCCCCACTGCACGCTTCCATGTGCCCCCCCGCACACGCGCTACGACCAACTCACTCTCGACAGCACACTCACCCCTTGGCGCGCACTTTTTCCTCACACACCCCAGAGACGGACATTCTCGCACGCCTCCTCCTTCGCACACCGTACCTGTCGCACACTTCACCAACGGCCTCTCACGAACACCCAGGTCCACACCAACCCCCAAGCCGACTGAAGCTCCCCTCACACCATATACATTTCCGAATATATCGCCACTCACCTTGGCACCTCGTCTCTGCACCGACTTCACCACCTGCAAACTCTTTATTTGGTTAGCGAGCACATCATCACGATTTGAGCACCGACCTTGTACATATTCCATCACCTCCTCCTTTAGCTCCCTCTTAGTTTCCCTCCGTCTCTTCTTAATTTCACTCACCCCCTCTTCCACTTCCTCTAACTTTTGCTTCACCTCTTTTATTTCCCGGTGCGTCTCCTCAATTTCGTCCTCTAACGCTACCTTGACCGTTTCTATGTGCGTCCTCACCTCCCGGTCCTTTGTCTCCATTGCTTCTGTCACCTCGTCCAACCTCGTTGTCAGTCCCTCACGTACCATCTGACATTCCCTCTTCGTCGCTATTAATTCATTTTTGATGTCTTTTTGTGTCGCTTTTAACCCCCCGATTATTGCAGTGTTCTTTTCCACTTGGTCCACTAGTTCCTTTTGTCCCACTGTCAGCTGTTCTACTCCCTGCATCAGATCCTCTATGCCCCCCTGTAACCTAGCCGTATTATTCCTCACCTCTTTCTCCATACGCTTCTCACCTCGCTTTACCTCCGAGACCTCCTCGCTTACACCACGTCGTATTTCCTCCCCCATCTCCTCCATCTCTTTAGTAGATGCCGCCCTCATCTGTCCCAATTCATCCCTCTGAGCATCCAGTTTACCTTCCAACCCGATTTTCACCTCCTCTATCTGGTCCCCATCCGTTTGATTTCCCGGGCGGATTGCTCCCCTACTTCCTGCAATTTGCCTTTCATCCTATCTTCTAGCCCCCTTAACCCATTCTTTACCTCTTTTATCCCGTTGTCTAACCCCTCAAATTTATTGTCCAACCCCTTTAAATTATTGTCTAACCCCTTTAAATTATTGCCTAACCCCTCACATTTCCTGTCTAAACCCTCAAATTTATTTCCCATATTGTTTAACCCGTCTCTTAATTGCTCACTAGTACCCCTCGCTTCGTCCCTCATTGCCCCAATTTGGTCTTCCAGCCCCCTGTTCTCTTCCATGAGGGCCCGCATTTGCAGCATGAATAGGCCCCAGTCCATTTGCGGCGCTGCTACGGTCACAGGCGCCGCTAAATTTGGTGCCGCTGTAACCTCGTGCGCAAGGGTGCCATCTTGTGCGCCTGATACCCCCGCAACCACTTCACCATTGCTCTCTTCCTCCATTTCCTCCCTGTGGTCCTGGGTTACCCCTAACCCCTCTTCTAGTTCCCCCACCGGCATCCCTTCGCCTTGACTAGCCATGGCGCGATTTCAAATTTCGGATTTTTCTAAAACAAAACAAAACAGAATTTCGGCCGCTCGTAATTTTGAGCGCGTTAAGAGCGCTTCGGGTCCAAACCCACTCCTGACACCAATTGTTACGGGACCGCGGCGAGGATGTTGTTTGCCGAGCGGATGGCCGCCGTGCCCGAACAGTTACCCCGACTAACCCGATTCCTGAACGTTGGCCGAATCGCGCCGCAGATATTCAATGGGGAAAAGACTAAGACGAAGGATGCAAAGAAGAAAGAAAGGCAAAGGGTAAGAAATACAAATATGATTTATTTACTATTTACACAATTGAAAGAAACCAAGGAAGAAGGAAGGATAAGAAAATAAAATACAGAAGAGGAAAGGTGACACAGTGAAATGCTAGCTTATCTATACAGGCTTAATTAACCCAGGGACAGAACAAACAAAGACAGACTCACGTGGGGAATGATGACAGGAATGGCAGGAGGTGGATGGCTGGAGGGAGAGGACGAAAACTGGAACCGGAGCACGGTCAGGCTGGGAGTGAGCAGCCGCCGCCCCCCTGGTCGATCGGCACGTTTAGCAGCCGCCGTTCCTTCGCAGCCACGGACGAAAACTGCCGTCGAAGCTCAAAGCTGTGGTGGTTTAAAGCTGCGGTGGTTGCACTTGTTCTCAGGCTTGGCACTTGTTACTTGTCCTCAGGCTTGGCACTTGGCACTTGTTCTCTCTGACTCCCTCTCTTCCTCTCTTGCTTTGCCCTGACTCCCTCTTTCTGCTTATTTTTCCCTCTCTCTCTCTTGCTCTCTTTGCTTCGCTTTGCCCTCTCTTTCTCTTGCTCTCTTCGCTTCGCTTCGCCCCTCCCCAAGGCTTCCACGCACGCTCTTTATAGCGCCTCCGGCGATCAAGCCGCTGGTGTCCAGGACATGCCCATCGGTGAGCTCACCTCGGCCCTGGTTGGTCGCGCGGGCTCCCGATCCCGCCCTTAGATGAGGTGTTGGCAAGGCCACGCCTTGTTCCCGGCGCTGGGCCGACTCCTCCCACCTTCGGCTCCGAGATTACCTCCGGGCTAATGGAGTCTTGGGATGAAACAAACCACAGCTGTAGCAACCCTAACAAACCGCCCAGTGCAGTTGGCAATTGAGGCTTTGAGGGAATGCAGTTGGCAATGGTTGGAAGGGGAATGTGAAGGGAATCTACTCTTATTTCACTTGGTGCAATGGAGTATTTAAATTAATGGAAGACACAGCCTTACACTAATACACATAATAAGGATATAACTACCGAACAGGGATATATGGTGTCCTGCGTGTATGTTTTATGGAATTAACTACGGGAACGCCCTTTGACCTTTATACAACAACAAATGCAGGAAGGAGGGTGACATTTTACAACAATTCATTACACAACAATAATATTTAAAAAAACATTCTCATATCCACAACAATATATATATATATATATATATTGTTACGGTACGCGGTTTAGGATGTTGTTTGCCGAGCGAAGGCTCCGCGACCGAACAGATGTTCCCCGACTCACCCGATTCACCCAGAACTTTGGCCGTATCGCACCGCAGCTGCCCAATCTGGAAAACTCTAAAACGACCGAATGCAAAGAGGAAAAGGAATAAGACGAGAAGACGTACAGAAGAGTAATGGGATTTATTATTTACACAAGCAAAAAGAAAGCAGTCACGTTTATTTACAACACATAAGACGCAGGTGACACAGTGCAAATACTAGCTTACCTACAGTCTTAATTAAATACCCAGGGACAAGACACACAGAACAAACTCACGTACACAAGAAGGGTGGAAAGGCAGGAGGTGGATGGCTGGAGGGAGAGGAAGGTCCAAGGGGGTCCTGCAGCACGATCGGCGCGTTTAGCTGCCGCCGTTCCTTCGCGGCCCTGCTCAAAACCGCCGTCCAGGCCCCAAGCGGCTGTTGGGTGTTGTTGCTGCTGTGGCCGCCGCTTGCTTTGCCAGGACTCGTCTGACTCGTCTGGTCCAAACCCTCAACTCAACAACACTCTTGCACGTCTCCCTGTCCAACCACTCTTTCTCTCTTGGTCCAACCACTCTTTCTCTTTCTTGGTCCAACCACTCTTTCTCTCTCTCGGTCCACTCACTCCTCACCACCGACTCCTCAACGCAACCAACGCAACCACTGACCGCCCCACGCTTCTTGCGCGCGCGCCTTTATAGCGCCTCCGGCGATCAAGCCGCCGGCCTTCAGGACACGCCCATCGGTGTGCTCACCTCGGCCCTGGTTGGTCACGCGACCCTCTGGCTCCGCCCTTGATGACGACGGGCGGGCACGCCCCTCTTCCCCGACCCGAGCACATGTTCAATGGTGGTTTTGGAGGGGATGTAATTGGCAATCGAGGCTTGGCAATGACGAAAGGGGTTGTGAAAGGAAATGGAGATTTTGGGGATGGGAATGAAAGGGGATCTATTCTCTTTCACTGGTGCAATGGAGTACTTCAATTAATGGGAGACACAGCCTTACCCTAAAACACAGAATAAGATATAACTATCGAACAGGGGTATTCTATTATTGGCTGACGTGTATGCTTGTGGACTAATTATGGGATGCCCTTTCACCTTTACACAGCTCCAGAGGCAGGGGGCGCAGAATAAACAATAATAATAATAATAAAGCACACAATCAAAAAAATACAGTCCTCATATCCGCAACACTGCACCCTCCTCCTCTTAGGCACGGCCCGGGCCTACAACTTTTATTTAGTGTGACACGTAGGTGTAGTTCCCTCTACTTTTAACCTGACCCTGAGTGCGACAGTTTTAAAACATAAATAAATGTGTCCCGCTGCTCCATTGCACCCTGCCTAACAGACTTACGCCCACAGTTAACCGAATTGCGGAATGGTCTTCAAACTACACACTGACGGTGGGGAGCATTATTTACAATGACGCTATTTTTATTTACAAGACTAACCCAGGACCTGTGATTGTTCTTTCTGGGGGGGAGACAGTCTGCTCTGCATCAATGCACCATGAAAGCACCCAAAAACGCACCAATACACACCCAAGCACCAATCGGTGCAGTCACCATTGTTCAAGAATAAAAAATAAATCAACAACCCCTAACCCTGCAGGTGATCTCTTGCTCTTCGGCTCCCTCTGCTGGTTATTATTATTTGTTCTTCCAGATGTTGTCATTCTTTCATTTTCTTACTGGCGGCCTATTTGCAATAAAGTGTGCCCAATGTGTCCATTTTTATTTATTTTATTTATGGCCCACAGGGCTGACTACGTGTGGTTCACCTGTGGGGCATCGATGCCCTGTGGCCAAGGTCCGCCAGCAAGATTTCGGGCCCTCATGGCCGGTTCCAGCAGAGGGGCCATGTCCCAACCCATGGGGTCCATAAGTGGTGCTCGGCCACAGACATGTGGTCCATAATGTGGTGCATCGATGCAGACAGCTGGTTCTGGGAATTCCGGGCGCACAATGGAGGACTCACGCACGCTCCCCTCGGCACCCAATGGCGCACAGGTCATGTGGGAGACAAAAGAGACAATTGAGCGAGGGGTAAGGTCACAAGGGTACACATCAATAAGGCAATGCAAGGGGAAATGCGTACGGAGGGCGAAGTGAGAAAGCTCGTCCCTACCGTACGTCACCCCCCTGTCACCTACACTACCCTTGCCCTTACCCCATATTTACAAAATCTACCCATTTACAAATTCGTCACTACTGTCACGTCTTCCCCATATTTCTCCTATACCAAATTCGTCTCCACAATCCCTCTACTTCAAAATTTGCCATCACCAAATTCATCATCAATCCTCATAAGGAGGAAGAGATGGAACATCAAGCACAATGTCACACCCACGTCATGATGCGTCTCACAATCCAAAACATTTGCATCAAAAATAATTAAACATGGCATGGTGCGGAGTACCTGTCACCTCAGGTGAGTGGATGCAGATGGTGCGAGGAGACTCCAATCCTAACTATCCTCTAAATGACCTTAACACACTTTACACTACCCGGGGTCTCTCCCTGCCAATCCATTGGCCAACTTACACTATGGGTTCTAAAAACCAATTCCCATTGACCAAACTGTGGTGCTTCTCAATTTGGGGTCTCACTCCCCCGATTCATCTCCCGGTGCCCTCGCACAATTTCTGGGCCACGACGTGTAGCTCTCCCAGCAGGTCTACCCACCTGCACACCTCCACCACTGCAGTTGCCACCCGAGCTTACCTAGCTCCTCACCCTAACCTAACTAACTGGGGAAAGCCCCTCCTGGCTCTGTCACCCCACTCGGTGCCCTCTGGCACTGGGCTACCCGGGTCCGTCCTCCGGATCCTCAGGCCCCATCCACAACAACTCTACCGGCTCCCAGAGCCCACCTGCGGCCTCACCTGGCCGACATCCTCACAGTGGTGGAGTGCCCAAACCAACTACACACACTAACAGGCTACACGCCCAGCCATTTCCACAACACTAATGCACCCATCCAATCACCATTCTTCCACCCCCACCACAGATGCCAATATCCAACCACAATTTACCTATACCCTCTACCTAACACTTACACTACCCGCCCCGGGTATTCGTGATGGGGGTCCACTCTTCCCCCATTCACACCTCCGCACCATCCACTCCACTCCACAACTTCCACCATACTCACTCCACAACCATCCATTCCAATACTCCAGATATTCCACACTACCATTTATTCCACACAGCCACATACACCTGTTGTTGCACACCTGTGCAATCACCTGGTGCCACCTGCACCCTCCTCCTCTTCCTGGACCCTTCGGTCAGCACAATACACAATCACCTTTACTCCTACTCATACACTGCTCCACACACCTGTCCAGTTGCACACCTGTGCAATCACACCTGTTCAATCTTCAAACACACGGCATCATCTCAGCTAACTACTCCCCTCTGAAACTTGCGCTTCCCAGTCGTCCCTTTAAACTATTGCGCTCCCACGTCATTATCATCCACACTAAACTACCTGCGTCCCCACTACAGGTATCAGTCACTAACTAACCTTAACGTTACCTAATGTCATCTTCGCTAGATCCCTACACACAATATCCTAACCCACCCGGGCTAGTTTTCACTGCCATCAACCCCATAATCTAGTGCTCCTTTGCCCCCCACCCTGTGAGGGATGGTGGATTTGCCATCCCACCACATCGGGGAGGTCCTATCAATTTCACTCGTCCAAATTCCAACCAATTCAAAAATTTTCCATTTACTGCCAATTCTACCCACTATTATAAATTTCGTATCAAATCACGATCACTATCACTATCACCATCATCACAGTCCACTATATCCTAGCCTCAGTGCGTCGTGACATCATTAAACTCGGTTCGTAAAGCCGAGCAATGAATTCGGGTGGTTTGGTCGCCTGCAGGTTGAATCCGTCCGGCTTTCGGTTCAAGGGAGGTGGTTTGGTTGGACCGAGGTGCCACGCACCATCTCGGCGCGGCACCTTGCGGTCCCGGGCCCGATGGCTCAATCTCCCCCGGTCGGAACCCCGTCCCCACGAGGGGGCACCGTTCCGCTTCCTCCCACTCGCCCTTGAACCGGACCGGTCGCCTCGCCCGCCAAGGCCCGGACTCGACCGTGCGGGGCGGGGCCAAGCCCGAATCGGCAACGACGCTTCGAAGAGAAGTGACGCAGCTTCGATCCGCGCCGGGCCCCGCACCCAACAAAGCACCCCGCGCCCCGAGTGCTCGCATCGGCTATCCGTCGCCCCAACCGCTAACCTGGTTACCATCGATGCTTCACCTGCATGCTCACACGCATACGCTACCCCTTTCACCCTCACAAAACCCGGCGTTCCAACGCCGTCCGTACATTCCACCAACGCTCTCCCTGTTACACACCACACCTCTCACGCACACTCGCCGCTCGCACACCTCAGTCCACACCTCTCCTCCGTTACGTCCTCCGTAACACTCACCATGGGCGTGCACTCTGGCATCCACCCACTAACGCGCTCTGATGGGCTCTCCCACACTCGCGCTACCACCAACTCAGGTGTGCTTCCTCGCACACGTTCCACCACCACCTTACTCTCCGTGTCACACTCCGTACACCCCGACGTGCATTCTCGCTCGCACTCGGTTTCACACTCGCGCTTCGTAACACGCTCACCCCTTGACGCACACTTTTTATTGCTCTCACTCCCTGTGTCACACTCCGTACACCCCGACGTGCATTCTCGCTCGCACTCGGTTTCACTCCCACACTTTATAACACACCCACTCGCCGACGCACACTTTTTCCTCACACGCGTGCCATTTCCACTCACACGGGACCCTTTACCAACGCCCGGGTGCCATATCGATCCCAATCGCGCGACAATTCTTTTGTCGCCAAACATCCTCCTGCAAAATCTACCCGCACAATATACAGCACGACTCACCTGGGGGATCCTTTTCTCCACGCGAACCTGCAAACTTCCATTCGGGTTAAGCACAGCATCGTGATGTGAGCAGGGACTTTGTACATTTTCCATTTCTCCCTGCAATTCCCGGGCTACCTCCGTCATCTCTTCAATTTTAATTCCCAGCACTGCTTTTTCTTTATTAACCTCGGCGACCGCTGGCTTTAATAAAACACCCTCCTCTACCTCAGCGGTCGCCAGCTTTTCCAAACCCTGGGTCGCGATTTCTACCCCTGTCATTGTACCCGCGCTTTCCTCCGCTTCGCTCAACCAGCGCTTTTCGACCCGCGTTACCTCCTCGTGCACCCCTGGGACCCTCTCGCCCACCATGCGGTCTCTGTCCCTCTGCTCCCTTTCCTCCCTATCGGCCCTCATTCCGTTTATTCTGTTTTCCATTTCTAGCATGAGGGCCTCCATTTGTAGCAAAAGGTTCGAATCCAACAATACTACGATCACGGGCGCCGTCGCCGTAGCCATGTGCGAGGCGCCATTTTGCGCGCCCGTAACCTCATGCGCGAGAGCGCCATTTTGTGTGTCTGATACTCCCTCAACCGCCTCCTCATTGCTCCCCTCCATTTGATCCTGGGTTACTCCTAACCCCTCCTCTAGCTCACCCACCGGCATCCCGTCGCCTTGACCAGCCATGGCGCGATTTCAAAATTCGGGTTTTGTAAAACAAAAGCAATTTCGGTACTTTGTAATTTTGAGCGCGTTAAGCGCGCTTCGGGTCCAATCTCACTTCCTGACACCAATTGTTACTGTACTAACACAATTGGTGTCCAAAATTTGGGCTAAATAAATTTAGTCCCAGGTTCGAATCCCACCTCCTGACTACCAATTGTTACTGATCGCGGTTTAGATGTTGTTTGCCGAGCGAAGGCTCCGCGACTGAACAGTTGTTCCCCGACTCACCCGATTCACCCAGAACTTTGGCCGTATCGCACCGCAGCTGCCCAATCTGGAAAACTCTAAAACGACCGAATGCAAAGAGGAAAAGGAATAAGACGAGAAGACGTACAGAAGAGTAATGGGATTTATTATTTACACAAGCAAAAAGAAAGCAGTCACGTTTATTTACAACACATAAGACGCAGGTGACACAGTGCAAATACTAGCTTACCTACAGTCTTAATTAAATACCCAGGGACAAGACACACAGAACAAACTCACGTACACAAGAAGGGTGGAAAGGCAGGAGGTGGATGGCTGGAGGGAGAGGAAGGTCCAAGGGGGTCCTGCAGCACGATCGGCGCGTTTAGCAGCCGCCGTTCCTTCGCGGCCCTGCTCAAAACCGCCGTCCATGCCCCAAGCGGCTGTTGGGTGTTGTTGCTGCTGTGGCCGCCGCTTGCTTTGCCAGGACTCGTCTGACTCGTCTGGTCCAAACCCTCAACTCAACAACACTCTTGCACGTCTCCCTGTCCAACCACTCTTTCTCTCTTGGTCCAACCACTCTTTCTCTTTCTTGGTCCAACCACTCTTTCTCTCTCTCGGTCCACTAACTCCTCACCACCGACTCCTCAACGCAACCAACGCAACCACTGACCGCCCCACGCTTCTTGCGCGCGCGCCTTTATAGCGCCTCCGGCGATCAAGCCGCCGGCCTTCAGGACACGCCCATCGGTGTGCTCACCTCGGCCCTGGTTGGTCACGCGACCCTCTGGCTCCGCCCTTGATGACGACGTGCGGGCACGCCCCTCTTCCCCGACCCGAGCACATGTTCAATGGTGGTTTTGGAGGGGATGTAATTGGCAATCGAGGCTTGGCAATGACGAAAGGGGTTGTGAAAGGAAATGGAGATTTTGGGGATGGGAATGAAAGGGGATCTATTCTCTTTCACTGGTGCAATGGAGTACTTCAATTAATGGGAGACACAGCCTTACCCTAAAACACAGAATAAGATATAACTATCGAACAGGGGTATTCTATTATTGGCTGACGTGTATGCTTGTGGACTAATTATGGGATGCCCTTTCACCTTTACACAGCTCCAGAGGCAGGGGGCGCAGAATAAACAATAATAATAATAATAAAGCACACAATCAAAAAAATACAGTCCTCATATCCGCAACAATATATATATATATATATATATATATATATATATATATATATATATATATATATATATATATATATATATATATATATATATATATATATATATATTGTTACGCAACCGTGATTAACACCACAGTTACGGATGGCCGATTTGCGAGACTTTAACTCCCGAGGCGAACACTCAATGGCGGACTCAAGTTCAACACAAACGCGCGGAATGGCGGGACACAGCGAAGGCTCCGCAACCTTACCTATTAAAATCAAACACCCAGGAAAACTGCGTTCAGATATATATACAGAAAATAATATAAGGATTTATTATCGAATAGTTATACAGTGAAAAAAAGCCGCGCCGGTAAATCTAATAACTCTAAATCGGGACGTCCCCACACGACTGACAGCAAACACGATACGAGGGAGATTATGAATACAAAAATAACACGTCACGTCGTTCAAATGTACGCGGATGCGGCTTATCTGTCTTTCGTCGTCTGGCGTGGCGGCCGTCCAACACCGCTCCTTTTGGCCCGATCGCACACCACCAGGTCCTTCGCTCCAAGCTCCACGAGGCCCCGCTCCAAGCACCACGCGTCCGACGCGTGGCCAGCAGCTTCACACGAGGACGATCTCCACAAGGCCCGTGCACCAATGGTTCAACGGAGGGCTCGACTTGCAACGAACTGCTGCGAACTGCCGCGTGCTCTGTGGGCTTGGTGTGCTCGGTGTGTGAACGAACTCTCCACCAACTGCCTTCGGGGAGCTTTTCCACCAACTGTGTCTCTGCGTCGACTGTGTGCTCCAACCAACTCCTACGAACTCGCTGGTGTCTGCCTGCGTCTGCCACGAACTCAACTTCGTCTCCTGAACTGCCTGCGTCTGCCCGCGTCTGCCCCAACGAACTCAACTGCCTGAAATGGCGTCCGACCGTCGCATATATTGGTGGCCGATGACGTCACATTGGCGCACTCCTCAGCCAATCACAGCCTCCCAACTCGCCCAGGTCACGCCCTCTGCGGCATGCGACTCCTGACATCTCCCGTCCGCGACCCCCCCGCGGTCGTTTTGTAACACGTGCCAGCGAGGTTGGTAGGCCTTTGAGGTGCGAACGGCGGCGGCCAACCGTGGCGGTGTTTTTGGCCTGGTTTCCTGTCTATCTATTACGAAGTCAATGTCAGGGAAAGGGAATTATTTAATGTTGCGCTAAGGACCTAACTAATGTTTATGTGGTTTGCAGTGCCATAATGGACAGAGGTTTGACTACCAGGTGAGACTCACAGGGGCGTTACCTTTAATCCCTCACTATTTAACACTCGGACCTCCAGGTAGATCCACAATCATACATCTTACCCCGACAAATGCCTAAACATCAAGAACTTATTACATGTAGAGTCCCTGTCACGACAGCCGAATACCTACCTATTCAGATCTACCTAGCTCTAGATATTGCTCTACCAAATTCATAACACAGCCCCCCCCCTGGAACCGTAGCTCCTGCAAGGTTCACCGCAGGCACTACCATTCCAGCCTTAACACTTACTGTCACACACTTAATTAACCTATGAAATAAATCAGGAAGGGCTGTGGGAAGTGAGTCGGACTACCTACCTATTCAGATCTACCTAGCTCTAGATATTGCTCTACCAAATTCATAACACAGCCCCCCCCCTGGAACCGTAGCTCCTGCAAGGTTCACCGCCGGCGCTACCATTCCAGCCTTAACACTTACTGTCACACACTTAATTAACCTATGAAATAAATCAGGAAGGGCTGTGGGAAGTGAGTCGGACTACCTACCTACACTTCCTTAACATGCTGAACCCCTTAACCATCATGCAAGTATGTACATTTTCTTCGTTGTTCCTGTGGAGGGAGGAAACAACAACACACAACACTAACTTAACCACAAAACTTAACCATCTTTCCAAACTCAAAACTCTAACCTTTGTACATACCCCGGTCTACAGACCGCGTCCCCCGGTGGATGCCACAAGACACAACCTTACCTGCGGGGCCATCCCCAATGCATCCCCCTAAATTTTCCACGGCCCTGTCCAGATGTTACAGGTGAGTGACACGGCTCGGTGCATTTCGCCCACATTCATGCAACACAGACCCCTTAACCACTCATTCTCATTCCATAGGTCATCAAGGCATTTCAAAAATCAACAAGGTTCTTCTTCAATACACCCCCCCTGCAGGACCATGGCATTGATGTCATTCATGTGTGTGTGCATTCCTCAACTAGGCAGCGGGGAGGTACCGCACAAAAAGATGGTGGGGGCGCATCAGGCTGTGGTGCCCGCAGTCCCAAAAACAAGTCAACCGACTTACAAGTTCATTGCCCCCCCCCCCTTTACCTCTTGGCCCCATGACAGCCCAACAGCCCCTTTCCGCCGTTACCTCGCCGGTGAGGGTCTCCACACACACCAGGCTCCTTTGCCTCCTGCTTTCGCGCAGCAACACGGGTCACCGGGGGACTTCCTCACCCCGCGGCGCCCAACCAGACCCTCCACCGACGAGCTCCAATTTCCAGTTACCACCGGCTGCCAGGGGTAATTGCCGCAGAGGGGGGCCCGCAGGCATCGCTCCTCAGAGCTTGCTCTGTACCTGCGGACACACACACCTTCCCCACCCACAAGACCCCAAAACACACTTCCTCCCCCGCTGCCATTCAATTCTCCACACAACTCAGCACAATTCAGTACAATTCCATAGATGGTGTAAAAGGTGTTACAAGGCTTGCCATGGCCTGCCAATGTGAAATCCCATTCACAGTTCGAATCATTGAATCCTTACACATTTCCATTAGCACATTTCCAAAAAGCACAATTATCGCCCCTCATTATCTCCAATAATCATCACTCACTCTCCAGGTTCCACTCTCACGACCACATCAAAACACCTAACCACAACACAAAAACATACGCCACCCACAAGACACTGTGGCTCCCATTCCATCCCCTCACCGGCCATGTCATCACTCGCTCTCACCTCCCAACTCCAAATTACATGTCCCCAATTTCCCAAAGCAAATCCTGAAGCCTGGGACAGTACTCCTTAAAACACTCACCTCAAGTGCAGGTAGTTGCAGGTTGGTCAGGTTCAAGAGTGCCATCCACCACACCTAATTTCCCCCTCACCCTTCCAATCCACTCCGGAGCCTCCCGACCCATGTAGGAGCTCAATCTATCCCCGTGAACTATCTGTGGAAGGGCATGCGGGCCCATCTGAATTTTGAACACCACATCAGTCACCTGCCGCAGCACCACCCCAGGGCCCTTCCAAGGTGAAGTGAGTTTTGGGCACACCCCCTTCCTTCTCCGGGGCCAGTAGAGCCAAACAAGGTCTCCAGGAAGGAAACGAGGTGTGTGAGCCCGAGCGTCATACCGCGTTTTCATCTGCGAAGAAGCCAAGCCAATTTGCTTCCTCGCAGGCCCTCTTCAGAGCGTGTCATCATGTCCCGCACTCCCTCTGACCAATCACATTTCCCCAAATTTTGCCCTCCTTCCGGCTGTACTGGCAAGCATGTGGATCCACCTCCTCCGGTGACCTCTACTACACTACTGCATTTGGCTACGATGGCTCCGCCCCTTATAGTGCGGGGGCTGTCGGACAAGTTGAGCAGCCTGACTGCCAGCATAGGCCCACGGGTGTCTATGAGGGTGCGACCCACCATTAATTCCTCCGTCCCCTGCGAGGACCACGACTCCACTAGCCCCAGCTGGCCAATGGGTTGAGCACCTGCTGCTAACTCTGCCATCACGACTCTCTCGGACCTGGGAGGCACGGTCACAGTGCGCGGCACCTCCAGCCACGTCCCCTGCACCTCCTCGTCATCCCCCAGTCCCATTAACTGCAGCCTCTCGGTGCCCAACCACATATGACCACGCCCAAGGTCTAATTGGCAGTCATGTTCCACCAGGAAACTCAGTCCCAACAGACACTGATCGCACACCCCCGCCACCCACACAACCACGCTGACCTCCAGGCCACCCAACTCCATCCTCACCACTCCGCGTCCCAATATTGGTGCCGTTGCCCCCGTAGCCAGTTGAAGGCTGTGTCCTTCTACCCTATCAATTTTGTCCCAGCCTCCAACACTCTGGTCTAGCACACCCGGATTGATAATGGTGTCACTGGCTCCAGTGTCCACCACAGCCTCACAAAATTCTCCCTCAATTTTGCATCTAACCCTTAGATTACCCGTGCCAATTTGTCCGCAATTCACTACTTCCACCAAAGGAGGGCGCTTCTCCACACACTTGCCAGCCGAGCATGGCCCCGTATGCTCGGCTCGTTCTAGTTTCCCGCACACTCTACCTCTATTGGCCCAGGCGGAGGTGGTGGTCCTCTGTCTGGCATCTGTGGACCTACTGGGGGCCCCCTCCTTTCTGGACTGCGAAGCCTGTCAGGAGGTGGGGGCCCATATGGTTGCCGACAATTCCTCTGACTGTGCCCTCTTCTCCCACATCTAAAACAAGTCCCCAAGAACGGACCCCTCTGGTAGCCAGGTGGAGCCCCCCTTTCTCCCGGCCCAGCCCGATAAAAATCAGGCCGTCCTGATGGCCAACCTGGACCACCCTGTCGTGACTCGCTCCCTGCAATTTGTCCCCCCATCAAATTTGTCAGCTGGCGGCTGATTCCCCTTAACATTCGCCCGATGTCATCCTCTGGCTTTTCCCGATCCCGCACCTCGGTCTGCCGTACCGTCACAGGTGCCCTCTCCGATGCGCGGTTCGACCTTCTCAAAAAGGTCAGTCTCGCCGTGCATTCCGCTGCCCGGTGCACCGTGGGTGGGTCCTGTAACTCCACCAACGTCCGGACCTCAGGATCAGGGAGAGCCGCCATAAATTTTTCTATCGCCAGCTTGTCCCACGCCTGTGCTGGTAGGTCCCTGTATGCTATCCTCACAGACTGGTATATATCCTGGGCCAGCTCCTGCAACGTCTCATTAGGCTTTTGCCTGCGATGCAGCAGCTGTGCCCTGACCAGGTCGCACCTTGCGCCTGTCCCGTACCTGTTATTCAAGGCCTCACAAATGGCCTTGCTGGTCAATATTCCCTCTGGGACTACGTTCAACACGTCGGCGGCTGACCCACGCAGTGTCGCCACCAGATTCCCCATGCGCTCCCGCTCTCCCCAACCATTGAGCTGAGACACGCACTCAAATTGTGTCAGGAAAGCCTCGAGGCTCCCTGATCCGTCAAAATGTACGAGGGGGATTGTTTTTCCAGAGACTCTATTCCCCGATTCCTCTCTGTCCAAATCCAGTCCGGGGCCAAAACACCCCCCCAACTGGGTATTCCGTTTCGGAGCCTCTGGTGTCCAAATGTGGCTCGTGGTGAGGGTCTCCTGGGTCACCTTAATCTGGTCCTGAAAATGTTTAACCGACCTACTCACCTCTTCCTTCAGGCTCTCTTGAACCCGACCAACCTCCTTCTTGATGGTATTGTCCCAGATCTCCAGTCGCTCCTGCATAAAATCACTCACCCTTTCATTATCCATTAGTGGCCCCCACAGGCCTTTCTCAATTAACCCTTGCTCCTGCTCTTTTATGCGGGTTTCCAACCCCCTCACCTCCTCGGCCAATTTGCCCCCCTGTCGGTTGAGCAGTCCCCATTCCTCACTCTGCTGTAGCATTCTGGCATCCACCCGGCCCCGATAGCCTTCCAGGTCCCCATTTGCTTTATCAATTCGAGCATTTGTGGCACCAATCTGACCCTCCAACTTTTCCCCCATTTGGACAGCCTGCGTCACGCCCTCCTCTATTTTTGACATTAATTCTTCCCGTTTCAATTCAATTTCCACCCCTATGGCTTTTTCCATCTCCCCCATTTGAGTTTCTACTTTACCCTCAAATTTCCCCAGTCTGTCCGTAATTTGGTTTTGCACTCTCCCTTCTATGCCATCAATTCGTTCCCCCAGCTGCTGTGCCATTTCCCCAATTTTTCCTTCCAATTGTTCATTCCTTTCCTTTATTTCATTCCTCCATTCCTTCCCCTGGGACTCCATTTTATTTTCCAACCCACTTTTCATTTGTCCCATTTGTTCCTCCAATCGATCACTCATTCCCTTCATTCCTTCCCTACATTCCTTCCCCTGGGACTCCATTTTATTTTCCATCCCACTTTTCATTTCTCCCATTAATTCCTTTAAAAATTTCATTAAAGCCTGGTCGTCTCTCGGGGCCGTCCCATTTGTTCCCGACTCCCCGGTAGGGGAGGGGGATAAGTTGGTGCTCGGGACGAGGGAGGTTCCAAGGCTCACCTCTGCATCAAATTCCCCTATTTCCGGCTCACTCCCGACGCTGACGGAGGCCTCGCTGCGTACTTCCATCTCATCAATTTCCGACATCCGCTTTCCGGAAGATTGTTTCCCGCGCGCGTATTTATTTTAATAATTCCTGAAACAATTTAAATTTGACGAAGACGCGATATCGCGCTCCGTTTGCCCGATTGATTATTAAATTTCTCCGCCTCGACTATAAAAATTTTGCGTTCGAACGTCGGGCGCAATGTACGCCCGACCGTGTCGATGTCTCCCCGCGGACAAAAAAATTTGTCCGACCGTGTCGATGTCTCGCCGCGGACAAAAAATTTGTCCGACGGGTTCAAATCCTACACTCCTGACACCACTTGTTACGCAACCGTGATTAACACCACAGTTACGGATGGCCGATTTGCGAGACTTTAACTCCCGAGGCGAACACTCAATGGCGGACTCAAGTTCAACACAAACGCGCGGAATGGCGGGACACAGCGAAGGCTCCGCAACCTTACCTATTAAAATCAAACACCCAGGAAAACTGCGTTCAGATATATATACAGAAAATAATATAAGGATTTATTATCGAATAGTAATACAGTGAAAAAAAGCCGTGCCGGTAAATCTAATAACTCTAAATCGGGACGTCCCCACACGACTGACAGCAAACACGATACGAGGGAGATTATGAATACAAAAATAACACGTCACGTCGTTCAAATGTACGCGGATGCGGCTTATCTGTCTTTCGTCGTCTGGCGTGGCGGCCGTCCAACACCGCTCCTTTTGGCCCGATCGCACACCACCAGGTCCTTCGCTCCAAGCTCCACGAGGCCCCGCTCCAAGCACCACGCGTCCGACGCGTGGCCAGCAGCTTCACACGAGGACGATCTCCACAAGGCCCATGCACCAATGGTTCAACGGAGGGCTCGACTTGCAACGAACTGCTGCGAACTGCCGCGTGCTCTGTGGGCTTGGTGTGCTCGGTGTGTGAACGAACTCTCCACCAACTGCCTTCGGGGAGCTTTTCCACCAACTGTGTCTCTGCGTCGACTGTGTGCTCCAACCAACTCCTACGAACTCGCTGGTGTCTGCCTGCGTCTGCCACGAACTCAACTTCGTCTCCTGAACTGCCTGCGTCTGCCCGCGTCTGCCCCAACGAACTCAACTGCCTGAAATGGCGTCCGACCGTCGCATATATTGGTGGCCGATGACGTCACATTGGCGCACTCCTCAGCCAATCACAGCCTCCCAACTCGCCCAGGTCACGCCCTCTGCGGCATGCGACTCCTGACATCTCCCGTCCGCGACCCCCCCGCGGTCGTTTTGTAACACGTGCCAGCGAGGTTGGTAGGCCTTTGAGGTGCGAACGGCGGCGGCCAACCGTGGCGGTGTTTTTGGCCTGGTTTCCTGTCTATCTATTACGAAGTCAATGTCAGGGAAAGGGAATTATTTAATGTTGCGCTAAGGACCTAACTAATGTTTATGTGGTTTGCAGTGCCATAATGAACAGAGGTTTGACTACCAGGTGAGACTCACAGGGGCGTTACCTTTAATCCCTCACTATTTAACACTCGGACCTCCAGGTAGATCCACAATCATACATCTTACCCCGACAAACGCCTAAACATCAAGAACTTATTACATGTAGAGTCCCTGTCACGACAGCCGAATACCTACCTATTCAGATCTACCTAGCTCTAGATATTGCTCTACCAAATTCATAACACAGCCCCCCCCCCTGGAACCGTAGCTCCTGCAAGGTTCACCGCAGGCGCTACCATTCCAGCCTTAACACTTACTGTCACACACTTAATTAACCTATGAAATAAATCAGGAAGGGCTGTGGGAAGTGAGTCGGACTACCTACCTATTCAGATCTACCTAGCTCTAGATATTGCTCTACCAAATTCATAACAATATATATATATATATATATATATATATATATATATATATATATATATATACAGTGAAACCTTAACTTACGAGTTTAATTCGTTCTGTGACCGAGCTCGTAACTCAATTGGCTCGTTTCTCAAATTAAATTTCCCCATTAAAATGAATTGAAATGCTATTAATCCGTTCCAGCCCCCCAAAAACCACACCAATTTTTTAAATAAAAAAAATATATAAATATCTCGCGCTTTCTATTTCACCTGTATGCAGCATACAAGTTGGTAGGATGGCCTGGACTGGAGGTACGACACTTGACTCTAAACTGTCTAGCCTGGGTTTGAATCCCGACCCAGCTATAACCTGTCATGTCGGTGTTTCACAGGCAGGGTGATTCATCAATGTGTGTACCGCTAAACTGGGCGCCCCGTTTGCGTCCCATTAGTTGTTGGATGTTAAGGATCTCACCGTGTCTTCCACAAAGAGAAGGTGAGCTATCGCCGGCACTCTGAACAAGTTGTGGCCTGGCATGCTCTTCTCCTCTGCCGTTATATACGTCCTCCTCGGCATCTTTTTCCAGAAGAGCCCTGTCTCGTCACAGTTGAAGATTTATCCTTCGGCTTCTATCAGTTCGGCAAAAGTTATAATAAAATCTTCAGCTGCCTTCACATCCGAGCTTGCTGCCTCACCATGCCTGACGACGGAGTGAATGCCGGTCCTCTTCTTAAAATTATCAAACCATCCCCGACTGGCTTTGAATGACTCTTCCGATGCCTCGTCCGTTGATGTTCCCGCCGTCTGCTGCACCAAATCCCCGTAAATGTCTCGTGCCTTCTCACAGATGATGCTCTCGGTCACGGTATCTCCTGCGAGCTGCTTCTCCGTCAACCACACAAACAACAACTTCTCCATCTCTTCATGGACAGAGGTCCGGAGCTTTGAAATAATCTTAACGCCCTTGGCTGGCGTTATAGCTTTTATCGACTCCTGCTTCAAAATCGTACATATCGTAGAAGTACTACGATCGTACTGCCTCGCCAAGTCGACAACACGCACACCTCGCTCATGTTTTTCGACGATTACGTGTTTTATATCCAAGCTCGCTCGCTCGTAACTCAGATCTCGGCTCACATCACAAAGCAAAAAATCGACCGAGCGACGGCTCGTATCTCGGAAAACTCGTAAGTTGGTGCACTCGTAAGTCAAGGTTTCACTGTATATCTCTATATATAAAGGAGGAGTGTCTGTGTGTCTGTCTGGATGTCCGCTTATAACTCAAGAACTACACATCGGAGAAAAGTTTTAGACACAGATTCGAAGTGTAGCTGCAATTCCACTTGAGGCCACAGCCAGAGCTGTCCTTCCTCCTTCAAGAAGTGTAGCTGCAATTCCACTTGAGGCCACAGCCCGACTGTTGAGAAACTCAGTTGGGAGGTTTACTGCCTGATCTTCATGTCACTTTGGCAAGAGAATCATAATTTCTTTCATGACCGGGCAGTGAACATCATTATGTGCGACATTACGTCACTCCTACGGACGTGAAAACATTTGTTTTCCTTAAAAATATATTTAAAATAAATAAAATAGTACATTAATTAACAATAAAAGAAGCTAAAAAACAATTTAAAATACAATAAAAAGCACATTAAAAATATATAAATATGTACGTACAGTATACTGTACGTACGCGCAACTGCTGATTCTCATTCAAAACAGAGGCGACGTACAGTATTCCTTTATTGTGTCTGTGTTAGCCATGGGTCCGAAGAAGGATAATGCTAGTGTTTCCAAGCGTAATGTGGTTACGATGGACGATAAGTTAAATCTGATTAAAAGGTATGGAAAAGGTGGGAAAGTGTCGGTGATAGCGCATAGACCTTATTGCGAATCGGAGCCGCAATGCGTCATGGGATCGGAAAGGGGCAATAGCGCCGCCACAAACTACACCATGGAATTGCAGCTGGCGCGGTTTTTTAAACCATTGATATTAAAATAAAAAGTAGCCTATAACCACCGGAATTTTATGCTGATTCCGAATCTGTGTCTAAAACTTTTCTCCGATGTGTAGTTCTTGAGTTATAAGCGGACATCCAGACAGACACACAGACACTCCTCCTTTATATATAGAGATATACGAGTATAAGAAGAAAATCAACACAGCGCTACGTCAAAGCAACTTCGGCCTTGGAGATGCAATAAAAAGGCCTCAGAGTCATCGCGTTCGCCAGTGAGTGTTCCCAACTGAATTTGACCTATCCGAAGCGCTGGCTCATGAGTTATGATGCAGCTTCCCCAGGATTTCATCTATATACTGTATATATACCGCTTCCCGCGGAAAATGGACCAGTGTGCAAACGACGCGAAAGACCCACCGAAAATCAGCAAGGACCCCTCCCAGGGAAGGGGGGTTGGTGAGTAGAGTGAATGCCCGTGGTCTTCGTCTGAAGAAAAGTTCCTTGAGTCCTTGCGACCTCACCGGGACCCGTATATATATGCTGACAGGGTGGCCTAGAGCCCTAGATGTACGCACACAGCGATCTCCGGAACCCTGAACAAATTCCAGATTCCAGCCTCAACTACTACTGGAAAGGCAATGGCAAACCACACAATATAATCTTATTTATGGCAAACCCTTATCAAGAAACTGGTCTGGCAGCACTGACGCTCTGTAATAGAGTATCGGACATCAAAATCATATATATATATATATATATATATATATATATATATATATATATATATATATATATATATATATATATATATATATATATATATATATATTGCTGCGGTTTTGAGATTGGCACATTGAAGTCATTAAAGGTTAAAGGTTTGCCCCCCATAGTTAGTCACACGAGCAACATATAGGCCTATTTGTAGTATAGTTATGTCTTAGTATGTGTAAGAATAGGCCACTTCCCCTCTTAGTACCTGCGTTGTGTAAAGACAGGAGAATAGGCCCCCCAATCATTTTGCTCCTACCTCCATTCTACCTCTATGGGCGCAATCCATCCCGCGTCCCATTTGGCTGTCCACTAGTTGAGTAACACGAGGTAGGCCTCGAAAGGTGAAGGAGGGGAGTGGGGTCGGGGTGAGCGGCGTGGGGGGACGGTAAGAGCCACCAGCCAATCAGAGCTCGAGCGAAATGGCATGAGAGGGCGTGGTGAAGAGAGTCTGGTGAGTTCCAGAAGGTTCGCGGGGTGGGTCTATATAAGCCCATACGAAAAGCCCTCGAGAGGACTTACAAGCAGGACTTGCAGAGAGGGAGCTTGATAAGAGGACTTGACTTGCACCAGTGGCGCGAGAGGACTCTGCCAGAGAATTTGCATCACTCGCCGTTGTTGAACTTTGACCCTCGCAATAGAACGTGCGCGCCAGGAGATAGAGGACGAGGCGTTGGTCGTACACGCACGCGGGCGCAGCCAGACGCGCCGGTAACGAACAG
>NC_136262.1:172303961-172326227 GCF_964187855.1 Myxine glutinosa
AGGCAGTGACCGTGGAGGTGTGGCGGTGGTCTGCACATGTGGTTGGTTAGCGACTCTCGCGGGTGGTGTCATCGCGGTGGTGGAGCGGAGTGTCTGTGATGGTAAGCCCGGCGCAATGACATGTTGGGGTTCACCCTTCTGGGGAGTGGTAACAGGATTGAGACAGACTCTTGGAGCGGCGATGGGTTGGGTACCAGACATTAAGTATTTCGGTACGATTGGCATAACACTTGGCATAACGGTTGGCAGCATGCCACTTTTGCCAGTCGTAGTGGGAGTTGTCATGCTGAAAGGCGTAAAACGTCGCAGGAACTTACGATTCCGGAGAGTGATTCTTCCGGAGCCATCCACCTTGACAACGTATTGATCGAATTGTTTTACCTCAATCACGGTTCCGGTCCGGTCCCATTTTCGTGGTTCCAGGCCGGTCTGGTTCTGGATCCGGACATGGTCCCCGACGGCCAGTGGAGGTAGTTTTGTCGTGTGTTCAGAGAGTCTTTCGATCTCCCTGGCATGCCGAATGCGCAAAGCTTCCTCACGATTGTTGCGTGTTTCCCGCCAGGTGTCCGATGGCAAGTATCTGCCTGGGATGATGGGTATGAAGTCCTTGACTGGCCTCTTGAAGATGATCATGGCTGGAGACAACCTAGTGTCCTGATCCGGTGCATTCCGGTACTGGAGTATTGCACGTTGGAACCGATCAGTGTCTAGTTCACCATTGGAACCAGTGTTATCGGTGATCAATCTTTTCGATGTTTTGACTGCGATCTCGGCACGACAGTTGCTGTGTGGGAAGGCAGTGGATGACAACCGATGGTTAACGCCCCACCGACGCAAGAAGTCTTGGGTGTCATGTGCCGTGAATTCTGGCCCACAGTCAGATGCCAATTCGTCGGGGATACCATAAGTGGCGAAGTTCGACCGCAGACATTTCACTAGGCCTTGTGCCCCGCCAGTTGTTAGCTGAATGATTGGCCAATTAGAGTAACGATCAACGGTGACCAAATAACTCCGACCCTTGTGATGAAAGTAATCTGAACAAACGTACTGGAAAGGGTAGGCAGGTTCAGCTGAGGCTGTAGGTGGAGCGCTTGGTTGCGATGGGGCCATCCGATTGCAGTGTGAGCAGCGATCGCGCATCTCATGAATCTGGGGAGTGATTCCAGGCCAAAAGATCGAGCTGCTGGCCCGGGTGGTCATAGCCGTGACTCCTTGGTGAGCAGCATGAAGATTCTCAAGGACAAGCTTCCGTAGCTTCGGTGGGATGATAATCCTCCCCTTGTAGACCACTATGCCATCAATAGTGTAGAGGTGTTCACGGAAGGGAAAGTATTCCAAAATGGATACAGGGAAATCGTCCCGACTGGCAGGTAGACCCTGCTCAATAGAATTGAGTAACTGCAGCATCTGAGTGTCACTTGCTGTTTCGTCCCGAACATCGTCCCAAGTGACGGACCGCACAGAATCGAGTGTCTTGATGGCTGCCATAGAAATAGCCATTTCCATGCCAGTGTCGTCATCTGTGGTCCACAGCCCAGTCAAGGTGTGCTGTCTTAGTGTAGTCGATGTGGCCACATCCATAATGGAGGAAATGTCATCCACCAGTGGCAGTCGTTCCGATGGTCTGGCACCCGACGGATGTCGTGAAATCGCATCTGGTACGCAGTGTCGTTTTCCCGGGATGTGGATAATTCGGAAACGATATGCTAGGGTCCTTTCTTTCAAGTTGGCAAGCCGCGTGTTATGGATGTCCTCTAATCGTCTGTCACCAAGAAGCTTGATTAAGGGCTTGTGATCGACGGCAATAATCAGGTTCTTGCATCCCAACACAAAATACTTTACTTTTTCCAGGCTGTCCGCCACTGCTAGAGCTTCACCCTCTATCGGAGCATAGCGCGACTCCGCTGCATGGGTGAAGCGGCCTCCAGCAAGGGTGATTTTCCAGCCATCGGGGCAGCACTGTGGGGTTTCACCAGGGCATCTGCAGTGTTTTTGGAGGAGCCAGAAGCCAATCCCATCCTTCGACCAGTCAGTTGCGAGACATGTTGTCCGTTCCTTGTCAAAGATCCGGACCCCATTTGCGACTTCAGATATGATGAGTCGTTTTGATTCTTCGAATAGGGATTGTAGTGTTGCATCCCAGTAGAAGGGGGTGCATGGTTTTAGGAGGTCCCGAAAAGGTCGCATCCTCTCGGTCATGCTGAAGCAGTATGTTACCTGATTGACTAGCCCAAACCAGGAGCGAATGTCAGTAATTGTTTTTGGTGTGGGGAAGTCCTGTATCGCTTGGAGATACCTTTGGCATGGTCGTACACTGTCCATGGTGATCTCGAATCCAGCGAATTCGACCGTGTCCTGACCAAAATGGAATTTCGTCGGATTTTGCGTAATCCCATTACGGCCGCACAGGTCGAGCCAGTTGCATGCCTGAAAAAAGCTCTCTTCCAATGTGTCGCTCCACATGATGGTATCATCAATACATTTGGACTTGTTTTTGAAGTCCGATACAATTTCGTCAAATCGTCTGGAGTATCCATCACCTGAAGCGATGTAACCTTGGGGAGTGGTGCAGTAACGGTATCGGCCCCATGGTGTGATGAACGTTGTCAGATGGCGGTCACATTCTCTGATTGGAACGCTGTGATAGCCATTCCAGGCGTCTGTTACCGTCTTTTTGGTGTTATGTGGCACCGCCATTGCTTGATGGAAGGGTGACTGGGTGTGGTGGGTCTCACGTGTGCAGTGCGCATTCAGTGGTTGCAGATCAACTGTCCTCCGTGGGGTCCCATCCTTCTTTGGACAGACGACCATTCTGCTGCACCATGTCACTGGTTCACCAATTGGCACTGGTTCCAGAACCCCTAACCTGATGTCGCGATCGATACCAGCCTTGACTTCTGCCTGCCAGTGTAAGGGGACAGGCACTGGGGTGTGCACCGCTTTTGGTGTTGCCTCGGGGTCAACCATCAGTGTGAGAGGCGGACCTTCCATGTGGGGTAGTGGCTGGTGTTCGCAGACATTGAATGTGCTGCTTTTGTAGTACTCCAGTAGCCATTTCTCCAGCCTCTCTCGGTTCTCGTCAGTGGCCGGAAATGGGATAGATGTAGGCAGTGTAGGGGGAAGCGATCTTTCCGGGCAGTTACAATTTGCATCGATAACTGCTGCCACTGCAGCACCAACTGTGTTGGATTCGCCAATGGTTGGGAAGCTACTAGACACGAGGCCTAGATCGACGCATGCTTCACGACTGAGATACATGTTCCGTGTGTCAGGTGAGATGTAGCAGATTTGTCGGGTTTCAATAATGTCGCCATTGGCTGTGCGACCAGACAGGTGTAGGAGCATGGCGCCGATAATCCGGACCCTTCCACTGTTAACAGCATTCATCTTCAGGTTGACAGGTAACAGGTCTTCATTACGCAGCCCGAGTTTGTGGAAAATATTAAGTCCTGTGAGGCAGCTTTGACAGCCAGTGTCGGCCATGGCCTGGAGCCTGGCCGATTTTGGTCGGGATGACAGTGGCTGGCCGAAATGGTCATAAGATTCTTTATCGATCCGTGCTATGAGTTTTATGTACGGCTGTGGTTGAGACTTCTTCTTGGTCCAGCCAGAGAGGTGGTCAAATATATGGTGGTCGAGGTGTAGTGGAGTTGACAAGGTGGCCATGGCCCTTTTAATTTGCGGCTTCCAAATGGCCGTTTCTCGTTCCGTGACAGAGCAGAGGAGATCGTGGACCTGGCTGCTTTCTTCCACATCATGAGCATCCATTGATTTGTCCGTAGGTTTGTTGTCCGCCTTTTTCGTGCCTCCCGGGCAGACATGTGCAAAATGGCCGTGAGTGGCGCATTTACTGCATGTTTTCCCGTAGGCATTGCAGAATTGACGCCTTTGGTCGATGTTCGGCTGTTTGCCATGACCAGTTTTGCCGCAATAACTACAAATGGCCGCCTGCTTGTCGGTAGTGATCAGGGCTCTTTTGTTCTTCCAGTTTTTGTATTGGCTTGCGCCATGAGCGCCTTCACTATCGAGCAAGGCATTCTGGGAACGTTTCCCTGCTTCCTTGGCCTCGCCAAAAATGAGAACTTCCTCCAAGCTCATGTTCTGATTTTGATCGCCGAGAATGTCCTGTTGTATATCTTGATCGGCGAGTCCCCGACATAGGACATCGCGAACCATGTCCTTGGTGTAGTTGACATCAGTAGGGGGATTGCATGAGCATACAACAGAAAACTTGCAGATCTCAGCTTGACCAGCCAGACGGGCTGCGTAGGTACGAATTGGTTCTTCTCGGTCCTGTCGCATGTTGTGGAGGTTTACGCGGGACACCATGGTATTCTCCTCTCGGACAGCAAGGGACCGAATGGCTTGTAGTATAGCTGCCTCGTCCTTGATTTCAATGCGTGGGTTGCTGCGGTGGAGGTCACGTCGTAGGTTATCATCACAACATTCAAGGAGTTGAACGCGAACATCATTGCCGATTATCTGGGTCGCTGCCTTGTAACCATCCCATCTTCTGGTGAAATATTGCCAATCTTCGCTGGTACCGCCGGTTTGGATACGAGGACGGCTGACTTTGTCCGGTTTGGCTGGTGCAATGGACGTGTGAGTCATGGCGTGGATGGAGAGCTGGATAGCAGCAACGGCATTGTCAGTGCTGTCAGTAACGTAGACACAGCTCGGGAAGGGGCAGACTGCAGCAGGCATCTTCAGATGAGTTGATTGTTCATAAACAAGGATGTATCAATTGAATGCAGGTTTATTAGCAACAACGATGAACAATCAATCTGCAAGACAAAGAAAGCGATGGTAGATATTAGAATAAGATAATAGATACAGAATATGCAAATAACAATGCGCAGTATTACACAAGATGAGAACGCAATAGAGAACAGCACCATACAAGAGTTGTCTACACCGTTCGACGTGTCTCCATAAACTTCCTCCATATCCAAAATGAGCCTTTCAAGGCAACCTGAGCCACCTTGTCACACATCCTCCTTCTTTCTGTCCCACACACTCCCAGCCTAGCAAGAAATGCAGAAAAGGAATTGCCAATATACCCTCTACACAATATACAATATACCCTCTATATATATATCTATATATATATCTATATATATCTATATTTTGATGATTAAAGCATGTTCCTACATCAACCCAATCAAATTGTTAACCGTAACCCATTCATTCATTCATTCATTCATTCATTCATTCATTCATTCACCCATTCATTCATTCTACCTTTGTATGTCATTTATATAAATATATAAATATATTATATGAATATAAATGGCATATGAATATATGCTTGTATGTTTATGTATGTATGTATCCCTATATTTGTATATACACGTGCACCGGAAATGTAACGCAAACCGTAACTGTAAGCTGCGCTTCACTTCCGTTGAACTTGGGGCCGGTGAGTGAACTTTGGCGTGGCTCTCCCTTCTGTATGCAATTTTTTACTCACATCACACATCTCACACACATCACCATACACACTTGACTGATATACATGCCTGCTGTTTTTGTAGACTCAGAAGAAGACCTTTGTTGGTCGAAAGCTTGTCGAATTAAAGATCGAAGCCCTGAAGCTACGTCCGCGTCTTATTCAATCTCCCGATTATTTATTCAATGCAAATGAGACGCCCTGCTCGTACTGTGGAGTTTCTACTATTTCTCACAGTTATATATATATATATATATATATATATATATATATATATATATATATATATATATATATATATATATATATATATATATATATATATATATATCTGTGAAGCATCTGTCCTGTGTTGTGTTGTGTTGTCACTGAACTACTTTCTCAAATTTTTGTGGAATCGTACCAAACTTCTGGTATGCACATATCTCTCCCGTCGGTATGTCCTAAGGGTATTTGTTTTGAAAAATCTTCCAATTTATTATTTTTTGGGGGGGGAATTTTTTGGGAAATTCTTTTTTTTTTAAACTTCAATTGTTTATAAAATGTGATATCACGTATATTACAAATACATTTGTGCAAAATAATTGTTTGAATTATGATTGCTTTAAACCATGACAAAACTGCAACTCAGGTACAGTCATTTATCTATATATCGACACATCTGGGCAGTGTCTGTGTTGACACTTAACGACTCCCTCAAACTTTTGTTTCCGTGGTTGTGAAGTGTTTTTAATAACGTTGTGGTGGTTTTGAATCACGTGATGGTGAGATATTTTGAATTATGTGGTGGTGAGGTGTTTTTAAATGACGTGGTGGTGAGGTGTTTTTAAATCACATGGTGGTGAGGTTTTTTAAAATCACATGGTGGTGAGGTGTTTTGATTTACGTGGTGGTGAGGTATTTATAATTACGTGGTGGTGAGGTGTTTTGAATTACGTGATGGTGAGGTGTTTTTAAATGACGTGGTGGTGAGGTATTTTTAAATCACATGGTGGTGAGGTTTTTTAAAATCACATGGTGGTGAGGTGTTTTGATTTACGTGGTGGTGAGGTATTTATAATTATGTGGTGGTGAGGTGTTTTGAATTACGTGGTGGTGAGGTGTTTTGAATTACTTGGTGGTGAGGTGTTTTTAATTTCGTGGCTGTGAGGTGTTTTTAATTTCGTGGCTGTGAGGTGTTTTTTTACGTGTTTTATGGCTGTGAGGTGCTTTTAAATTTTGTGGTGGTGAGGTGTTTTTATTACGTGTTTTATGGCTGTGAGGTGCTTTTATTATGTGTTTTATGGCTGTGAGGTGTTTTTATTACATGTTTTATGGCTGTGAGGTGTTTTTAATTTTGTGGTGGTGTGTTTTTATTACGTGTTTTATGGCTGTGACGTGTTTTTATTACGTGTTTTATGGCTGTGAGGTGTTTTTATTATGTGTTTTATGGCTGTGAGGTGTTTTTAATTTCGTGGTGGTGAGGTATTTTTATTACGTGTTTTATGTCTGTGAGGTGTTTTTATTACGTGTTTGATGGCTGTGAGGTGTTTTCAATTTCGTGGTGGTGAGTTGTTTTTAATTTTGTGGTGGTGAGGTGTTTTTATTATGTGTTTTATGGCTGTGAGGTGTTTTAAATTACTTGGTGGTGAGGTGTTTTGAATTACTTGGTGGTGAGGTGTTTTGAATTACGTGGTGGTGAGGTGTTTTAAATTATGTGTGGTGAGGCGTAATCGTCCCAAACTTCCAGTCTGCACCTACCCCTCCCCTAAGTGTGTGCTGAGGGGTTCTTTCTTGAAAAAAAAAACATTCAACCTAAATCTTCAACCTAAATTGCCTATAAAAATGTAATATCATAAACACAACAAATACATTTGTGCAAAGTAATTGTTTGTATTATGATTGGTGTAAATCATGACAACACAGCAACTCAGGTACAGTCATTATCCTCAGCTAAAATAAGCCCTTTCCTCAGTAACGACGCTTGGTGAGGCGAGCGCAGCGAGCCGAGCCAAGCTAGTATATATATATTGTTGCGGATCCCGGGTTCGTCGGCGTACAAAGGGGGGTTTATGCCCAGTTCCCCCACGAACTCCGGGTTCACTTAGGCCGCCGACCATGACTACACTCGTGGTTGACGGATTGCTAGGCAACTCCAGCCGCCGAGCCCGCAGCTGCGCGTGGAAGGGTTAACGGTCACAACCCAAATACCTTCGGACACAAGCAGCCGTGAGAACGGGGACTGAACCCCGCACAAGTCACACTTATTCCGGACGCCCAAGCGGTTGTGCGTCGCGTGACCCGTGCCGTTACACTATCGGACCCAATTGAGCGGTTTTAATTCGGGTGATGCTAGGTCAATGGATGGGAAATGACAACGATGGCCAGGTTGGAAGTTCCAAACACAGTATTTATTCACAGGTATGTACAGAACAGAGACAAAGCCAAGAATCTTAATAGCCTTACCGAGACTCCCAGATAAGGGCCCTAATTAGTTCGGGGAAGGGGGGAAGAGGGTAATGCGCAGGGAAGCGCGGCTGCTTTGTGCAGCTCGCCCGGAGGGGCTTGGTCGTGCAGCTCATGCGAATGGGCTTCGTCGTGCAGCTCATGCGAATGGGCTTGGTTGTGCAGCTCATGTGAATGGGCTTCGTTGTGCAGCTCGTGCGAATAGGCTTGGTTGTGCAGCTCGTGCGAATGAGCTTGGTAGACGAAAGCCCCAGGAATCGCTCCAACCCAAGGCACCAACAGCCGGAGACGATCGCGGCAGAGACGAAGAGCGATGATGAACCAGGAGCAGGAACCAGAGGACCGATCAGGATAGCAGGAGCCCAGCAAGAGAGAGAGAGAATGTTTTATGGGCTGGATTTTTATAACACCCCAACCCCTTCCTGAATGTTCCATGGGTCTCAATTGGTCGCCGGGGGGTCACGTGACGTGACAGCCCCTCATTGGCCACCCTCGGCCACTCCCCCATGCCTTCCCTTTAGCTCCAATTGGTTGCTCGCTGCTCCTCCTCCCAGGAATGTCTCGTTCCTCCTTCGGGGAAGGTTTTATTCCTCTTTCAGGCCTGCAGGGCCTAGTCTAGTCCCATGACGAGGCACTTTAGGCCTCAACGAGGCCTACAATCATCCTGCCTGACTCAACGCATTATTTGTTTTCTTTCTAAACACTGGAAAGGGCCTATGCTTTACATTTAATAAGAAATAACTAACTATAGGAGGCTACATGTTGTGGTGTAACTAACTAGAGGGGGGTTGCCTTTATTCGCAAAACCGCAACAATATATATATATATATATGTATGTATATATATATATATATATGTATATATATATATATATATATATATATATGTATATGTATATATATATGTATATATGTATATGTATATATATATGTATATATGTATATGTATATATATATGTATATATGTATATGTATATATATATGTATATATGTATATGTATATGTATATGTATATGTATATAT
This sequence comes from Myxine glutinosa, assembly GCF_964187855.1. Classification (NCBI taxonomy): domain Eukaryota; kingdom Metazoa; phylum Chordata; class Myxini; order Myxiniformes; family Myxinidae; genus Myxine; species Myxine glutinosa. The sequence goes on from NC_136262.1 coordinate 172,312,878, forward strand.
ATATGTATATATATATGTATATATATATGTATATGTATATATATATGTATATGTATATATATGTATATGTATATGTATATATATATGTATATGTATATATATATGTATATGTATATATATGTATATATATATGTATATATATATGTATATATATATGTATATATATATGTATATGTATATATATATGTATATGTATATATATATGTATATGTATATATATATATATATGTATATATATATATATGTATATGTATATATATATATGTGTATATATATATATATATATATATGTATATATATATATATATATATATATATATATATATATATATATATATATATATATATATATGCATGGTAGTCTTGAAGATTAGACGATGCAGCAAAAGGAAGATTAGGTAACAGTGGGAGCCATGTGAGTCACGACGCTCTGCAGGTGCATCACTGCCATAGCAAATGCCTCCTGCCTGCCCGCAGCCTTTTAATTAACTCCGACCAGCAGGACAAGAACGTTATTGTTCAGCAAAAGCAAAAAGTTTCGCTCGGCTACCGTCGTTACACCTTGTGCCAGATATCAGTCGGCTATTCGTATCAATTTTAACCCGACATCGTTAACCCGATGGTAACGAGTGTTGCGTGCCACGGACCGAGGACTCCATTACAAGGCTTTTGTGGGCCATTTGATAGGAGGTTCAAGAAAAAGTCCTTTCACCACCTTATAAAAACTGATAAATGTTGTTCATTTAACTTAGAAGCCCACGATATTCTTGATGCCAGCATTACTTCTCGAGCGGCCTCATCTCGGTGAATTTGACTCCGTTGCCCTCTTCACTTGGAATGTAAAACGTTTTTTTCCTGCCTATTAAACCTGCAATCTATTCGTTTGAGTGTAATGAAATACCTAGATATGCATACATCTACTTACACATATATATGCATACATTTACATATACATATATATGCATACATATGCATATACATATACACTATACAGTCACGTGAAAAAGTAAGTACACCCCATGTAAAGTTTTGACTTTTTCAACATATTTCAACATACAGCTACTTGATCTTCATTTCAACAATATTGAGAGATAAAGGTGATATAATATTGTTGTGAATATGAGGACTGTATATTTTTTTTGATTGTGTGCTGTATTATTGTGATTATTGTTTATTCTGTGCCTCCTGCCTCCGGAGCTGTGTTAAGACCAAAAGGGCGTCCCATAGTCCACAAGCATACACGTCAGCCAAGTAATAGAATATACCTGTTGATAGTTATCTCTTATTCTGTGTTTTAGCGTAAGGCTGTGTCTCCCATTAATTAAAAGTACTCCATTGCACCAGTGAAAGAGAATAGATCCCCTTTCCTTCCCATCCCCAAAAATCTCCCTTTCCATCCCCTCCAAAACCTCCAATGACCTCATATTACATCCCCTCTCGTCACCGCTGAGCCCTCGATTGCCCATATTACCTCCGATCCAATTGCCGCCATTGACCACGAGGCAGGGTTGGGGGAAGGAAGGCGTTTCCCCACCTCGTCAGAGAGGGGAGGAGTGAACCAGCCCCGCTCGACCAACCATGAGCCAGGGGTTTGGCTACAGAGGGCGGAGGAAGAGCGGTCGGGGAGGTTCGCAAAGGTTGAGGGGCGGGGGCCTATATAATCCAAGGCAGGGCGTGTCCAAGAGAGAGATGCGTTTTTACAGAGTCGAGCTTGGACTTGGAAGCAGAAACGGAGATGCACTTTTGAGCCGAGACAAGGAGGGTCACAAAGAGCTGAGTTGGTCGTCAGTGGTTGCGTTCAGTGGTTGCGTTCAGTGATTGCGTTGAGGGGTTGCGTTGGAGACGGAGTGGTTGGACCAAACAACAGAAGAGAGGAGAGAACCCGTCACGCCAGACCCCCCACCAGCGCGTCGGCTCTGACCGTGATCCGACCCGTGATCCGACCCGTGACCCGACCCGTGATCCGACCCGTGATCCCACGCACACGACAGGATCGGAGGCATCAGCGGCCGTCGAGGTCCCGCCCGACGTCCCGTGCAGGATCAAGCTCCAGCCAGCTCCGTGCCGTCCTCCCCCTCCAGCCACGCACCGCCTTCCAGCCAATCCACTCTGCAATTCCCCGTGTGAGTCGTCTTTGTTTGTTTTGTCCTGGGTAGTTAATTAAGTCTGTATAAGCTAGTATTTTCCCTGTGTCACCTGCGTCTTATGTGCTTGTAAATAAACGTGACTGCTTTATTTTTGCTTGTGTGTAAATAGTCAATAAATTCAGTCGTATTTCCAAACCTTTTTTTCTCTCCGTTTTCCTCTTGCATTGCGTCGCTTTTGTCTTTTCCCTCATTGAGCAGCTAGGGTGCGATACAACCAACGTTCGGGTGGAATCGGGTGAGTTTTGTTAGGTCGCGGTTTTAAACCACCGCTCGGTCTATAACATCTAACCGCGATCTATAACAATTGGTGTCTGGGAGTGAGATTCGGGGCCCGAACCAAATTTTTAAAACATCTAGGAAAAAAAATTTTGGTCAAAATTACGAGCTGCCGAAATTTGTTTTTTTTTTAAGCAAAACCCGAATTTTGAAATCGTGCCATGGCTGTTCAAGGCGACGGGATGCCGTTGGGAGAGATAGACGGGGTAGAATCGACCCAGGACTTAGAAAAAAAAATGGTGGAGGAGAGTAAAGAAGGTGTGGTTGAGGGTGTATCAGGTGCACAAAATGGCGTCCTCACGCATGTGGGTGTAGCGGCACCAAATTTTGCCGCGCCCTTTGTACCAACGGTGGAAGACATGCAATTAATTATGGCTGAAATGGAGGCCCTTTTGGACAGGAACAGGGAGCGATTGTTAAACCAAATGGAAGCTGACAGTGAGCGATTGTTAAACCAAATGGAAGCTGACAGTGAGCGATTGTTAAACAAATTGGGAAACCAAAAGGAAGCAATAACGAACAAATTGGGAAACCAAATTGAAGAAATAACGAACGGAATGAGGGCCGATAGGGAGGAAGGGGAGCAGAGGGACAGAGACCGCAAGTTGGGCGAAAGGGTCCCAGGGGTGCACGAGGAGGTAACGCGAGTCGAAAAGCGCTGGTTGAGCGAAGCGGAGGAAAGCACGGGTACAATGACGGGGGTAGAAATCGTGACCCGGGGCTTGGAAAAGCCGGCGACCGATGAGGTAGAGGGAATTTTATTAAAGCCAACGGTCGTCGAGGTGAGTACAGAAAAAGCGGAAGTGGGCATTGAAATTGAAGAGATGACGGAGGTAGCCCGGGAATTGCAGGAAGAAATGGATAATGTACAAAGTCTGTGTTCAAATCATGATGAGATGCTCACTAACCAAATAAAAAGTTTGCAGGTGGCAGAGGAGGTGCGACGAGGTACGGAGGTGAGTGGCAATGTACATGATGTGAGGGGAGATTCAGTCGGCTTGGGGATTGGTTTGGATCCGGGTGTTCGTGAAAGGCCGTTGGTGAGGTGTGTGACAGGACAGGTGTGCAAAAAAAGAGGTGTGCGAGAATGTCCGACCATGGGGTGTGTGAGGAAAAAGTGCACGCCGAGGAGTGAGTGTGCCGTCAAGAGTGAGTTGGTCGAAGCGCGTGTGCGAGGGAGCACAGGGAAGCGTGGTGTGGTGAGTTACGGAGGAAGTAACGAAAAAGTGTGCGCGGGAGGATGCGCGAGAAAGGTGTGTAACGGACGGGTGCATGGGGAAAGCGCATGCTGTCAAGAGTAAGGGAGAATGCATGCCTGTGGTGAGTGTTACGGAGGAAGTAACGAAGAAGTGTGCGCGGGAGGATGCGCGAGAAAGGTGTGTAACGGACGGGTGCATGGGGAAAGCGCATGCTGTCAAGAGTAAGGGTGAGTGCGCGACCGAGAGTGGAGGTGAGAGTAGTGAGAGTGAAACGGAGCGTGAGTTGGTTGTGGCAGGTGAGCGAGGATGTACACCTGGAATAGAAGGATGCACACCTGGAATGGTAGAGCGTGAGTGGGAATGCACGCTGGAATTGGTAGTGAGACACGTGGTTGGGTGTGCGGGTGAGAGCACACCTGTGATTGTCACAAAGGAGGTGACCGAGACAGGGGCGCGAAGAGGTGTATTGGTGAGGTGTGCGAGCGACGAATGTGTGCCAAGGTGTTCGGTGGTCAGGTGTGTGACCAAGTCGGTGAGCGGAATGAGTGTACCGAGGTGTGTAAGGAAAGGTACGAGGAGAATGGGAACGGCTGCATGTATGAGCATGAAAGGGGTAGCGTATGCATGTAAGCCTGCAGGTGAGGCGTCGACGATAACCGGGTTAAAGGTTAGGTCGACTTTTAGCCGAATCGGGCCCTCGGTGCGTGCCGGGCTTCGCGTGCCGCGAGAACCAGCGGAGATCCGAGCCACGGCGGGTTCGAAAGGACCGTCGTGCGCGATCCACGCTGGGCCTCGCGTGGAGCGGCCGCGTCCGGGCTCCACTAGGCGGAGCGGGCAGCCCGATAGGAAGGGTCGTCATGGCGACCACTTTCTATTGAGACGTGCCGGCAGGTCGAGATCGGGACATTGGATGGCTTCACGCCGAGGTGGTGCATGGGATCTCGGCCCGGGTAAGCCTCCGTCCCTGCCCCGAATGCGGGACGCATCCAGCCGCCAGCACAAAAGAATCCGCGTTCAGTGCTCGGCTGTACGAAGCCGAGCTTTCGAAGGAAATTGGCGCACCGAGAGGATGTAATAAGTAGACGGGTGATGGTGATAGTGATAGTGATTTAAAACGAAATTTAGAAAAGTGAATAGAATTGGCAGTAAATGGAAAATTTTTGAATTGTTGGATTTGGACGAGCGAAATTGGTAGTGAGAGACCCCCGATGTGGTGGGATGGCAAATCCACCATCCCTCACAGGTGGGGGCAAAGGAGCAATAGCTTATGGGGTGTATGGCAGTGAAAACTAGCCCGGGTGGGTTAGGTTATATTGTAGGGATCTAGAAGAGATGACATTAGGTAACGTTAAGTTTGGTTAGTGACTGATACCTGTAGTGGGGACGCAGGTAGATTAGTGTGGATGATAATGACGTGGGAGCGCAATAGTTTAAAGGGACGACTGGGAAGCGCAAGTTTCAGAGGGGAGTAGTTAGCTGAGATGATGCCGTGTGTGTGAGGATTGAACAGGTGAGAATGGAACAGGTGTGATTGCACAGGTGTGCAACTGAACAGGTGAATGGAGCAGTGTATGAGGGAGTAGTGGTGATTGCGTGTTGTGTTGACCAAATGGTCCAGGAAGAGAAGGAGGGTGCAGGTGGCACCAGGTAGGATTGCACCGGTGTGCAACGACAGGTGAATGAAAGACAGGTGTATGGAATAAATGGTCTGGAGGATTGGAATGGATGGTCGTGGAGTGAGAATGGTGGAAATTGTGGAGCGGAGTGGATGGTGCGAAGGTGTGAATGGGGGAAGAGTGGACCCCCATCACGGATACCCGGGGCGGGTAGTGTAAGTGTTAGGTAGAGGGTACAGGTAAATTGTGGTTGGATATTGGCATTTGTGGTGCGGTTGCAGAATGGTATTGTGGATGGGTGCATTAGTGTTGTGGAAATGGCTGGGCGTGTAGCCTGTTAGTGTGTGTAGTTGGTTGGGCACTCCACCACTGTGAGGATGTTGGCCAGGTGAGGCCGCAGGTGGGCTCTGGGAGCCGGTAGTTGTGAGTGGGTGCCTGAGGATCCCGGGTGTGGATCGGGCAGCCCAGTGCCAGAGAGGGCACGGAGTGGGGAGAGCGCCAGAGGGCCTTCCCCAGGTAGATAGGTTAGGGTAAGGAGCAGGTAAGCTCGGAGGCAACTACAGTGGTGGAGGTGTGCAGGTGGGTAGACCCGCTGGGAGAGGTACACGTCGCGGCCCAGAAATTGTGCGAGGGCACCGGGAGATGAATCGGGGGAGTGAGACCCCAAATTGAAAAGCACCACAGTTTGGCCAATGGGAATTGGTTTTTAGAACCCATAGTGTAAGAGGGCCAATGGTTTGGCCGGAGAAAGACCCCGGGTAGTGTAAAGTGTGTTAAAATCATTTGGAGGATAGTTAGGATGAAGGATCTCCTCGCACCATCTGCTTCCACTCACCTGAGGTGACAGGTACTCCGCACCATGCCATGTTTAATTATTTTTGATGCAAATGTTTTGGATTGTGAGACGCATCATGACGTGGGTGTGACATTGTGCTTTGATGTTCCATCTCTGCCTCCTTATGAGGACTGATGATGAATTTGGTGATGGCAAATTTTGGATAGAGGGATTGTGGTGACGAATTTGGTATAGAGGAAATATGGGGAGACGTGACAGTAGTGAAGAATTTGGTAATGTGTAGGTTTTGTACATATGGGGTAAGGGCAAGGGTGGGCTAGGTAACAGGGGGGTGACGTACGGTAGGGACGAGCTTTCTCACTTCGCCCTCCGTACGCATTTCGCCTTGCATTGCCTTTTTGACGTGTACCCTTGTGACCTTACCCCTCGCTCAATTGTCTTTCCCCTTTTGTCTCCCACATGACCTGTGCGCCGTTGGGCGCCGAGGGGAGCGTGCGTGGGTCGGCCATTGTGCGCCCGAAATTCCCAGAACCAGCTGTCTGCATCGATGCACCACATTATGGACCACATGCCTGTGGCCGAGCACCACTTATGGACCCCATGGGTTGGGGCATGGCCCCTCTGCTGGAACCGGCCATGAGGGCCTGAAATCTTGCTGGCGGACCTTGGCCACAGGGCACCGATGCCCCACAGGTGAACCACACTAGTCGGCCCTGTGGGCTATAAATAAAAGAAAATAAAGAAGGGCACATTGGGCACACTTTATTGCAAATAGGCCGCCAGTAAGCAAAGCAAAAGAGAATGACAACATCTGGAAGACAAATAATAATAACCAGCAGAGGGAGCCGAAGAGCAAGAGACACCTGCAGGGTTAGGGGTTGTTGATTTTATTTTTATTGAACATTCATTGAACAATGTTGACTGCACCGATTGGTGCTTGGGTGTGTATTGGTGCGTTTTTGGGTGCGTTCATGGTGCGTCGATGCAGAGCAGACTGTCTCCCCCCCCAGAAAGAACAATTACAGGTCCTGGGTTAGTTTTGTAAATAAAAATAGCGTCAGTGTAAATAATGCTCCCCACCGTCAGTGTTTAGTTTGAAGACCATTCCGCAATTCGGTTAACTGTGGGCGTAAGTCTGTTAGGCAGGGTGCAATGGAGCAGCGGGACACATTTATTTATGTTTTAAAACTGTCGCACTCAGGGTCAGGTTAAAAGTAGAGGGAACTACACCTACGTGTCACACTAAATAAAAGTTGTAGGCCCGGGACGTGCCTAAGAGGAGGAGGGTGCAGTGTTGTGAATATGAGGACTGTATATTTTTTTTGATTGTGTGCTGTATTATTGTGATTATTGTTTATTCTGTGCCTCCTGCCTCCGGAGCTGTGTTAAGACCAAAAGGGCGTCCCATAGTCCACAAGCATACACGTCAGCCAAGTAATAGAATATACCTGTTGATAGTTATCTCTTATTCTGTGTTTTAGCGTAAGGCTGTGTCTCCCATTAATTAAAAGTACTCCATTGCACCAGTGAAAGAGAATAGATCCCCTTTCCTTCCCATCCCCAAAAATCTCCCTTTCCATCCCCTCCAAAACCTCCAATGACCTCATATTACATCCCCTCTCGTCACCGCTGAGCCCTCGATTGCCCATATTACCTCCGATCCAATTGCCGCCATTGACCACGAGGCAGGGTTGGGGGAAGGAAGGCGTTTCCCCACCTCGTCAGAGAGGGGAGGAGTGAACCAGCCCCGCTCGACCAACCATGAGCCAGGGGTTTGGCTACAGAGGGCGGAGGAAGAGCGGTCGGGGAGGTTCGCAAAGGTTGAGGGGCGGGGGCCTATATAACCCAAGGCAGGGCGTGTCCAAGAGAGAGATGCGTTTTTACAGAGTCGAGCTTGGAAGCAGAAACGGAGATGCACTTTTGAGCCGAGACAAGGAGGGTCACAAAGAGCTGAGTTGGTCGTCAGTGGTTGCGTTCAGTGGTTGCGTTCAGTGATTGCGTTGAGGGGTTGCGTTGGAGACGGAGTGGTTGGACCAAACAACAGAAGAGAGGAGAGAACCCGTCACGCCAGACCCCCCACCAGCGCGTCGGCTCTGACCGTGATCCGACCCGTGATCCGACCCGTGACCCGACCCGTGATCCGACCCGTGATCCCACGCACACGACAGGATCGGAGGCATCAGCGGCCGTCGAGGTCCCGCCCGACGTCCCGTGCAGGATCAAGCTCCAGCCAGCTCCGTGCCGTCCTCCCCCTCCAGCCACGCACCGCCTTCCAGCCAATCCACTCTGCAATTCCCCGTGTGAGTCGTCTTTGTTTGTTTTGTCCTGGGTAGTTAATTAAGTCTGTATAAGCTAGTATTTTCCCTGTGTCACCTGCGTCTTATGTGCTTGTAAATAAACGTGACTGCTTTATTTTTGCTTGTGTGTAAATAGTCAATAAATTCAGTCGTATTTCCAAACCATTTTTTGTCTCCGTTTTCCTCTTGCATTGCGTCGCTTTTGTCTTTTCCCTCATTGAGCAGCTAGGGTGCGATACAACCAACGTTCGGGTGGAATCGGGTGAGTTTTGTTAGGTCGCGGTTTTAAACCACCGCTCGGTCTATAACATCTAACCGCGATCTATAACAATATAACAAATATCATGAAACATTTACATTTTGTAGTCCATTGTATAATTTAAATAAACATAAATGCAAATTTCGCATGTGGAAAAAGTAAGTACACCCCGACATTTATCACTACTTCAAATACCTAAAATTAGAATCAGGTGCACCAGCTCAGGTGCAAATGATTAGAACATCGTTAGATAGGATCTTGGAGGAACCTGTCTTATTTAAACCTCAGACATTTAGTTTGGTTTTCTCTTTGTTGTTGAAGTGTGCGGTGCCACCATGCCTAGATCAAAAGAGCTCTCTGAGGCCTTCAGAAAGAAGGTTATAGATGTCCATGAGTCTGGGAAGGGATTTAAAAAGATCTCCAAACAATTTGAAATCAATCATTCGACTGTCCGGAAGATCATCTACAAGTGGAGAAGATTCCAAACAACTGCCAACTTGTTCAGGCCAGGCCGCCCCAGCAAGTTCAGCCCGAGAGCAGACCGCAAGATGCTGAAAGAAGTCTCGAAGAACCCCAGAATGTCATCACGGGACCTACTGGTAGCTCTTACCCCTGTTGATGTCAAAGTGCACGAGTCTACCATGAGAAAGAGGCTGCACAAATTTGATCTACATGGGAGGTGTGCCAGGAGGAAACCTTTGCTTTCAAGAAAGAACATCAGGGCAAGACTAAAGTTTGCCCATTAACACCTCGGCAAAGACCAGCACTTCTGGAACAATGTGCTCTGGACAGATGAGTCAAAGGTAGAGCTATATGGCCACAGTACCAGAAGACATGTTTGGTGAAAACCAAAGACAGCATTTGACCAAAAGAACCTGATACCAACTGTAAAGCGGACCGAGGACTCCATTGTAAAGCGGATAACTGTAAAGCGGACCGACAAGTCTGGCATTTCACTCAGGCCAACTGGCACGGTCTGCAAGCAGCCATCAATCATCTGGACTGGTCTCCCATCTCTACCGCCTCTGACATCAACTCATCCTGGGAATTCTTTCAAAGTAAATTGCTCTCTCTCATGCACAGATTTATCCCATCTCGTCTTCAGTTGTCATACCCTTCCTCCCGTCCATGGTACACGGAATCTTGTGGTGAGGCTGTTGCCCTGAAACAACTTGCTTTCGTCTCCTGGAAAGCAAATCCAACGGAAGGAAATCTCATTTCCTTTCACAAAGCCCGAAACAAGTGTGTGTCCACCCTCAGGAGAGCCAGGAAACAATATCTCACCGTTCTCAAGACCGAACTCTCTTATCTGTCTCCCTCTTCCAAATCCTGGTGGCGTCTGGTCAAATCTGTTTCTGGTGTTTGTTCCCCCTCCATCCCCTCCCTCACCTCAAACGGCTTAACGGCTGACTCCGCACGTGAAAAAGCTGAATGCCTCAACTCTGTGTTTGCCTCTAAATCTTGTGTCCCAAACCCATCCCTCTCTGTACCCACCATACCCAGTCGTACCCAGCTGCTCCTGGACTCTGTGTCCTTTTGCTCCTGACAAGGTGGAAAAATTTCTGTCAACCCTCGACTCTGATTCTGCAACTGGTCCTGACGGCATCAGCCAACGGGTCCTAAAATCATGTTCTTCCGCTCTTTCACTCCCTCTTTCTGTTCTCTTCACCCTCTCTTTTGCTCAAGGTCATCTGCCATCTGCTTGGAAATCAGCCAACATCACCGCTTTGCACAAAAAAGGTGCAAAAACAGATCCCAGCAACTACAGACCAATCAGCCTTCTCCCAATTATCAGCAAAGTCATGGAATCCATCATTGCTTGAGATATGAAATCTTTCCTCTTCTCCAATGGCTTGATCTCTGATCATCAATTTGGTTTCAGACCTGGTCACTCTACTCTGGACATGCTGCTTCTGCTTTCTCAACAATGGATGGAGGTCCTCAACGCCAAACAGGAAATTAGAGCTGTCTCCCTTGACATTTCACATGCCTTCGATACGGTCTGGCACCCTGCTCTGCTCACCAAACACTCCTCCTTTGGTATCCATGGAAATCTCCACGCATGGCTGGCGGACTTCCTCTCTGGTCGTAGTCAACGTGTGGCCCTGAATGGGTTTCTCTCATCTCCTCTTCCTGTTCAGGCTGGAGTTCCCCAAGGTAGTGTTCTGGGCCCTGTGCTTTTTCTGGTCTTCATCAATGATCTCTCTGACTCTCTTGAAAATACACTCTTTCTCTTTGCTGACGACTCTACTCTACTCTATATATATATATATATATATATGTATATAAATATATATATATATATATATAAAAAAAAATATATATATATATATATATATATATATGTATATGTTTATAAATATATATTAAAAAAAAAAAAAAAAAATATATATATATATATATATATATATATATACAGACTTTGCATTTAATATGGATTTTTTTTTTTGTGGGGGTGAACTTACTTTTCAAGATGTCTTAGAACCAAAAGTTCATTGGAATTATGTTGAAATTATTCTAGATTTTGTTAATGTAACCTTTAAAAGATACAAAAACCACATTTGACATTTCGAAACAAATAAATTGATCCTTGAAAGTGATGTAAACTGATATCGAACTCAATTCACGGACAGAACTGTGTTAAACTTCGGTACGTTTTCCAAAAGTATCTCTTTATTTTGCACATTAGCCAAAAATTTTTTTAACAAAAACAAAAGTAAAATTACGACTGGGATTACCGACAGTAAAATTACAGTTCAGTACTTCGTGTAACCCCCACGAGCATTCAGGAGAGCACGTACACGTTGAGGCATGCTGTTCACGAGATTTGCCAAGGTTTGGACAGGAATCTCTTGCCATGCAGTGAAAATAGCCTGCTGCATTTCACGCACAGAGGTCGGCTGCTGCTCCAAGTGGTCGATTTGACGCGTTAATTCTGCCCACAGGTTCTCCATCGGATTCATATCCGGGGACATGGCAGGCCACTCCATATGCTCTACACCATGGTCAGCAAGAAAGTATTGGATCATGCGAGCACGATGAGGCCGTGCATTGTCATCTTGGAAGACAAAGTTTCCTCGAAAGGCTGCACGAGCAAATGGAAGCAATGTTTCTTCCAGAGTGGCCCTGTACTTGAACTGGTTCACGTTTCCATTCAGAACAACGAGGTCAGTTTTGCCCCCTGCATGAAAAGCAGCCCAAACGGTCACCCCACCACCTCCAGCTTGGACTCTTGGCACTATACAATCTTTGTTGTAGGCTTCATGCACTTGTCTGCGCACCATCTTGACGATAGACCAGAAATATACACTCGTCACTGAAGATCACATGATTCCAGTGTCCTGGCTGCCATTGACGGTGCTCTCTGGCCCACTGCAATCAGCGCTGGCAGTGTTGTCTGGTCAGGCGTGGCTTTCTCAGGGGACGCCTGGCACGATAGCCTGCTTGAACCAGTCGTTGGTTGACTCGCCTTCTGGATACAGGCACATTTGTCAGTTGCTGCCACTCAGCACTAAGCCGATTAGCTGACTTAGTGCGACCATTGCGGACTAACCGGTGCAGCTGGTGATCATCCCTCCTTGGGGTTCTGCGGGGACGTACTGGCCTCGGTATTGGAGTAGGGACACCCCTCTGAGAATTTCGTTTCAGGATCTTTGACACCTGACCTTGAGTGATGCCATACTGCCGAGCAATAGCATGCTCTTTCATGCTGTAATTTCGTAAAGCCACCACTCCATGACAAACAGCATTGTCGAGTTGACGGACCATCTCCAGAGGAAGCAGCAATAACTTTTGGAGACATGCAGCAGTTGTTTTCCACTAATGCAGAACGAAACAACCCTTGTATACCCGACTGTGAAGCCAATCGTCAAATGCACCTGTCCGTACATTTTGCCACGCCACCTCTGAGATAATCCTGTTGTTGACTTCTTGCTGCGACAGACAATCAGTGACATGGTTCTTTTAACAAATAAATCACCAAAGTGTAAAAGAAACTCACCAGATTGATATACTGAGTTAAGAAAGTAAACCCGTCAAGAAAAAAAATATATTCCATATTAAATGCCAAGTCTGTGGAGATATATATATATATATATATATACATATATACTATTTATAAACATATATTATGTTTATAAACATATATATACTATTTATAAACCTATAACTAGCAGAGGTACCCGGCTTTGCACGGGAGTGGGAGGAGGAGGGGAGGGGGAAGAGGAGGGGAGGGGATCGGGGGGGAGGGGGAAGCGGGGGAGGAGGAGGGGAGGGGGAAGAGGAGGGGAGGGGAATGGGGGGGGAGGGGGAAGGGGGGGGAGGGGAAGGGGGGAGGGAAGGGTGCGGGGGTGCCCAGGGGAAGAAGGGCCCCTCCCCTCCCCCTCCCCCCTTTCCCCTCCCCCCCTCCCCTCCCCCTTCCCCCTCCCCCTCCCCCTTCCCCCTCCCCCTCCCCCCTCCCATCCCCTTCCCCCTCGTTCCCCTCCCCCTTCTCTTCCCCCTCCCCTCCTCCTCCCCCTTCACACCAGGGGGGTTGACTCAGCCTGTCATCCCACCGAGGTCGGAAGTCGGAACTCATTGTCGTCAAATAAATGTAGCCTGTATGTTTCACTCTTTGTCACATGCCGTTGGTCCCATGTCAATCGGATGAAGTTGAAAAATTAACGTTACGAAGGTTCTCTGGGACGTACTGATTCCGAATAATGAAGTTGAAAAATTAACGTTCCGAAATACGCTAATTACGCTAACAGAAGCGCTGGAGG